>NC_060282.1:50708839-51029338 GCF_021613505.1 Equus quagga
GTTTCAAATTCAAGGTGACTATTGACATAGTTTTATTAATATCTACTTGTATATAACTGTTCACTATTTATTGATCTTGTTCTTTTTTTCTTTCCCTCTTTTTCTGCTTCTTTGGTTTTAACTAAGAGAACACACGCATTCTGGATCTGAAGTTTGGTGTGTCATTATTTGGAAAGTTCTCGACCACTTTTGCTACAAATTCTTCTACTCCGTTGTCTCTCTTTTCGTCTGGTATCCTCATTACACATATGTTACATCTTTGGAATTGTCCCACAGTTTTTCCTTCTGTTCTTCTTCCTCTTTTTGTCGTTCTTCTTATTTTTTCCCTTGTATTTCAGTTTGAGAAATTTCTATTGAGATATTTTCAAACTCATATTCTTTCCTTTGCCATGTCTAGGCTTCTGATGAACTCATCAAAGGCACTCTGCATTTCTGTTACAGGGTTTTGGTTCTAGCATTTCTGTTTCACTCTTTCTTAGAGTTTCTGTTGCTCAGTTTACACTGCCCTCCTGTTCTTGCATGATAATGACTTTTTCCAGTAGGTTCCAGCTTATAGTTCCAGCAGCCTCTCCTCCAGGTAAGTTGATCTCAGCTCTTTCTTTGTATCCACCTCTCTCACCAGTTTTCAGAGTGGCAGTTTACTCTGAGACCTCAGTTCTCTGATGGGACTTTCATTTTGTTCAGTTTTGTTTTTCTCGTTGTAAAGATGAAAGTTACTATTTCCAAGTTCTCTGCTCAACAGAGCTGAAATCAGAAGCCTACTGTTTTTAAAGAGGAGTATCTAGGCTGTATATTTTATGGTTTTACTCTCTGTGCAGAAAATCATGCAATGAAAATGTGAAATGTTTACCTTTTAATTGATCATTCCTAATGGTTCTTGGGATGAGAGAGGGTCAGCATATGGTTAATGCAAATGTTCATCCATTGTACTATCGGTCATAATATTTGGTGGATGTAAAAGAGCACATGTGTTTTCTAACAAAATCTGGTTGTATTTATAGTGAAGAATAATGTAACAATTTTAGTCTAAAAATAGGAAGTTATAAAGGAAATGTAGCATTATTATAAATAGCTAGGCCGTGTCAGTGCAATTTTTGTGGCAAATAGATAATCTTTAAATCTAATAATTCTATTGGTATTGATGAGCTCTGTAAAGGGTAGCCCTGCCATAGAGCTTTCTGTTTTATAAGGTTATGAAAAATACACAATGATATTTCTTGAAAAAATGTAATGAATACATTTTGTATACAGGCACAGAATTAATCTAAACCTAACAATTTATTAATACATTAATACAGGAAGCAGAATGTTTGATTTCTTCAAGTTTGCCTGCTGATAGCCTAGCCGTCTAAACTTGCACAGCTCAAAGTGTATCTGCAAGTCAGATTTATTTTCTTCGAGTGAAGAGCTTTTAAATATTTTTCTATTTTCACTCACCTCCACTATACCTATATCTGTACTAGATATCTTTTTGTTGCCAAATGAATGTGGTATGGATATAAATAAAGTCAATGCTGGATTATCTACACATGAATTATTTTGACAGGGTTTTTCTGTCTCTTCCTTGCCAGCCAATATTTTTCTGGCCTAGATATCTTCCAAGTAAACTGCAAGTACATTTCTGTAAATATTAACCTAAGAGTGGTGTAAATGTGAAAATAAATCTATTAAAAATAAATTTAATTAATCCTAAAACCAAATGAAAGTAATTTGATAATAGCCCCCTTCATTAGTAGATAGAGTTGGGCTATGATTGAATAATAAAGTGATTCTCATCATTTAATTTGAAACACACAGATTTCTTCAAATATTTCAAAGGAGTATTATAATAATACCAACAATTTTTTTTAAATGATTATTTTCATGGTATTTTAATTCTTACAAATGGCCGGGTAAAAAAATGAACCAGATTAGAAGAAAGTCCCATAATCACTAATTAGCTTTGCTCTTAGCCAAGTCTTGTATCTTTCCAGATACTATCTGTGGTTTAAAGACTCCGGCAATGACTAAAATTCATGCATCGATAATTTGTGCTTGCTTTTTTCAAGTCTAATATTTTAGAATCAATGTTGTTTAACAATACTAAGTGAGGAAATAGAATGTTACAATATCAGACCAAAAAAATGTAATATGATGCAATCAGGACAAAATATGTTGACACTAGAAGATATGCACAATGGATTTTTTTTTACTATGACATGGTGATTTTCAGATAAATTTCATAATTAAGTGTCAATAAATCTGGAGATTTATTGTTTAGCACCACCAGGTGGATATAAGAAATCTGTTTTCCTTAATAAAGACTGTATTTTTACTCTACACCATATATGCACTTCAGAAAAATGAACACTATTACTGACATTTGAACTGATTTTGATAAGATCTTTATTGTCAGAGAAATAGTTCATTTCATTATCTGCATATGATTATATTCAGTTAGTAATAATAATGCCTAGCACTGCCTACTTACTTTGTGCCAAGCACTGTGCTAATTCTTTAATGTATTGTCTCTTTTAATCCTGATAGCAACACTACGTAGTCAGTAATCTTTTACTCCATTTCACCAATAAAGTAATAAAGCTATAAGAATCGGACCTGGGATTTGAAGCCAAGCAATTTAATTTCAGAACTGCTATGTGTTACTACTTTTCAATTAAGAGAATTCTAAGAGAAATGAAATAATTATCAATGAAATGAGCTATAAGATTCCACCTCTGATTCTTTTAAAAGAAAGATATTAAATATTTATAAAAAGTGTTTTAGTTTTATAAGAAGTGTGCAATTACATATATAAAATCATTTTTTGTTTTAATGAGACAAAATAATTTACATATTAGATAGTGTCAGACACCCAGTTTGAAAGTTTAGTTTTCTATTATTCTATGTCTCTTGAATTCCTAGTATATGAGTTAACCTCTGTGAATAAGATCAACAAGGCTTCTCCTCTCAAGATGCTCACATTTCAAAAGGAGAAATAGAAAATAATCAAGTGAAAAATAAATGGCAAACTGGATTTGCATACTGTGGTAAACTCCTGAACTTCTTCAGGGATTTCAATAATTTTTAATGAATATAAATGTGTTATTATACAACCTAAACAACATTGACAGAAGTCCAGAAATTTTATATCTTTCACTTAAAAGTAGTAGTTTTTCTCTTATTGTCTTCTTCATCAGCACCCTCATTTAAACAAACTCAGTAATTTCTTGAACATTATATCTTTTGACTTCTATTGTGATAATAAAGAAAGCCATTCAAACAAAGTGGCTCTGTTGCCTGGGAAACGCTTTTCTCTCCTGTATTCCTCTGGCTCCACATAGGGAACTAGTTTAACCATCAGTAAAGACAGGCAGATTATACCCCCTAATGAATGACAGGGACTTTATGCAACCTGAGTAATGAAATTCGCTTGTCGGAGAAATACCTGACTATAGAAAAATGTAGAATTCAGTGTTGAGATACTGGAGTCCATGGAGGCTGTAACATAATCACTCCATACCCATTGAATATTCATTAGGCAAACATTCTCTGAGCACATAAGTAATGTGTGATATAGATATAAATATGCATAACCCTTGCTCTCCAACAATTCATAGGCTGGTAGGACAGACAGATGAGTTAAAATAAAATGCTAATACTTCAGCATAAGAAAAATGAGATTCTGTTTTTCTATTACAAGGAACACAGTGGTATGAGACAGTTAATTCATATCTCTGCCACGTTGACTATTTATTGAGGCCGTGTCTATATATATTCAGTAGCAAAGAAATTCAAATTCTAAATGTGCTATTGAATGGACATGGTTTGTCCATGAGGCAGTGTGATTGGCAGGAATTCAAAAGTACCATTCACTTCCTTTGAGCAGCTGTGTTTTAAGATCAAGCTAACCAATTTGAATAGAAGTTTTGGTTGGAATGTTCTCTGAACTGTTTTGTCAGAAAATGTATGGATGCACTTACAGCACAATTTAGGCCTGCAGTGGTGAACATTTCAGTGATGCCTCTCCCAAAACCCTCCAATTAAAAACAACTTTTCTTCTGCTCCTAAACTACTTATAATTTATTGCCTGTAGGGTTATGTAGCCCTTGCCATACATTCCTTTGTGTCTTTGCAGTATGCATATATGTCATCTTCCCTATCAAAGTGTAGACAACTACATATCTTTATAGATGCAATATGCTTGCTCCTGCACAGAAGACATTCAATAGATATTAGATATGTGTGTGTGTGTAAGTTGCAACATCTTAACATCTGAACGGGAATTTCTCAATGAAGTATTCTGTACAGGCATCTCTTTCAAATGGGTCTATCTTACCAATTTATATTCTTATTCAATTCACATTCAGTGGTAAAGCCAATCCAAAAGGAATGGGAGTAGTGCTGATCAAATCACTTATGAATTAAGTAGGCTGTGGTATACCACTTACTACAATTTTCGGGGGGTAATTCTAGGGATACTTTTTGGCAACTCATATTTATGAGTTGATCTGAAAATGATCTAAAGTGTTTTGCCATTGAACTTTTGGAAGAATAAAATATGGTTTTATTTCCAGTTATAGCATTAGAAAAACCCAAATTCCATATTCTCTTTATTTCTATATGGACCAGAAAAAAATGAGATCACTTCGCACTGGATAGTACAACATTGTTTGGGTTTGGAGGGATACATATGTTTTGTATTTTGTAGGTATTAGGAAAATTAGGGTCAAGATAATATCTTCTTCTGTGCAATCTTCTACTGTTTTGTGTTTCTGCTTCTGAAGATTTCCTTGGTGTTATTTGTGCAATGGAATTGGCCTGACCTGATTCAATATTAAGTCTATATCTCTAAAAACTCTTTGATTTTGGGCCAGGAAAAGCTTTTTTATTTGTTCACTCTAGTCTTTGACACTTAGAATGAAAAATGAAAAGCACAAAGCAAATAGATTATAGCAATGTGAACAAATCACGACTGAGGTGGTACCAGCACCACTAGCCTGAAAAAGCTGAAGAAATTATAGAAAAGTGATATCCTAGAAAAAGGGGAAATTGTCATCCTTCACACAGCCACCTGCAAGTCTCAAGAAGTCCTTGCTTGACTTTACTAGTAGAACTTTCAGTGACTTTGATGCCAAAGAGAAAACAAACAAACTAAAACAAACCTGTGTCTATCTTCTATTTATGGAATCAGAATGCGGTTGTCTGGATTTGCTCTGCTACTCTTTGTAGCCTGACCACCAGATGTCTCCACGTACATGAACTACTGGAGGGGCCATTGACCCCGGGGAATCTATCTTTCAAGGCACCACCAACTAGGCTTGTCTTAATTAAAACACAACAAGTGTATATCAAAAAAGAAAAATAGAATAATCAGCTGAGAATTTTGGAGAATGGTATTCTTCAGGAGATTTGTATGAGTTTTTCTTTTTTATATAAAAATTAAAATATTGTATCCAGTGTTTTGCTTAAAATAATATTAGATATAACATATGATAAGCCATTTGGCTCTATTAACTAAATACATATTGATCTAAGTTTATATAGCTCTCGAAAACTACTGCGTATTACAAATGAATCAACATTTTAATGTTTTATTATGATGAATAGGGCCATGTTACAAGATACTTTATTGTTTTCTGTGAGAAGTGAAGCTATGGGTGTTTATGTATTTTTACATGTGTGAATCAATATAGGAAAAGTTTTATGTAGAAGGATACACAAAACATTTTAATATTGAGTACCACTGGCTGAAGGACAAGCAAGGGGAAAAGAGAAATAATTTTTTTCTTTTTTCAATGTGCTTTGATTTGCCATTATAAATTAGATGAAATGAACCATATAAAAGGCATTATATGACAGATCACAGTGTGAGAAAGGTTCTTTATTTTTTGTTTTATTTACATTAACACTTTAGAGCAAGGTAACTAAATATCAGTTATGTTATGAAATGATTGGTAAGAAGAACAAAACATTTTTGTCTAAAATGGAAATTCATCATGATATTATGCTATTTAACTAAGGCTCAGGGTTGTAATGACTATATTCCTGCTTGAATGTATCATCCATAATTGGACATAGATTAAGAGTTGAGGTTGGTTTAGGATATCTTGAAATTTTCTAATTGATATTCCATTACGGAATATCAATGAGATTCGTAAGATAGGAGATAAATTATAGATTTATTTTTTAAAACAATTTGAGAAGTTTTATCAAGGCAGATAAACAGTTGTAATCTGCATAACTGAATGAGTCCAAGCTCTCTCCATTAAAGAGAGACAATAGGCAGAGACGCATCTGAGACTTGAAATTCAATAGTGTTCAAATGTTTAGAGCATTTTAAGAAGGAGATTATGAGTTTCATTAAATTTATCCCAGGTGACTGTTCATATAGTTTTTGCTGCAGAGTAATAAGAATCAATGCAAAAAAAGTTCTTATGAGTAAAATCCAGTCTATTTGCAAAATTGAACTAGTCATCAGTTTTAGTTGGAATAGCTTATTTACGGCAAAAAGTATATTGGCAAATCCACTGATTATTAACTGTGAAATCAAGGATTTTTAAAAACAGAAATCAGAGAAGTTCTACCTCATTCAGGAGCATGGCTCAGGTGTGTCTTCCCTACTGACAAATGTCTAATTCTTTGGTGCTGACAGATGGCTAGGACATCTGTCATTCTATTAATTGCTTTAATAGAAGCCAGCTGATTTGACTGGTTGGACTGATGTTCCCTTTTCTTATTTTTCCATAAAAAGTGTCTTCCAAAGCTGTAAAGGGACAAGAATAATTTTAAATCACCTTTCTAGATACTATGGATCTGTTTTTTTATTTTATTGTTGTTTACCTTCCTTAGCATTTATTATTTCTGGCTCAACATGTTTTAGCACTTTTTTTTTTTATTAATGTTATGATAGATCACAACCTTGTGAGATTTCAGTTGTACATTATTGTTAGTCATGTTGTGGGTACACCTCTTCCCCCTTTGTGCCCTCCCTCCACCCCACCTTTTCCCTGGTAACCACCGATCAATCCTTGTCAATATGTTAACTTCCACCTATGAGTGGAGTCGTATAGAGTTCGTCTTTCTCTGACTGGCTTATTTCGCTTAACATAATACCCTCGAGGTCCATCCACGTTGCTGCGAAGGGGCCAATTTTGTCTTTTTTATGGCTGACTAGTATTCCATTGTGTATATATACCATATCTTCTTCATCCAATCATCAGTTTCTGGGCATGTAGGTTGGTTCCACATCTTGGCTATTGTAAATAATGCTGCGATGAACATAGGGGTGCAAGGGACTCTTGGGATTTCTGATTTCAGGTTCTTAGGATAGATATCCAGTAAAGGGATGGCTGGGTCATAGGGTATTTCTATTTTTAACTTTTTGAGAAATCTCCATACTGTTTTCCATAGTGGCTGTACCAGTTTGCATTCCCACCAACAGGGTATGAGGGTTCCTTTTTCTCCACAACCTCTCCAACATTTGTCGCTCTTGGTTTTGGATGTTTTTGCCAATCTAACGGGTGTAAGGTGATATCTTAGTGTAGTTTTGATTTGCACTTCCCTGATGATTAGCGATGATGAACATCTTTTCATGTGTCTATTGGCCATATTTATATCTTCTTTTGAGAAATGTCTGCTCATGTCCTCTGCCCATTTTTTGATCGGGTTGTTTGTTTTTTTGTTGTTAAGCAGTGTGAGTTCTTTGTATATTATGGAGATTAACCCTTTGTCGGATAAGTGGCTTGTAAATATTTTTTCCCAATTAATGAGCTGTTTTTTGTTTCAATCCTGTTTTGCCTTGCCTTGAAGAAGCTCTTTAGTCTGATGAAGTCCCATTTGTTTATTTTTTCTATTGTTTCCCTCAACTGAGGAGTTATAGTGTCCAAAAAGACTCTTTTGAAACTGATGTCTAAGAGTGTACTGCCTATATTCTCTTCTAGAAGACATTGTTTCCGGCCTAATCTTTAGATCTTTGATCCATTTTGAGTTTATTTTGGTGTGTGGTGAAAAAGAATGGTCAATTTTCAATCTTTTGCATGTGGCTGTCCAGTTTTCCCAGCACCATTTGTTGAAGAGACTTTCTTTTCTCCATTGTAGGCCCTCTGCTCCTTTGTCAAAGATTAGGTGTCCATATATGTGTGGTTTTATCTCTGGGCTTTCAATTCTGTTCCATTGATCTGTGGACCTGTTTTTGTACCAGTACCATGCTTTTTTGATCACTGTAGCTTTGTAGTATGTTTTGAAATTGGGGATTGTGATTCCGCCGGCTTTGTTTCTCTTGCTCAGGATTGCTTTAGCAATTCGCAGTCTTTTGTTGCCCCATATGAATTTTAGGATTGTTTGTTCAATTTCTGTGAAGAATGTTCTTGGGATTCTGATTGGGATAACGTTGAATCTGTAGATTGCTTTAGGTAGTGTGTACATTTTAACTATGTTTATTCTTCCAATCGATGTGCATGGAATGTCTTTCCATCTCTTTATGTCGTCATCAATTTCTTTCAAGAAAGTCTTGTAGTTTTCATTGTATAGATCCTTCACTTCCTTGGTAAGGTTTATCCCAAGGTATTTTATTCTTCTCTTTGTGATTGTGAATGGGATTGAGTTCTTGAGTTCTTCTTCTGTTAGTTCATTACTAGTGTATAGAAATGCTACTGATTTATGTATGTTGATTTTATACCCTGCTACTTTGCTGTAGTTGTTGATTATTTCTAATAGTTTTTCTATGGATTCTTTGGGGTTTTCTATATATAAGATCATGTCATCTGCAAACAGCGAGAGTTTTACTTCTTCATTACCTATTTGGATTCCTTTTGTTTCTTTTTCCTGCCGAATTTCTCTGGCCAAAACCTCCAGTACTATGTTGAATAGGAGTGGTGAAAGTGGGCACCCTTGTCTTGTTCCTGTTCTGAGAGGGATGACTTTCAGTTTTTGTCCATTGAGTATGATGTTGGCTGTGGGTTTGTCATATATGGCCTTTATTATGTTGAGGTACTTTCCTTCTATACCCATTTGAGGATTTTTATCATAAATGGGTGTTGGATCTTGTCAAATGCTTTCTCTGCATCTATTGAGATGATCATGTGGTTTTTGTTTTTCATTTTGTTGATGTAGTGTATCACGTTGATTGACTTGCAGATGTTGAATCATCCCTGTGTCCCTGGTATAAATCCCACTTGATCATGGTGTATAATCTTTTTGATGTATTGCTGTATTCAGTTTGCCAAAATTTTGTTGAGGATTTTTGCATCTATGTTCATCAGTGATATCGGCCTGTAGTTCTCCTTCTTTGTGTTGTCCTTGTCAGGTTTGGGGATAAGAGTGATGTTGGCTTCATAGAATGTGTTAGGGAGTACTCCTTCTTCCTCAATTTTCTGGAATAGTTTGAGAAGAATAGGTATTAAGTCTTCTTTGAATGTTTGGTAGAATTCTCCAGAGAAGCCATCTGGTCCTGGACTCTTATTTTTGGGGAGGATTTTGATTACTGTTTCTATTTCCTTACTTGTGATTGGCCTATTCAGATTCTCCATTTCTTCCTGATTCAGTTTGGGGAGGTTGTACGAGTCTAGGAATTTGTCCATTTCTTCCAGGTTGTTCAATTTGGTGGCATATAGTTTTTCATGGTATTCTCTTATGATCCCTTGTATTTCATTGGTATCTGTTGTGATTTCTCCTCTCTCATTCCTAATTTTATTTATTTGAGATTTCTCTCCTCTTTTCTTGGTGAGTCTGGCTAAAGGTTTGTCGATTTTGTTAATTTTTTCAAAGAACCAACTCTTTGTTTCATTGATCCTTTCTGTCTTTTTTGTTTCAATATCATTTATTTCTGCTCTTATTTTTATTATTTCCCTCCTTCTATTGACTCTGGGATTTGTTTGTTCTTCTTTTTCTAGTTCTGTTAGGTGTCGTTTGAGGTTGCTTATGTGAGCTTTTTCTTGTTTAGTGAGGTGAGCCTGTATTGTGATGAATTTCCCTCTTAGGACTGCTTTTGCTGCATCCCAAATGATTTGGTATGTCATGTTCTCATTTTCATTTGTCTCCAGATAATATTTGATTTCTTCCTTAATTTCTTCAATAATCCATTGTTTGTTCAGAAGCGTGTTGTTTAGTCTCCACATTTTTGCACCTTTCTCAGCTTTTTTCTTGTAGTTGATTTCTAGTTTCATAGCATTATGATCAGAAAAGATGCTTGGTATTATTTCAATCCTCTTGTATTTATTGATGTTTGCTTTGGTTCCCAAAATATGGTCAATCCTTGAGAATGTTCCATGTGCACTTGAGAAGAATGTGTAACCTGCTGTTTTTGGATGAAGTGTTCTATATATATCTATTAAGTCCATATGTCTAATTTTTCATTTAATTCTATTATTTCCTTGTTGATTTTCTGTCTGGATGTTCTGTCCATTGGTGTTAATGGTGTGTTGAGGTCCCCTACTATTATTGTATTGTTGTTGATGTCTTCTTTTAGTTCTATTAAGAGTTGCTTTACAAATTTTGGTGCTCCTGTGTTGGGTGCGTATATATTTATAAGTGTTATGTCTTCTTGGTGGAGAGTCCCTTTTATCATTATGTATTGTCCCTCTTTGTCTTTCTTTATCTGTTTTGCTTTGAAGTCTACCTTGTCTGATATTAATATAGCGACACCTGCTTTCTTTTGTTCATTATTAGCTTGGAGTATTGTTCTCCATCCCTTCACTCTGAGTCTGTGTTTGTCTTTGGGGCTGAGGTGTGTTTCCTGGAGGTAGCATATTGTTGGGTCTTGTTCTTTGATCCATCCTGCCACTCTGTGTCTTTTGATTGGGGAGTTCAATCCATTTACATTTAGAGTGATTATTGAGATGTGGGGGCCTACCACTACCATTTTATGTCTTGTTTTCCGGTTTTCTTCAATTTCCTTTCTTTCTCATCCCATGGTTTAATCTGTTCTGATGAAGAGCTGCTACTCTCTGTTGTCCTTCTACTTATCTCCTCTGCTCTTGGTTTTGTAGCCCCTTTCCTTTTTTGGATTTTTCAGGAATGAGGGTTTTCCTGAGGATTTCCTGAAGAGGAGGTTTTGTGGCAATGAACTCCCTTAATTTTTGTTTATCTGGGAAAGTTTTTATTTCTCCATCGTATTTGAAGGATATTTTCGCTGGGTAGAGAATTCTCGGCTGTAGGTTTTGGTCCTTCAGATTTTTGAATATATCATTCCACTCTCTTCTAGCCTGTAAAGTTTCTGCTGAGAAATCTGCTGATAGCCTGATGGGGGTTCCTTTGTATGTTAGTTTCTATTGCCTGGCTGTCCTTAGTATTTTCTCCTTGTCGTTGACTTTTGCTAGCTTCACTACTATATGCCGTGGGGTTGGTCTTCTTGCATTGATAAGGTTTGGAGAGCTATTGGTTTCTTTCACCTGAAGATCCATCTCTCTCACCAGTTTTGGGAAGTTCTCAGCCATTATTTCTTTGAATAGGCTTTCTGCCCCTTTCTCCTTCTCTTCTCCCTCTGGTATACCTATAATCCTTACGTTGCATCTCCTAATTATGTCTGATAATTCTCGGAGAGTTTCTTCATTTCTTTTTAGTCTTACTTCTCTCTCTTCCTCTGCCTGCAGCATTTCTATATTGCCATCTGCCAAATTGCTAATTCTTTCCTCCATATTATCGGCCCTACTGTTCAGTGCATCTAGATTTTTCTTAATCTCTTCTATTGTGTTCTTCATTTCCAGTATTTCTGTTTGGTTCTTCTTTATCGTATCAAACTCTTTTGTGACATAGCTCCTGAACTCGTTGAGTTGTCTATCTGAGTTCTCTCTTAACTCATTGAGTATTTTAATGATGGCTGTTTTGAAGTCATCATCATTTAGGTTATATATTTCATTTTCTTTGGGATTGTTGTCTGTGTATTTGTTGTTTTCCTTCTGTTCTGGAGATTTAATGTATTTTTTCATATTGCTTGATGTTGTAGATTTGTGCCTCCGCATAGAAATAGAGATTAGTTGCTCCTTCCACTTGTTTCTGCTGGTGTGGTGGGGGAGCAGCTGTTCATACTGCACCAACCAGGAACCCTATCCGCAGTTGCTAACTGGGCCTGGGCCCCTCCTCATAGTCACAGTGGTCCTTTGGAGTCCCTCTTCTGCCGTGGGGGCTGTCACGGGGCGGCTTCAGGCTGCTGGTGCCTACTGTTGCAGCCGACATAGACATGCTCCCTCCTTGGCGTCTGCAACAGTGTTATGGGCTTTTCCAGCGGCCAGGAGTAGGATCACTTATATTTGCCACTCCGTCACTGTCGGCACCCACAATATCTCACTTGTCCACTATGGGTCGGAGCAGAGCTATTGGCATCTTCTACAGTCTGTGGTTAGCTCACCTAGCTATGCTACTTTTGTCCCGGGGTCTTCCAGCCTTGTGGCTGCCGGATGGGTGCTCTCTACTAGTGCTTTCGCTGAGGCTGCTGTGAGCCTTTAGGGTTTACCCCTAGGCTATGGAGCTGGGTCGCTGGAACTCCACCCAGCCCCAGTCCTGTTCCCCAGGAACTCAGGGAGCCGTTTGCCCTGAATGGGGGATAGCTGGAGATCCTGATTTCAGTGGTAGCTGGTCAGCTGCTGCCCTGCCTGATATTCTCCTCTCTGGGACCCTCCCGGTGTTGTGAATGCTGGGGGTGGCCCCTCCACTAATTGCAGACAGAGAGTTTTGTCTGCTGCCCGGGCGGAACTCTGGAGCTTCCCCCCAGGGCCGCAGAGCCAGCCTCTTGAGCTCCACCCAGCCCCAGTCCTCTCCGAGATCTCCGGCAATCCCTTGCCCGGCTGTGCAGGCAGTGGCAGCCGGGGGGCCACCACGCCCTCTGTGATTCTCTCTGGGACCCTCTGGGTGCTGTGAACACCAGGCGAGATATCCCGGCCAATGGCGGGGCGAGACTCTCCCCGCGGGCTCAAGTGTGTAACTCTAGAGTTTCCCTCTGCGTTTAGGAGTAATTGCGGGGTGGGGGTTAGGTAGGATTCTGGTCACCTGTTTCCATCGTCACTCCTCTGGTGTGTGCTCACTCCTGCCCTAGGTGTGTGTTGATCTTCTGGGGGCGTCCGTTGGAAGAAAGCCACTTGCAGGTACTAGGCTGTTCAGTTGGGGTCAGAGAGTTTTCACCTATCTCCACCTCCCGGAGGGAAGTCCGTCTGCCTTCCGATGTATAGTCACGTGGGTCTCTCAGACGTCCTGAGATGCTGTCTGGATATCCTTTGTTAAGCAATGAGTGTCCAAATAATTGTAGACTCGAAGGGGGAGAGACAAAGAGGACTACCCACGGCACCATCTTGGATCTTCTCCTAGCACTTTTTTTATGTATCATTTTTTTTTGACTGCTTTTCAACTTTGGGTCTCCTGTTTCTCCAGTAAGATAGTACATTACTGAAGGAAAGATGTGGGCTAATTATTTTGTCAATAAATATTTATTTGATTTTCATGAGAACTTAGTGAAAGGAAACTAAGAAAATTCAATGAATTTACACTTTAAAGAGTGGTGATAGACTTGGAGAAATGAAGTAGCTGCTGCTAATCTAAGACATGTTTATTTTTTAGATTTTATCTGATGTATCAAATTTTTTTCTGGTAATCACTAGATCATATGATTAAAGAAATTCTTTTTCTAGGTATAGGATATAATAATTGAAACTATTTTTGACAATTAAAAAATTTTGTGCATGCATTAATCATAGTTGAATGTCTAATTAGAAGATGAAATGTTTAGTGTCTTGGGATTATTTTAACAAGCAGAGAAAAGTTGCTAAAATTTTATGTCAACAATTAACCAAAAAATGTAGGTTGGTGAATGATTTTAGAGAGTACTGAATGTATCCAACCCAGAACATATGCCAGAATAGCATTTGGAGTGCCCTTACTACAAGGTTTACTTGGACAGAGATTGGTCAACACATCAGATTTTATCCTGTTAATATTAAACAGAAATAGAAACGTTACTTATTGAGTTTGGGGGAGAAAACAGGTCAAGGATAAACACATAAAAGTATGTTTTAAAGCTTATTGATATTGAACATTAATGAAATAAATGTGCTGACACCAAAAGAAAGTTGATTTTTAAGCCTGTGATTCAACTTGGCCCAGATAGATTAATTTAATAAAAGTAAAACTTCCTCGTGATATGAATGTTTACCTATTGAAATATTACTAATTTAAGTATGATTGGTATATTGATATATATATATTTTTGCATTTACTTTTTTATTAAAGTATAATTGACATAAAACATTATGTTAGTTTCAGGACTACAACATGGTGATTCAAAATTTATATATAGTATGAAACGCTCACCATGATAAATCTGGTTACCATCTGTTACCATACAGAGTCATTATGATATTATTGACCATTTACCCTATGCTGTATATTATATCCCCATGACATTTATTTTATAACTGGAAGTTTGTACCTCTTAATTCTCTTCACCTATTTAGCCTATCCTCTCACCACCCTCCCCACTGGAAACTATCAATTTATTCACAATATCTATGAATCTCTTCCTGTTTTGTTTTGTTTGTTTATTTTATTTTTTAGATTACACATAGAAGTGAAATCATATGGTATTTGTCTTTCTCTGTCTGACCTATTTCACTTAGCATAATGCCCTCTAGGTCCATCAAGGTTGTTACAAATGGCAAGATTTCATTTTTTCTTATTGCTAAGTAATATTCCACTGTGTATATGCACCACATCTTTTTTATCCAGTCATCTATTGATTGACATTTAGGTTGCCTTCATAGCTTAACTATTGTAAATAATGCTGCAATGAATATTGTATATGTATTTTCAAATTAATGTTTTTGTTTTCTTTGGATAAATATCCAGAAGTGGAATTGCTGGGTCATATTGTAGTTCTATTTTTATTTTTTTAATATTTAATTCTTCATAATTTATTTTGCAATATTCATTTTTTTTATTGTGGTAGCATTGCTTTACAACATAAATTTCAGGTGTACACCATTATATTTTGCTTTCTGTGTAGATGACATCACATTCACCACCCAAACACTGATTAAAATTCATCACCATGCACATGTGCCTAAATCCCCCTTTCACCCTCCCCCCTCCTCCTTTCCCATCTGGTAACCCATGGCTATAATTAACAAGACAGAAAATAACAAGTGTTGGGGAGCATGTGAAGAAAAGGGAACACTCATGCACTGCTGGTGGGAGTACAAACTAGTACAGCCACTATGGAAAACAGTGAAGAGATTCCTTAAAGAATTGAGAATAGAACTACCATACAATCCAGGCATTCCACAGCTGGGTGTTTATCCAAAGAACAAGGAAACATGAATGCATAAAGATACGTGCTCCTTTATGGTCACCTTTGCAGCATTAGTCGCAACATCAAGACATGGAAACAACCTAGGTGCCCATCAAGGGACGAATGGATAAAGAAAATGTGGCACATATACACAATGAAATACTACTCAGCCATAAAAAGTTATGAAATCTGGCCATTTGTGACAACTTTGATGGACCCTGAAGGTATTATACTATGTGAAAAAAGTCAGAGGGGGAAAGTCAAATATTATACGATCTCACTGATAAATAGAAGATAAATGCAACAACAGTCACATAAAGACAGAGATATTAATATATATTATGTCATTTTATATTGGTGATCTATAATCACGTATAGGACAAGTCTAATAAAAATCAGATGAGCCTATGATGAGAGCTGTATTAGTGGAATACTAGTAGACTTTTTTTCAATCACTGGAAAGATAGTCCAGATGACTAAGGAATTTTACATCTGTTGGATGACAGAATCAATTTTTAAAATACAATTTGCTGATCTTGGCAATATAATCCAATTCTTCATTTGGATTGCTTTTCAGCACCTTTATAATAGGTGGTAACTATGTAACAATGTTCTTATATTTTCCATACAATGAAAATAGGCCAACAGTAGGCTTAATAGAAAAAAGTTGAGTGGAAGAACTCAAGGCTAACCCTGTTTATGATCTAATTCTAGGATCTAGAATAGATGTATGATATTAAAATTTTATTACGTTAAATTTCCCTTTATATTCTAAAAGGCAGCATTTTCATATTTAATAACAATATACTCATCATGACTACTCTACAGATTGTGAGACTAAGAAAGATTACCTGATTTTTAAATGACCTTTAGAGTCATATAGAAATTATTCAAACCTTGTTGTTCTGATTTACAGCTCTGTGATATTATCACATCATTAAACTAAAGGAAGAGTCAGTGGATCTGAAGGTGAGGGAAAGAATAGCGATTGATTTTATTCTGAGCCATGGGAAAAAGAGCGTATATCAGCTCAGCTTTGGAACTTAGATTCCTTATTGTAACTTTGTTATCATCAACTTCTGCTCTGGAAATAAAACCAAGCATAAAAAACATATATCGCATCAGACTTTGGAATAGGAGAGTTTCATATGTGTTCAAAACTGCTCAAATATTGTTTCAGCATGAACTAATTCCCTGCTATGAAATTTGAGTATATGTTTTTTTTTCATTTTTTTACAATTGTTACAATCTGGACTCCTGATACAAAAGCTCTTTTATAAAATGAGAACGATGTTTTGTGTCGAACCACATGAATAATATACTTTCTAACAATTTCTATGGTATATAGAGAGTATAAGGAGGGTTGTAGGAAATTACGGAATTAAAGGCATGAAAGAACTTTTAACATTGTCTCCTATTCTTTTCTTCTAAACACCCTTCAACAAACTGAGTTATATAAGAAAAAAATATTTAAAAATTCACAGTAAAAAGAATTCATTCACATTCAACTGTATTAGATTCCAGAGTATAAGAATAAGAATCTGACAGGGGATGGCCCTGTGACTGAGTGGTTAAAGTTCCACATGCTCTGCTTTGACAGCCTAGGGTTCATGGGTTCAGATCCTGGGTGCAGACATACTCCCCTCATCAGCAATGCTGTGGTGGCATCCCACATACAAAGTAGAGGAAGACTGGCACAGATGTTAGCTCAGAGACAATCTTCTTCAAGAAAAAAAGGAAGATGGGCAATGAGTGTTAGCTCAGGGTGAATCTTCCTCACACACAAAAATAAAAGAATAAGAATGTGTGACTCTTATATATTCAGATTTATTTAATTATGGTCAGTACCTGTGTTACATTTTCTTAGAGGAATAAAAAGAGCTATTCATCTTCAGATGTATAAGGACTTATAAAGTACTTGACAAACATGATTATATTGTTCCTTTGCTTTCTTTCCAGTGTAGGGAATTACAGTGAAGTTTTCAATTAAACAAAAGCCATTATGCTTAAAATAATACTTTGTCATCATCAAAACATGTTTTAGTTGTGGAACTTGAAAAAATATAGGAGCAAAGAAAACACCCGGGTCTTAAAGGGCCCCCACACAAACTCACCCATCTAAGCAAACTAAAATTAGCAGAAAGAAGGCTGACAGTCCTTAGGTGAAAGGAGACTCACCTGGTAGGCTCTGGGTGCATCTCAGTGAGAGGAGCGACCTCTCTGGAGACTGAGACAGTGTTGGTGGCCACTGTTGTTACCTAGTCCAAGTATGCTGGCACAGACCCCTGCAGATGCAGATTCTCAAAATAAACAAAATCAGAAATGAAAGAGGAGAAATTACACTAGACACCTCAGAACACAAGAGATAAGAGAATACTATGAAAAGCTATATGCCAAATAACTGGATAATCTAGAAGAAATGGATAAATTCTAGAAACATAAAATCTTCTAAAACTGGACCAAGAAGTAGAGAATTTGAATAGATTGATCACCAGTAAGGAGATCAAAACAGCAATCAAAAACCTCCCAAAAAATAAAAGTCCAGGACCAGATGACTTCCCTGGTGAATTCTATCAAACATTCAAAGAAGACTTAATATCTATCCTTCACAAACTCTTCCAAAAAATTGAAGAGAAGAGAAGTCTTCCTAACTCATTCTACGAAGCCAACATTATCCTGATACCAAATCCAGACAAGGACAACACACAAAAAAGAAAATTACAGGCCAATAGCATTGATGAACATCAATGCAAATATCCTCAACAAAATACTAGCAAATCGAATGCAACAATACATTAAAAAGAAGATATACTGATGGCCAACAGACATATGAAAAGGTGCTCAACATCATTAGCTATCAGGGAAATGCAAATCAAAACTACAATGAGATATCACCTCACTCCCATCAGAATGGCTATAACTAACAAGACAGGAAACAACAAGTGTTGGAGAGGATGTGGAGAGAAGGGAACCCTCGTACACTGCTGGTGGGAATGCAAACTGGTGCAGCAACTATGGAAAGCAGTATGGAGTATCCTTAGAAAATTAAGAGTAGGTAGATCTTCCATATGATCTGGCTATTCCACTGCTGGGTATCTATCTAAAGAACTTGAAAACACAAATGCATAAAGATACTTGCACCCCTATGTTCATTGCAGCATTATTCACAATAGCCAAGACTTGGAAGCAATGTAGATGCCCATCACCAGATGAATGGTTAAAGAAGATGTGGTATATGGACACAATGGAATACTACTCAGGCATAAGAAATGATGAAATCTGTGCATTTGTGACAACATGGATGGACCTTGAGGCTATTATGCTGAGTGAAATAACTCAGAGGGAGAAAGTCAAATACCGTATGATCTCGCTCATAAGTCAACAATAAAAAACAGTGAGAAACAAACTCATAACAACAGAGATTTGATTGTTGGCAAACACAGGGGAAGGGGGGCGAGGGAGGGCAAAATTGGTGATTAGACGCGCATGTGTGGTGATGGACTATAATTAGTTTTTGGGTGGTGAACATGATGTAATCTACACAGAATTCAAAATATATTATGATGTACATCTGAAAGGTATATAATGTTATAATCCAATGTTACTGCAATAAAAAATGAAAAAACGTGAGGGAGGTATAGGAGAAGACATATTTACTGAACTTTGGGGACACGTCTTCAAAATAGATAGTAAGTGTATGGATGATCTCAACACACAAATTGCAAGGTAAAACTGAAGGACACATCGATACTTCTGTTCTAAACATTATATACATCACAAAAACCATTCTGTTCTGCAAAAACTATGCACAAAATGCAGCAGGGCTTCTGAGAAAAAGTGAGTTGAGAATGACAGTACAAAACTCTGTAGCTTTATAATAAGAGTACCAAGGGAAAAGAGTAATAATTGACACTCGAGGGGAAAATTTGGACTGCCCATGCATATGTATTCGTGTGAACAGATGCTGTCACAGTGGTTACTGAAAATGTACCAAAGATTAGAGTGGTAATAATGGAAAAATTTTATTTGTACTATGGCTTGTGTGTGTGAAGACAGATGGAAGAAGTGTGAGCCATGTGCTCCTGTTAGGGTGATCATAGGAGGTGGGACAATGGAGGAAGAGCCACACATAGCACCAGCTAGGTTGCACCTCTTTGAGATGGAGTCTTAAGGGTTTGTTCCTAAAATGGAGCCTAGTTCCCAGCACTTAAGATAGGTGCTGAGGTGCTTTTCCTGCCAGTATTGCAGTAATGTTGAAGACTTTTCCATTTCTAGGTAAAGATCATAATTATACTATCATCCTGCCTACTCTTGCTTAGGATATCATTGTGGATGAACTAACTCCATTTTTGCTCTATTCCAAAAAATTCCCTTATTAATGAAGCATATGGGAGAGAATTTGCTTTCTAGAAACACATGTTGTGGCATAATAGGGTGTATATGGAACATTGCACTGGGAAATTGGATAAAACATCTCCCTTTCAAATCAAGTCCATAACACAAATACTGTAGCACATAGACTATATTCTCTGACTACAGCACAATTAAGTTTACAATTAATAATGAAAGAAAACCATTAAGTCTCTCATGTATTTGGAAACTAAATTTAATCTCCTAGGTAACTCATGGTTCAAAGAAGAAATTATGTAAATATATACAAACGCATACAATATTGTAATATAAAATTTATTAAATATAAAAATTTGTAGGACAGAGAAATGTATAGCCTTTAATGTATTTATTGGGGAAAAATGCAAGAATAACAGTTAATTTTACTAAGAAAAGTGCAATAGAAGGAAAGAAATCATGAAATGAGAATTGAAATAGAAAGCAAAGACAATAAGTAGTATCAACAAAGCTAATATGTTAAAAAAGATAAGATCAAAAAAGCAAAAGATTAATAAAAATTTATGAACGATACTTAATACAAGATCTTTCACTTCTTCTATTCCTCCCCACCATACACATACACACACACACACATATACGACTGACCAATTATAAGAAGAAATAATGAAAGGCAGTGAGGAAGACCTAATAATATAGGGAGGATCTAGTGTGCTGTATGCGTGGCCTACTTTTCCTCTATATCTTCCAGTTTGGGAAGAATTTGACAGCTTTGTGGCACTATGTGGATAGCAATTTGAAGCTAGAGATTCCTGAGTGTTGGTCCTTGAAAAATCACAGGTTAAGAGTAAGAATAAACCTGAAGTAGACAGTTTCTGACCAGGGAATGCTGCTCAGCCTTAAGTGATCTCCAATGCCAAAATTAATCTAAATGGTCGTGCAGTGCTAGTGCCTCCAAGTGCAGACAGAAGCAAATGTACATTGGAGGCAGATAATATCCTAGACTTTAAATTATTTCTGCAAACATCCTTTTTAGATACAATGTTCTACGTGCAATAAAAATTAATCACCAACAGGAAGAGGAGGCAAGAAGACTTGAATGAAAATTGCAAAAACAAATATTCAACAGAAATAAGTCAACAGGGGCTTCAGAAATTGGATTTATCAGAAGCAGAACTTCAAACACTTAATACCAATTAATTTGAAAATTTACATAAAATTGAAAAATTTCTGGAAACATTTTTAGGGTCAACTCTAAACAGAACAAGCTATTGAAGAATTCAAAAATAGTATATTAACAGGAATGGGAATAAAGAATTACTGCTGATGAGTACAGGTTTCTTTTGCAGGTGACAGAAATGTTCTGGAATTAAATACTGGTGATAGATACACAACCTTGTGAATAGGATAAAAACCGCTGAATTATATACTTTAAAAGAAATTAGATATAAAATATCTCCCAGAGGCAGAATAGTTTAACATGTAAGTTCCACCAATTATTAAGAAAACAAATCATTTCAATCTTATTTTTCCAGCTTTATTGAGACATAGTTGAAATGTAACACTGCGTAATTGTAAGGTATACAACATAATGATTTGATATGTATATATAGTGAAATGCTTAACACAATAAGGTTAGCTAATGCATACATCACCTCACGTTAACTACTATTTTTTTTGGCATGAGAACACTTAAGATGTACCCTCTCTGCAACTTTCAAATATGCAATAAAGTATTGTTAATTATTGTCCCATGCTATATATTAGATCTCCAAAACTCATTTATCTTATACTGGAAGTTTGTACACTTTGATCAACACCCCCTAATTTCCCCCAATCCCCAACCCCTGCTAATTACCAATCCACTCCCTATTTTTATTAGATCCACTTCTTTAGATTCCACATGTAAGTGAGATCATACAATATTTGTCTTTCTCTGTCTGACTTATTCAATTAACATAATGCCCTTGATGTTTGTCCATGTTGTCACAAATGGCAAGCTTTCCTTCTTTTTCATGGCTGAACTATTCCATTGTGTATGTATATATATATTTATACCAAATTTTTCTTTATCCATTTGTCTGTTGATGGACACTTACATTGTTTCCATGTCTTGGCTAGTAGATGCTGCATGCTGCAATGAATGAATGAAGTGAAGATATCTCTTTGAGATACTAATTTCATTTCTTTCGGACATACACCCAGATGTGGGATTGCTGGATCATATGATAGTTCTATTTTTAACTTTTTGAGGAATTTGTATATTGTTTTCCCTATAGCTATACCAGTTTGCATTCCCATCAAAAGTGCACGTGTTTGCTTTTCTTCACATCCTTGCCAGCATTTGTTATCTCCTGTTTATGATAGCCATTCTAACAAGGGTAAGATGATATCTCACTGTGGTTTTGATCTGCGGTATAATGATTAGTGATGTCGAGCACTTTTTTAATGTGCTTATTGGTCATTTGAATGTCTTTGAAAAATATCAATTCAGGTCCTTGGCCCATTGTTTTAACCATATTTTTGTTTTATTGCTATTAAGTAGTATAAGTTCCTTAGATATTTTAGATATTAACCCCTTATCAGATATATATCAAATATATCAAATTTGTAAATATTTTTTCCCATTCCATAAGTTGCCTTTTCATTTTGTTGATTTTTTTTTACTGTGCAGAAGCTTATTAGTTTGATGTAGTCTCACTTGTTTATTTTTGTTTTTGTTTCTTGTACTTTTGATGTCAAAAAATTTTAAAAAGAAATTATTGGCAAGACCAATGGTGAGGAGGTTTTTCCCTATGTTTTCTTCTAGGAGTCTCATTCACTATAGTCTCTTATGATCCTTTGTGTTTCTGTGGTATCAGTTGTAATGTCTCCTCTCTCATTTCTAATTTTATTTAGGAAATGTCTCGTTTTTTCTTGATAAGTCTAGTTAAAGGCTGTCAATTTTGTTTCTTTTAAAAAAAGCAGTTCTTAGTTTTGTTGATCTTTCTATTGTTTTCCTATTCTCTATTTAATTTATCTCTGCTCAGTCTTTGTTATTTCTTCCTTCTACTAACTTTGGGCTTTGTTTTTCTTTTTCTAGTTCCTTGAGATATAAAGTTAGGTTGTTTATTTGAGATATTCCTTTTTGCTTAATATAGGCATTTACCAATATTGACTTCCCTCTTAGGACTGCTTTTGTTGCATCCCACAAGTTTTGATATATTGTGTTTCCATTTTTATTTATTTTGAGATTTTTTTGATTTCCCTTTTGATTTCTTTTTTGACACATTGGTTGCTGAGGGATATGTTATTTGTGAATTTTTCTGGTTTCCTTCTGTTATTAATTTCTAGTTTCATACTATTATAGTCAGAAAAAATACTTAGTATGATTTCAAAACTTTTCTTGTTGCTGAGACTTGTGTTTTGATGTAACATATGATCTACTATGGAATGTGTATTCTGCTGCTGTTTGATGGGATGTTCCATATATGTCTGTTAGGCCCATTTGACATGAAGCATAGTTCAGAACCGAAGTTTTCCTATTGATTTTCTCTCTGGATGATCTATCCATTGGTGAAAGTGGAATTTGGCATCCCCTACTCATATTGTACTGTTGTCTATTTCTACATTTAGTTCTGTTAATATTTGCTTAATATATTTAGGTACTCCAATGTTGAGTGCATATATATTTACAATTGTTATATCTTCTTGAGCTTTTCTCACTATATAATGACCTTTTTTGTTGCTTGTTACCAGTTTTGGCTTAAAATCGGTTTTGTCTGATATAAGCATAGCTACTCCTGCTCTCTTTTGCTTTCCATTTGTATGGAATACTTTTTTTAATTCCTTCACTTTGAGACTGTGTGTGTCCTTAAAACTGAAGTTAGTCTCTTTTCTCCAGCATATAGTTGAGTCTTGATTTTTATCCTTTCAGCCATTCTATGTCTTTAGATTATAGAAACTCATCTATTTATATTTGAAGTAATTATTGATAGGTAAGGATATACAAATGTCATGTTATTGTTTTCTGGCTTGCTTGTTCATTTTTCCTCTATTGGTGCATTCCGTTGTGATCTGATGATTTTCTGTAGTGGTATGCCTTGATCCTCTTCTATTTATTTTTTGTGAATCTAGCTGCAGGCCCACATGGCATTGTAGTAGTCAGGGCAGGATCTGGGCCCAGAAGTACCTATTGGGGTCTTGGCTGTCAGCATGCCCTCACTCAGCTTCAAGGGCTAGCTGAGGGGTGTGCAAGGCCACAGAGGTTGGTGTTGGGAGTCAGGCCAGTGGTGTGCAGGTGTGCAGCTGTAGAGGTTAGCTGCAGGTGAATGCAGTGGTTCAGGCCATTAAGAGGGGTCAGGGCCCACAAGCAGCTATGGGGAACTTGGCTATTGTAGTGCACTTGTGTGGCTGTGGGGTATAGCCTCAGGCACATATGAAATGGTGAACATCAGCTACAGTGTCCTAGGCTGGCATATGTATGCACAAAGCACAGTCATAGAGGCTGCAGTTGGATGTTTGCATGAATCCCAGGTTCCAGCAGGAAGGGGTTGAGAAAGCATGGCGGGACTCAGGCAGCTTGCATTTGCAAATGCAAAAACCTATAAGCAAAAACCTTTTTGGCAAAATCTGCAAGGCGTCCATGAGAGCTCTGCTGGCTGTTGGTTTTCTCAGTGGTGAAAGCAGATGGGATCCTCTGTGGAGCAATCTGCTGGGGTCCACCACAATGTTCTCCACTATGAAAGCTGGGAGTATTTGCAGCTTCTGCAAAAGGTGTAGAGGTCCTCAGCTGCAAAGGCTTCTAGGGTCTTCTGCAAAACAGACCACTGGAAATTGCAGCTGCTCCCACTGAGTCATTGGTACAGGTAGGCCCAGACCATCTTCCTTGTTCCTAGCCACCTCTAGACATCTCAGCTTTGCCATCTCTGGTTAGAGTGAAAGTGAAGAGGGTCCTTTGTGTAGTGTCCCAAAAGCTGGGAAAGCAGATCGCTTACTGCACTCCTTTTCCCAGAGAGGGAAACTCTCTCAAGCAAGGGGGTTCCATGTTGGCACTGAGCACTCCGGCCCAGGTGATGGAAAGATGCAGGCAAAATGAAATTGTTCTTCTTGGTTATTCTATTATTCTGCTCCACTATATTGCTGGAGCTCTACCAGACTTCTGAGACTTCCTAGAGCTATTTTCATTTGCAGGTAGGTGTCTAATTGTTGTTCTTTGTGGAGGGACAAAGTCTGGGTCACCTACTCTGCCATCTTGATGACCTCCCTTAGATCATTTCAATCTTACAGATAAATTTATAGAGAACAAAACAGAAAGAAAGCTCCTAACTCAGTATACTAATTCTATATAGCTAGTATAATTATATAGGGAAATTAGAAAATAAAACTGTGAGAAAGGAAAAAAATGTCAATTTTACTCAAATATAAAGACACGAAGGGATTAAATAAAAATTAGCAAGTGGGATGCAGTATAAAAAAGATAATGATCATTGCACCATTGCATTTATTATAGGAGAGAAAGGTATTTTAAACTTTAAAAATCTATTAACGAAATTCTTCTAACAAAATATAAAGAGAAAATCACCATCTCATTAAACGCAAAAGATAATCATTTGATGAAATGCAACTACTTTTCATGAAAGAAAAAGAAAATGCCAACAAAAAACAAACAAAATAAAACAACTAAAATAATTTAGTCTATACATGAAAGGGAACATTTTCGATTAGATAAAGTGTATTTTTGAAATATCTATTGCAAATATTCTCTTCAACAAAGAGACAAGGATACAAAAAAATTCTGTAAATGACAGAAATATTTACTTTCCATATTTCTTTTAATATAGCATTAAACTTTTGCCACATAAAAATAGTAATAATATGAAAATACAAAGAATAAAGTAGAATAAAATACTGCTACTGTTTGCATATGAGGAATTGTCTACAAAGAAAACCCCCCAAATCTCATTATTAGAACAAATAAGAGACTTACAAAATGGCAATATGTAAGATCAATTCACACTAGCAAATGATATTTCCATACAGCAGAAACAAACATTTTGAAAATAAAATGAATAACATAAAAATTCCTTAAAATGTCAAACACCATTAAGTATGCATTGTAATAAATGAAGCAAGATACATAAAATATCTACATGTAAAAATATATAAACTGAATGAAATACGCTATAGAAAACCTAAACAGTTGAGAGACATATAATGTTAATGGAAATGCTACTATTTTAAACATATCAATTGCACTTAAATTTATTTAAATATTTAAAGCAAGAGAAAGTGATGTGTAGTGCACACAGAGATTTTCAAACAGCACCATACTCAGATTTACTCAAGAGGCGCTCTTTCATGGACCCCAGGACTTGTAGAACTCCACATATCAGAAATATAAATACTTTTACTATAAGATGTATGGCTCCTCTGTCATGCAGGATCCAGAACTCAACTTTGACACAGTCAGACCCTGACCCTAAATATTGAGGCCTGTAACTAATACCACTCTGTCCCTAGGAAACCTTTCTCAATATCTAATGTTCTATATCCCTAAGACAAAAGAAGACTTTGGCTGAATACCATGAACATTTGATGTTTGAACTACATGAAAAACAGGGAGAATTTTGAATAGTGAAGTGCTTGGGTAAGAGAAAGATAAATTAGGTAACAGGTCAGATACTTCTCAGGTGCATGAATGTAATATGTTCTTTCATTATAAAGTATGCTTACTCAGCAGAACTAAACATTCATTTTGTTTTATTTGTGTTCTAACTTATGGGTTCCAGAAATATTCAAAATTAGCACAGCATGTGCAACAGTTATAGCTGGCAGCTGAAAACATTTTTCAATATTTAAATAATTAATATTACTATTGAATGTGTTTATATGTATATCTAGACATGTATGCATGAAACATGATACCTCTTCATTCTTAAAAAGATGAACATTGAAGAATAGAATTGTAAATAGTGTTATTTTATTTAAAAATGATAAATTTTTAAGGTTTCAATAAGTTGAAATTTTTATTTAAAGTATTTAACAAGATTTTTATATGTTGTTATTATAAACAATACTTTGCCATTTAATTGAATAGGTGATTTTGAATATTTTCAAAAAGATAATTAAAATAAACATTTTGAGAGAGCAGTTTGTTTTCAGCATTAACATGCAAAGACTTTGGAAGTTGTCACTCCAGTCTTTACAACAAGATAAATTTGACCAAACTGAAAAATCAATGACTTTTATTGTACTCATCAATAAATTGAGATTGCTGAGTACAGACATAACTTATTTTATTGTGCTTCACTATATTTTGCTTCACTGTTATTGCATTTTTTATAAGACCCTCCACCAGCAAAATGATTACAATTCACTGAAGGCTCAAATGATGGCTAGCATTTTTTAGCAATAAAGTATTTCTTAATTAAGGTATGCACATTTTCTTTTAGACATAATGCTATTGCACACTTGGAAACCAAAAAATGTGTATGAATTGCTTTATTGTGATATTCAGTTTATTGTGGTGGTCTGGAACTGAACTTGCAATATCTCCAAGGTATGCCTGTATATCACCACACCAAAATTTGGGGACAGGCAAATTTGGAAAGTGATATCTAGGATCTGCTTATGTGGGGTAGAAGGCCCTAGAGCTATAAGCTGACTGGTGGGAAAAATTAAATGGCAATGTTATCAAATTGGTGGAGACTAAGTGTGGACTAGGATGAGAGTGGGAAACTCATGGAGCTGCAGTCTTAGAGGAGGTCTCCATACTGTCATGGTTTTATGTCCAGGGACCCACTAGATTCTGATAGTGAAAATCCAAGAAAGATCTCCTGTTGGCTCTGGCAGGGGCAGGGGAAGAGTGGTCACTGTCAAATAGGCCCAGGTAAGTCTCCATAAAAAGACTTACTCCACAGAGTTTTATTCCAACTGAGGAAAGGTATTTCTTCCACTCCAGCTTCCTCTAACCTTCCTGTCCCTATGGGGAAAAATAAAAAGCTATGCCACTGAGAAGAAATTGTGAAGGTCACAGCCGTGAAAGAGAGGCCTACTAAAAGAATGAGATTTCATCGTTAGATTGTTAGAATGTTTCTCCTCCCTAACATCTTACCACTAAACGAACAGGACTCCAGTAAAGTAACAGTAGACTACAGTTGAAAGAGCTGTAAGACAAACTGTCTCTGAGGAGGAGTTTTTAGGGAAGGCAAAAGTTGAGAAAGAGAGAGAAGAAAACTATAGGATTTGAAACCTCTGGCAACCATAGATAAAGACAGTATTTAAAAAGCCTAACTCCTGGGGCCGCTCCGTGTCCGAGTGGTTAAGTTCGTGCCCTCTGCTGCAGCAGCCCAGGGTTCAGACCCTGGCCATGGACATGGCACCCCTTATCAGACCACATTGAGGCAGCATCCCACATTCCACAACTAGAAGGATCTGCAACTAAGATATGCAACTATATATGGAGGGGTTAGAGGAGACAAAGCAGGGAAAAAAAAGAAGATTGGCAACAGTTATTAGCTCAGGTGCCAATCTTTGAAAACAAAACAAATACTTTATCTGTTGTGAGCTTTAGGGAAATAATAAAGTCTCTTTGTTTCAAAGAATTATTTTTAGAAAGAAAAACCTAATTCCAAGTCAAATTTGTATATATATATATATACTCACTTCAGGCCTATTTATCCTCAGTTCTTATTACCAAACACAATATATTCAGCTTTCAACAAAAATTATAAGCAACAACATAAACAAAAACAAAAAATAAAAAGAAAACAAATTGAACACAGTGTGTGTCCAAATCCATAAAATTTACAACACCAAGAGTGAACTATAATGTAAATTATGGACTTTGGATAATTGTGATGTGTCAATGTAGGTTCATCATTTGTAATATTTGTACCACTCTGGTGGGGGGTGTTGATAATGGGGAAGGCTATGCATGTGTGTGGGCAGGTGGTAAATGAGAAATTTCTGTACCTTGCCTTCAGTTTTGGTGTGAACCTAAAGCTGCTCTAAAAAAATAAAGTCTTCATAAAATGAAACAAAAACTTTCAAGAGACAAACCAAGCATTAGAACCAGCATCAGATGTGGCACACATTTTAGAATTATCAGATGAGAAATGAAAATTGCTATGATTATGTTATGTCTCTAATAGAAAAATTAGACAATGTAAAATAGCAAATGAATAATGAAAGCAGAGAGAGAGATACTCTAAGAAATAATTTAAAAGGACATGTTAGAAATCAAAAACACTGTAAGAGAAATGAAGAATGCCTTTATTGTTCTAATTTTTTAGACTTGGCATAGCAAAAGAAAGCATCTTACCAAACTTAACTGCAAAAAGGAACAAAGAATGAAAGAAAAAGAAAGTATCTAATAACTGTGAAGTCATTTAAAAAATTATCACATATGCATGATTGAAATATCTAAAGAAGAAGAAAAACAGAAAGGAACAGAAGATATATTTGAAGTAATAACAGTTGAGAACTTTCAAAAATTAGTAACAGACACCAAAGCACAGATCCAGGGTGAACAGAGACTACTAAGCATGATAAACGCCAAAATTATATACACCTGGGAATATTATATTTAAATTGTAGAAAACCAAAAGAGAAGAGAAAATCTTGAAATAAGTCACAGAAAAACACCTTCCTTATAGAGGATCAAGGAAAACATTTACAGCAAACTTTTCATCAGAAGTTATACAAGCAAGAAAAGAGTGGAGTGAAATATTTAAAATATTTAAGGGAAAAATTCCACCTACTTAGAGTTCTATATCCAACAAAACTATCCTTCAAAAGTATAAAAGAAATAAAGAAATTCTTAGACAAGCAAAAACTGAGGGAATTCATCACCAGCAGATATGTCCTACAAGAAATGTTAAAAGAAGTTCCTCAGAAAGAAGAAAAGTAATATAACTCAGAAACTCAGATCTACATAAAGAAAGGAAGATCATAGGAGAAGGAATAAATGAAGACACAAGAAATGTTTTATTTTCTTTATTCTTAATTGAAAATATAACTATTTAAAGTGTTAATAGAACAATTCATAAGATGATTGTATCATACGGATAAGTTAAATGAATAACAGTGCCACAGGAATGGAAGAGAGAAGTGGGAATATTCTGTTACAAGGTATATTTATGGTAAGTGAAGTAATATAGTGTTATTTGAAGGTGGAATTAGATTAGTTCAAGTTACTTATTGTAAACTCTAGGGCAATTACTAATTTAACAAATTATAGTAAATATGCTTAGAAGGGAGACAAAAAGGGAATCATATAAAAGCTCAACAAATTGATAACAGATATACATGGTAAATATCAATGCAATAATTCTTTTGAATATAAATTATCTAAATACATCAACTAAAAGACAGCTTCAGAATGAAAAAGACCCAAACTAAATGTTGTTATATTGTCTACCAGTAAACACTTTAAATACAAATAATCAGATAAGTTAACCTAAAAGTACAGAAGAAGATATAATGTACTAACACGAATAAAAAGGAAACTAGAGTAGCCATACAAATTTCAGGAAAAAAACCCCCAGACTTCTAAATAAGAAAGATTATCATGAATAATGAGCAGTTTTACAAGAAGATCTTGCAATCTTCAATATATACACAAGTAACAAGAGTGTCAAAATGCATGAGGCAAAATCTGATAGTCCTGAAAGAAAAAATACATAATTGCACAAATACGGTTGGAGATTTCATCATATTTCTTTCAGTAATTTATAGATCAAGCAGGCAGAAATTCAGTATAATTGACCTGAAAGCACTATAATCAACATGTTCTAATTGGTGTTCAGACATTATATATACATACATTAATATATAGTATTATTATATTTATTATAATTAATATATAATATTAACATATAATTTATAAATAGAATACATTGACACATTTAAAATAATAGAAATCATACAAAGTATGTTCTCAGAATACAATGAAATCAAGCCAGAACAACAGAAAGACAGCTGGAACAGCCCCCCAATATTAAACAGCATACTTCTAAATAACCCATGGGTCATTGAAGAAATCTCAAGAGTAATTAAAAAATATTTTTATTGAAATAAAAGTGAAAGTATAGTTTATCAAATGGTGGAATGTAGCAAAAGCAGTATATAGAATGAGATTTACAACATTAAATTTATATGTGCATATATAATATTTATATATATATTAAAAAGGAGAAAGATCTGAAATAACAATCTAATCCTCCAAGTTAAGAAACCAGAGAAAAAACAATACCAGACTAAAGCAACAGAAGAAAAATAATACAAATTTAAAACAGAAAGCAATGAAATTCAAAACAGGAAAATAATAGAAAAAATCAATAAAAACAAATATATTTTTTGGAAAAGATAAAAAAAATTGAAAACCTTTAAAAAGACTGAGAAAGAAAAAAAGAGATAATATAAATTTCCAACATCATTACGAAAAAGGAAATTTCACTAGTGATCCTGCAGGTATCAAAAGTATATTAGGGGAACAACACTATATATAGCTCTACACATAAATTAACAAATTAGATAATATGGACCAATTTCTTAAAAAGGGCAAACTACCACAATTCATCTAATATCAAATGGATTATTTGGGTAGCTTTATAACTATTAAGAAAATAGAAATTGTAACATAAAAACTCCTAAAAAATTAAATGTGTAGAATGAAATCATTTTATTTGTAAATTCTACCAAACATTTAAAGGAAAACAAACATCAATTCTACACAATCTTTTCCAGAAAATAGAAGAGGAGAAAACACTTACAAATTCATTTTAATTAAGTTAGTATTAACTTCATCCTAAAACTAGCAACAGAGAATAAAAAAGAAAAGAGAGAATAAAAGTACAGAGCAATTTTTCCATTAATATAGATGCAAATTCACTTATAAAAAAAGCAATAAGTAAAATTAAGCAATATTTACATAGGAATTTTGTAACATGACCATAGGTATTTATTCCAGGAAGGAAAGGCTGGTTTGATATTTTTAAAGTACTCAATAAAATCTGTGATATTTTCTGGCTAAAAAGAAAAACCACTTGAAGAAAGAGCTGACAAAATTCAATATATATTTATGATAAATATTCTCAGAAAATTAGTAGTAGAAAGCAAGGAAGTTTCTTAACTTAATAAAGAGCATCTACAGAGATGACATCAGCATGATGGCAGAGGGAGTTGCTCCCTTTGTTTCTCCCATCTAATTTACAACCAAACAGACACCCATTGACCAAAAGAGGATTCCATACACAGCACAACAGGGCACCTAATAGATCCATTCAGGTATACATCTGAAGGTGGGTGGCCTGAAGCCCCTGGAAGCAGTGGAACTAGGGGAGCAGCCCCCTCCCACTCTCAAGGCATCAGCAATCCAGGATGTGGATCCTTGTGCAGCACACCACAGGACTGTGACTGGAGGTGAGAGTGGCCTAGCTCTTTGCATGTGATCACTAGTGGAGTGGCAACAGAGGCTTCACAGCAGCCCTGCTTGCATGATGGTCAGCAGAGTGGTGGTAGCAGTGGTGACCTGAATGCACAACTGCAAGCAGACAGGATGGGAGCAGGAAAAATAGCCCTTGATGCTCTAAGCTGGGACAGGTGGAAACTGCCACCAGAAGCATCAGGAACCATAGCATAACCAGTGACCCAGCCCCTAGTGGTGGCACCCTCAACACCAGCTCCACCAGTAGCAGGGGCTACATACAAGTCCTTGGGTTCCCAGTCCCCCACCAGTGACAGTGACATCCATGAAGTCAGGACCCCTGGCAGCATTGCAATCAGCAACTCCAGATAACCTGGGAACAGCAGCACAAGTGGTGGATAGGACAGCAGAATCTGAGTCTGCAGAGAGTCATTGGAGGAACACAAGACCCAGGCAACCACAGAAGTAGCAGAAGTGCTTGCAGCATGGTGACTCAGTGTTGTCACCTGAGACTGCAGTAACATCTAAGCAGCAAGGCACCAGCAACCTCAGAGGCACAAGTGGCACAAGGAGGGCACTGACAATGCTTTTGGCAGAGCAGTGAAGGGTGGAAAATTTCAGCTCTCAAATACAATCAGAAGCAGCTCGGGACCAAAGTAACCAAAGCTATACCCAAATAAGAAAAGGTGATTACTACCTCAGATGTCCTGGCAGAGGGTTAATTCATCAAACACCATGAAGAACTACAGAAACACTGTAGAACAGAAGGAAAATGACAACTCTTCAGAAACCAAACCTGAAGTCACAGAAACTTATAATCTAACTGACAGAGAATTCAAAATAGTTGTCATAAAGAAACTCAATGAGTTACACAAAGAAACTCAGAAAAACAGTTCAATGAGCTCAGGAACAAAATTAATGAACAGAAGGAAATTTCACAAAAGAGATTGAAGCTCTAAAATAAAAAAAAAAAAAAACCCAAACAGAAGATCTGGATACCTATTTAATGGAAGAATTAATGAGATAAAAAATAATGTAGACAGTATAAAAAATAGAGCAGATCTCATGTAGGAGAGAATTAGTGAGCTTGAAGGTGGAAACCGAGAAATGATGCAGGTGGAGGGTGAAGAGAACTAAGATTTTTTACAAATGAAGACGTTCTTCTAGAAATATCCAAGTAAATTAGGAAATGTAACATAAGGATTATAGGTATCTTAGAGGGACAAGACAGGGGGGAAGGAAGAGAAAGCTAATTGAAAGAAATAATAGCTGAGAACTTCCCAAACCTGGGGAAAGGACTGGACACACAAGTACCTGAAGCTTATAGAACTCCTAATTACATCAATACCAAAAGATCTTCACCAAGACATATACTATTAAAACTGTTATAAGTCAATGACAAAGAAACTTATTAAGGGCAACAAAAGAGCAGACAATAACCTACAGAAGAACTCGCATCAGACGTTCAGTGGATTTCTCAGCAGAAACTTTCCAGGTTAGGAGAGAGTGGAAAAGCATCTGCAAAAAAACCCCACAGTTTATATAACAATTAATTGTGAAAGACTGAATGTTTCCCGTCTGAGTTTGGAAACAAGGCAAGGGTGTCTATTCTCTTTTATTCTTAGTGAACATAGTTCCAGAAGTTTTAGCTAGTGAAATAAGGCTAGAAAAAACACATATGGGTCTGAAGGAAGAAATAATATCATCCCTAACTATAGATGACATGATTATCTACATAGAAAATCCCAAGGAATATACAAAAAAATCACACCCTCCTGGACCTAATAAGTGACTTCAGCAAGGTCACAAGAATACGAGATCAATATTCCGAAATCTCTTTGTATTTCTGTACGCTAGCAACAACATATGGAACTTGAAATCAAAAATACAATATAGTTTACATTTCCTTAAAATGATAAAATACTATGATGTAAACTTAAAACATCTACAGGACTTATATGCTAAAGAATAAAAAGTTCTAATAAAATAAATAAAAAAGAGCTAAATTAATTGAGATTTATATTGTATTCATTGATTGTAACATTCAAAATAATGAGGGTATCAGTTCTCCACAAAGTGATATATAGGCTTAATCCAATTCATGTGAAAATTTCAGCAATATATTCTGTGGATAAAAGTGTGATTTCCTAAAATTGACATGGAAAATCCAAATAACTGTAAAAGCAAAAATAATTTTAAAAAGGAAGAATGAAATAGAATGGGTCACTGTACCTGATTTCAAGATATATTTTAGAGCTGTAGTAATCACTCTGTGGTATTGGCAAAGGCATAGACACAAATATCAATGGGAGAGAACAGCAATCTCAGAAATATACACACACAAATATGCCAATTGACTTTTGACAAAGATGCAAAGGCAATTGAATGCAGAAAAATAATCTTTTTCAAAAATGGTGCTGGAGTAATTGGATATCCACAGTCAAAAGTGAACCTTGGTCTAAAGCTCAGTCTTTATAAAAACAATTAACTCAAAATGGATCATAGATTTAAATGAAAACTATAAACCATTAAAACCTTAGCAATAAAATATAAGATAAAATATTAGGGCCTAGAGATTGGTGAAGACATTTTAGACATGACATCAAAAGCATGGTCCATTAAAGAAAAATTCAATAAGTTGAACTTCATCAAAATTAAAACACTTGATCTATGAAATTCCCTATCAAGAGTATGGAAAAACAAGCTACAGACAGTCAGAAATCATCTGCAAACTGCAAGTCTGATAAAGTGCTCATATCCAGAATTTATAAAGAATTCTCAAAAGTAAAGAGTAAAAAAAATAATAATGAACACGCAAATTAGAAAAATAGGAAAAAAAAGTATACTTTTTATATTTTTCTTTCCCTAAATGTGCTGGACAACAACAATATATATGTCCTTAAAATAAATTCACTTTAGTTTTCTAATCTTCCTCCAGGTCAAATGTGTTAGCTATATTTTTCATTATAACTCCATTAAAGAAAAAAATGTTTCTATTATGATTCTAACTTAATGTAGATGATATCCTACCCATAAAGAATTACAGACAGTTGAGTAATCTATTTTTGATGAATTTATAAACAAATCTAGGAGTCTAAAGCCCACCTATTGCCTCTAACCCTTGAGCAGAGAGATTTGTGAATGGCATTTGGGAAATGGAGAACCGGATGTGCCTCTTTGAGAAGACATAGAATCTTCCCTGGATGGCTTTTCCAGATCACACAAATCTCCTTTTACTATCCTAACAAAGAGGAGCACTGTGGTTTATGATAATATGCTGCGTTGCTCAGGTACCCTGAAAGCAAAAGTAACAAATTAAGAAGAAATAATTTGAGGAATAAAAAGTTGTCCACACTGAATGTAGAGAGACATTCCATAACATTCATTCTAATTGGTTCCTTAGCTACTAAGTTCTTAAAACTTTCCTCTCAAGGTATAAGATTCAGATGTACTGCTCTGTCTGTTATGTGTTTATATTTTATGAGTGAAGGCTATTTTTTATGTTCACAGAATTTTATTAATTAGAAAAACTTTGAAAATATAAAGTACAGATATAAATTAACATAAGCCCTAAGTGGATATTGCACAGTTTCAACAACTGTTAATGTATGGTCAAGTTCTTTCTTCTTTACTCTCCATTCACTTCTCTCTACTTTATCTGGTTATTTTGAAGCAAATCTTAGACATGATAAAACTTCCCTTTTCAGTAGTTCAGTATGTGTATTTAAAAAATAACACTAGAATCACAACTCCAATACAACAGCACTATTCATCACAAGTAATGCTTTAATATAAACAAGTATTTAGTGTTTGAATTTCCCTAATTGTTTTATAATATTTTATAATACTTTATTCAAGTCAGGAGCAAATAAAGACTATAAATTAGAGATCATACAGTAAATCCCTCTTCTCTCTATCCCTCCTATTTTCCCCTCTTTTGTTACTTTTTTTCCTTGCAATTTATTTCTTGAAAAAACAAGAACTCTGTCTGATAGTATTTCTCAGAGTCTAGATTTTTTTTCTCAGTTGCATGCCTATGAAGTAATATGATTGATGTTAATGTTCCTCTGCTCCCTATATATTTCTTGCAAATTTCTCACTGAAGCTATGGGCTTGATGAGATGCACGTTCCATTATTTTGTTAAGAATACTTAATTGGTGATGTTATGTACGTGTATCAGAAGATGTGTGCCTTATTTTCTCTCTTTGTATGAAGTCAACCATCACCAATGACCATTAACTAGATGTGTTATTTCATTAGAATTTTGAAAATGGTCTTAATTTATTACCTACAATACATTTGTATTGGAAAACTTCCTCTCATCAACTGTTTACTTACCTTGAGCAACAGTCTGTATGGAAAAGACATGAAAAGTACTGGATTATTCTTTTACTGACCAGTTTTCAAAATGATGGTCTTTTTCCCAAAGCATTTTTCGAGAAGGTAAAAGGGGATTTTTTTTTAAAGCATTCCTTTAAATTCTTATTTAAATTTTTTTTTTTTACTTTTTATTGTTATGATAGTTTACAACCTTGTGAAATTTCAGTTGTACATTATTGTTTGTCAGTCATGTTGTAGGTGCAGGACTTCACCCTTTGTGACCACTCCCCATCCCACATTCCCCCTAATAACCACTAATCTGTTTGCTTTGTCTACATGTTTAACTTTCACATATGAGTGGAGTCACAGAGATTGTCTTTCTCTATCTGGCGTATTTCACTTAACATAATACCCTCAAGGTCCTTTTAAACACACTTAACCCATTACTGTAAATATTTTTACCAATGGTAAAATAATCTTAACTTTGGCCAATAAGAACGTCTTAAATTGTCTCCTGAGTCCATGTAATACAGCATTTGTAAGTAGTGTTTGATCGTGTTTTGCCTTCTGTTATGACAAGATTCCTCAGGCTTATATATCACCTACCCTAGAATTAGGTAAACCTTCAAGAAAATATTTAGAGACAAAACTCTGGGCACTGTGGGTAGACACTGCTACTCAAACCTTTGGTGTTTCTAGGCCTTTTAGTAGAAAGATACAGCTTCTTCTTGTTTTTTTTTCAAGATGGGACACATTGTGGGATCATCCTTCCCAATAAAATTGTGGAGTTATTACATAGACTCTTTGGCTTCACGTTTATATCTCCTTTCTTCTGCACTGAAAAATCCTGGTTTCTAACAGCATCAAGATAGTAGTTTACGTTATTCCACAATACACACAATGTTAGAATCATAGTACCAACCCTCCTAAAAAATAAGAATAATGAGAATGTTGATATGATTTTGCAGTCCTGTTTTTCCTTTTTATATAACTTCTAACAATGTATGATAAAGTATTATATTTTAAAGCCATTTAAAATAGTTTCTGTCTGTAGGATTTTACTACTCTGGATAAACAATTAGATTTCATGCATTTCACTCACTTTCACTTTTGGAATTGTCTTTTGTAAATGTATTGTTTCATATTTATTATTTACATGGTTTCAAATTCAAATGTGCAAATCAATACACAATCATAGAGTGTTATAATAACCTTATGTAATTGTAGAATCTTATTTCTATCCTTTCCAACATGGATATTTATTTTATTTTACAACATAGTTTTCTAATATTAAAAAGTACTATGCATATAAAATATATAGATATATGGTAGTATACTATGTATAATTTCCTCCTTGTTTTTACCCCATAAAATCCTCAGGTGTACTTCATAGCAGTATGTGGAGATATTAAGTTGCATAATAAAAGGTCATTTCTGTTTCTTTTGTTTAAAACTGTATTTCACTTGCCCATTTTTACATAGAGCTGTTGGTCTTTTTCAATTCGCTGTTTAGAATCTTTTTAATATAGTAGTGATTTTTTTCAGTTTGTCATTTATCTTCCAATGGTTTTTGCTGTGACAAGTGTTTTATTTTGTTATTCTTACGTAGTCAAATCATTGACCTTTTCTTTTTATGCCTGTGTATTTTGTTACAATAAAGAAAGTTTTTCTAACTCTAAAGACAAAGAATAATTCACTCAACTAGCGTTTGTATTTTTAAAATTTCACATAAATATCTGATGCATTGTGATTTATCCTGGAGTATGGTAAAAGGTAATAAATCCAATTTTAACTTTTTACATCTAGCTATGCAATCATCTCCCAAACCATTTATTAGAATAACCATGTTTTCCACTGATTTGAAATACTAATGCTGTCTTCATAGCAATGAAATTTTTGTTTGAAGTAGAAAGTACTTCTGCTTTTTCTATTTGAATACACTGGTCTCTTTGCCTACTCATGTATCAGAGCTGTAATTGCTTTAATTTTACAGTCATTGTAATTGCTAATAATGTCCCAATTACTGTTCTTTTTCAGGATTTTCCAGTATATTCTTGCCTCTTCATTCTTCCAAATGACTTTGGACTTAACTTTTTAGTCCAAGAAAAAAACAACTTCCTGATATTTTGTGGCATGTTTCATTAAATTTATGAATTGACTCAATATCTTTATTTCAGAAGACTTTAAATAATGTTGTCTTCTTACCATCCTATCCAAGAACACATGTTTTTGTTCAAGTCTGACTGCATTATTCAGAAGTGTTTCTTCATATAAGTTGTTAATAGCTTGTATACATTTTACTTTGGGGGATTTTTTTGCCTTTAATACTTTTCACTATTTCTTCACAATGTTTTCAGTTTTTTTTGTATTCAAATATTGAATTTTGTGTGTTGATTTTCTCACCTGCTTTTTTTTTCATTCTTATACAGTTCCCTCTTATAACATTTGCCATTTCTTCTTTTATTCTTTCATTTTGACTTTTCAATTTTTCCATTTATTCTTTTCATTATTCCAGATATGTGCATTTCCCTTTATAGTTCATATGCCTCTGATTGCTGTCTCTTGTCCAGCTTCAGTTGCTCACACTCTCACACAGTGTTGAATGGCAGTGGTGATATGGGTGTCCTTATTGTCTTTTTTGTTTTAGCAGGAAAACTTCTAATGTTTCCTTTAAGAAAGATGATATATATCTGTATCTGCATCCATATCTACATCCATGTGTCTATATAAAGTGTTAAAAATGGATCACACAATTTTTATGTTAATGTTTGAATTTTGATACATCTCTATACTTATAGATGTGTTAATATGAATTTCTCTTTAAATATATCAAGATGGCGGATTATATTAAAGCACTTTCTAATTTTAAATCAATCTTGATTCCATAAACTCCAAATGGTGATATTGTAGAACTATTTAATATGCTTAAATATTAGAAGAATTTTTGCGTTAAATTTACAAGTGAAATAATCTTGTAGTGCTCTTTTCTAGTGCAATTTGTCGGATTTGTAGATCTCTCTTATTCTATTTAATACGAAGAACTTGGAAATTCATTTCCCTTTTTTATGCTCAACAATAGTTTTAGTAGCATTAATAACTGATTTTTAGACGTTTAGTGTGATTCCACTGTGAAACCATCTGAACTTATTGCTGTTTGTAGGGAAACTTTTCAACTAGTTCTTCCTTTTCTTCTATGGTACTTTTTCTGGTTAGTATATACTTAGTTCTATTACAAGATTATATTTTCTTTAGAAAATTTTTCATTCCATCTACGTTTTAAAATATATTTATTGGGGCCAGCCCAGTGGCACAGCAGTTAAGTTTGCATGTTCCACTTCAGTGGCCTGGGATTCGCCAATTCAGATCCCAGGTGTGCACCTGTGCACCACTTATCAAGCCATGTTGTGGCAGGTGTCCCAAATATAAAATAGAGGAAGATGGGCACACGTGTTAGCTCAGGGCCAATCTTCCTCAAATAAAATAAAATAAAATATATTTATGAAGAATTTTGTAAAGTACTGTCTTAAGCTTTTGACATTTTCTCTCTGAATGGTTATTATCCTCTTTAATTTTCAATTTTATCTGATTGTCCGTTCTCTCTCTCTCTTTTTTACCTATTAGATTGGTTAGGGCTTTCCCTATTTTATTGATTTTATTAATGAATCAATTTTTGGATTTTAGCTCCAAATTTGGATTAGTTACATATTTTTCTGTTTCTTTTAACTTTTTTATTTCTGATTTATATTTGCTAATTCCATTCTTCCACTCTTCGTTTTCACTTTATTTTACTTATTTTTCTTGAGTAGAGGGTTTAATTCATTTCATTTTCAAAGGCATCAATACTTTCATAAATTTCTTTCTCATAACTCCTTTAGCTGTTTCCCAGAGAGTCTGAAACACTGTATAATGAATATCATTATTTTAAAGTAACTCTGTGATTTCATTTTGAATTCTTATTTAATCTAAGTTGTTGATTAGACCTTTTTGTTTTCTGTTTGTGCTACTTTTGTCTAATTAACGTACCTACATTCAAATTGTGCTGTTAGCATTATTTGTACTCTTTGAAAATTATTGAAATTTTTTTTATGACAAGATACAGAAAATTTTTGTCAATGTTCCATGGGTACTTAAAATGAAGATATTCTGTATCATCATGGCATATATATGAACTCGTGCTTGAAAATCCCATCTTTGACTTCTGTTTTATAATTAGTCTGCTAAGCCTTCCATATTGAGTGAGGACGCTAAGCTGTAAGGTGAGAATCAGTTGGCAATTCAATGTCTTCTGCTCTCAGAGCTATCAGATTCGTTTCTATTCCATTGCTGCAAAATCTCCTGCAGAACTGCTGACATCACCCAGGGACTGCTGCTGTGTGTAATTAGGGTCTCTTGCAATATTTTGGGTTTGTGAGGATACTTTGCCAATATTGTTCTAGATGTTGTCTATGGTTTTATTTATTCCTTCATTTTTTTGGTTTGTTTCTTTTACCCTACTTGCTCTGCTGTTTCATTTTATTTCAGGGATAAGGAGAAGGTTGAAAATTGGGAGGTGTATAAATACATCGATATCTTGACCAGATCTTGGTCTCAGTCACTTAATTTGAAAATATTTTGAATAGTTAGAACAGCTTCAAGTAAAAATTCCCAATTCTCCCCTTTGATGTAAGAACAAATTTTGACTTCTATTATATCATGAGATTATAAACTATGATAATTTATAACTAATTATAATATTTTGACCTCAGCTAAAAGGTGGAAAGTTGAAGGAATAGTTGTAGGAAGAGTTAATAACAAGAGTACTGACCAGGGTTAATGGAAGAACAAACTAAAGGCTCTTGGGATTTGTAGAGAGCAGTCATGAATGTGCCTGTGGAGCTTTTGCAGCAGTACGCCCATGTGTTTCCCTTCTGAGGAAGCAAGTGAACAGCACTCAAAGGGAATGACAAATTCATGCTTTTGCAGCATACACAAAGCTTTGCATATTGTTTCTTTTAATAGTGACCCAAAGTGTTTTTATTTTATCAAGCTGGTTTTGTGTTTTTAATTTCAACAGAAGGTAATGACAACCTGAACTGCTTTTTCAAATACCAACAGTAACACTTCTATTTTTAATAACATTTGTGGAATAAATGATATTTATTTAATTGAAAGAATTAAAATTCCAGTGAGGTCCTTTTGGTTATACTGAAATAATTTAAATTTTATGAACTATCATTAATCATTTACTCTACTTTTGTTTTGTAACTTTAACAAACTAAACCTGTCTCAAATTTTTATATTTTACATTTTGTAACAAGAGAGTTCTCATCTGTGGTGAGCAGAGAAAGCTGGAAACAAGCAGTGAAGAGACTCCTGCTGATGCGGGAGCAGAATACAGTTTAATCCTCAAAGTTGTCTCAACTGATGGTTTAGCACTAGAGGTTCTTTATTTAGGTCTCTGATTCAGTCTCTCATCCCCAAGTAGAAGTAATTTATAATGTAATGCTTAAACACAGAAAATATTTTAGGCCTAGATAATTTTGATTACCAGTTCTTTCTTACTCATGAAAGATTCATATTCTAAATTCATATTTTTTAATCTCAAGGAAATTATGTGTATTCTTTTGTTTTACTTTTTCTAGTAATGAAAGATGGTAAATGGAAAAAAGGTAGCTTTATGGAATTGTCACAGTAGAATGAAGAAGTGTCCACTCTAAAAAGCCATTTAGAAATTCATGAGGGCATAAGATAATTTTCTCATTTATTGGAAAGTTAGCATAAAGAAAAAGACTGTGTCACATGGATATGAGTAAGGATTAATGGTAGAGTAATGTTATGATACACTCACAATTTAAAAGATAGATCTATGCATTTGTTTAGTGTTTTTTATTTATGAAGTGTTTTGACATATCTTATTTCTTTAACATTTTCTACTTTCTTGCTTTAGATTCATGTGAATCATCATGTTATATTTACAGTCAAAAATATGGGAAAGAGGGCAGAGACTGAGAGGGAATAGCTTGGCATCAGAGTTACAATTTGGGAGAGACAAATTCAGTCTGGATGGAACTAAAATTGGTGACACGAAGATCTTGAGTAAATGGAGAAAAAACAATATTTTTGGTGTATGACAATCTTTCACTGAATTTTAGCTTCTGGCCTGCAGCAGTGACCAAGATGAAATTACGTAATATTCATGTAAACATGTATAGCAGCTGGATGAAGGGGACAGGGGACAGGGTGGGTGATGCTCCAGTGTCCAAGTGGGCAGGCATGCAGTATCTGAGAAGTCCCATCAAGGACCTAAGTACTGCTCTTGGGTTAGGCAGACAGAGCTTAGTGCTTTGGAAGAGACTAGTAAAGTGATGACACAAACCTAAGAAGAAGTTGCAGTAATAATTGCCACAAAATGTGCTGAGAAACATGAACTAATGTAAAAACTTACAGATGAGCAGGGGGAAGTGACTAAAGCTAGGAGGTGAAAATAGACTTTTAAATTATGCGATGAACTTTGTTATCAGAACAGACGTATCACAGCTGGAACCTAGGAAACAATAAGGATCCCACTGGGAAGCACTAACACACCAGTCTCAAGTCATCTGAGCAAGGATTAGTCATAGATGGTCCTGTGGTACTGAGGTACTCAGTACAAAGACTAAACCTCGAATCAAGCAAAGGAGACATAGGGTAAGGCTTCTGCCTCCATTTTGCATTGTGCCAAGATTGATCTGTGGCCTAGATTGATCTGTAACCCCTGTGTCCTAGAGTTATTGAAAATAAAGGCAAAAAGAGGTGGGTGTGAGGTGAAGGGTATGGAAGAGTTCTGCTGATCAGTACTAGTTAATTAAACAAGGAATTTAGTATTAGCTCAAAAATTTATTTAAAAATAGCCTTGTAGAAGTTGAGATGTTTATGCAAGGTGAAATGGATGGCACGTGATAGTGTCAGGCATTTTTCTAACATGTTCTTTCTATTACATCCCAAAGTCATTCTAACTATGCTCATTTATTTTTATGAGTTGTTATTGCTGGTATTACTGACTAGTACTAATTCTTGATAGTTTTTGTAAAAGGTGCATCTTGAAGCATGTGGATAGATAGATAGATAGAGAGAGATGCTCTAGGATGATGAGAATACAGCAAAAGCACATTCCGTTCTTCAGTTCGTAAAAACCTTATTTTAAAATAAACTAAAGGAAGATACAAACGACTTAAGTCCTTAGTGGCAGACTTAAAATGTATAGATCTGAAGCTGTAAATGATATTCAGTGACACACATGTGCATAGGTTGCTTAATACATCCACAAAGAGAATTCATATCTAGAGAAACTCAAGCCATCACCTTCATTATACAAGCACCCACATGAACTTTCTAACTTGAACTCTTCTTTCCTAAAAGGATTGGTGCAGTTAAGTATGAGAGCCAGTTCACAACTTTACTTGGTGCATCTGAATCTCTTTTACAAAACTTACAGTGATAAAGCGAAATGGTGTTAGAGAATTAGTTAGAAGCTAAAGCAACAGAGCCTTTACAAAGAGCAGTTACAGAGCAGTTTTCTCAAATGTTCAAAGAGGTGACTTCAGGTCAGAGGAAACTGGATGGTACACTCTGAGATATATAGAGGTGCAGCTGGAAGCATTAATGGCAGAAGTACATTTTTTTCAAATCCAGAGGTTATTTTTAATGTGATTTTGTTCACATATTTGACTCCATTGATATGTGTTTGGTTTATCATAAAGAAATTTCTTCTCTAAATCTGAGTAAGGCTGAAGCTAAAAGATGCATCTCATTTTTTCTGTTTAATATGTTGATGTGGCCCTCTAAAATATACACACATTCCACTCTTTGAGAGATGGCAGTGGGTACACATTACCTTTCTGGTGAGCCTTTTGTAGCTCTGTATCAATGTGTATATCACTTTTAATTTAATTAAGTGTTTATAGAAACACCGAGTGTCGCTGTTGAGATCATTGAGTTTGTCTGCTGTTTCTACTGAGGTGTTGGACTCATCATTGAAATGTTAATTCATAACAGAATTAAATTCTACTTCTGAAAGCTAAATGATTAACATATTATATATATATATATATATATATATATATAGGAATTAGCATTCTGCTCAACCTAAAACATACATCTATAAAATATTTAGGAATAAATTGACACCTAATGGTATGTGTAGCAGATAAATGAGTTCTGATTTATCTTAATATATATTTAAATGACCTGTGTGAAAATTACTCATAGTTTTAGTATTGTGACTGTATTACAAAAGTTTTATAACAATATTATTTTATATTTCAGATTCCATAAGCAATTTAAATAAACAATTTATGCTCATTTAAGATTTCAAATAAGTACATTTTTGAGTTGATAGATATTTTTGAGTATTTTACATATGAGTACCTTTTTCTTATTTACTATAAAGTTCAATTTGACTTTCTAAAATTCCTGCCACATCAGTATCTTTCTTTTACCGACACTGCACCAAGCTTAGAAATAAAAACTATCAGATATGAATGGATTTTAAAATACAAGTGTCCATCTGTTGCTTCACCAATTCTATGCTATTCTTGTTATATCATTGACTAATCACTGTTTGACATCTTCAGGTATAGCGAACTCACCAGTTTTAGCCCAACACTCATTGGGTCTATTCCCTAAGGGAAAAAGTAATGTATTTTAAGGTATTTGTCTTTGGGCCAGATGTCAGTGTAAGACCTCCACTTTTTTTCACTTTTCTGTAGTATTACATGGGCGTATGTCTAGATCATAAGATCTACAATGTTAGTTTGGAAACTTAAATTCTGATAGGTTTTCTCTTTCCATGTTACAAAAATCACAAACACACAGTGCAAACAATTACATGTGATAGAGGATATGGAAAATTGATACATTCTGTGATGACTCCTTTTTCATCATTGAGATAAACTTGAAGAGGCCTCAAAAGATTGAAACTTTTGTGTCAGCAAGCTATTGTTTAGGGGGAGAGGGAGCCTTTTTTCAAGTGAGGAGATTCTTGTTCTGATGTAGTTACTCATTTTCATAATCTGCCTTTCACTGTTTCAACAAATTACTTATAGTGTCAAGGCAGGCCTGTGAAAATCCCACCCTATATCCTCTTGTTATTCTCAGTATTGTTTCATGATGTTCTTCTGTTAAAACAGAAAAGTGATGGACTTCAAAACCAAGTCCATTTGACTCTAAAATGTGTCCACTTCAAGTACATTTTAAAAATTTTAGATAAACCATGATAATTCTTCTGTGTTTCCTTCAGGAATTTTAAATTTCAATATGAAATTCAACCACTCTCCACCTCGGGAACTCTATAAGCAGAGCAGACATTCTCATGGACTACAATCTATATATCTACAGCATCCACAAACATGTGAATGTTTACCAACCATTTGCCAGCACAAGATCACAAAATGGTCAGTTCAATGTCATGATTATATGATTAAGAAAAACTTGTAGCTCAGATATGCTTGGTGATCACAGAATGGGTGCTAGACTATTATTGCTAGTGCATTAACCTATAAGCTTAACTCATGGAGAGAAACAGATAGATGCAGACATTCTATAAAGCTAGGGTTTATTTTCCTTTGAAAAATTTTATTCTGCCCTTTAAAATATTATGGTTCGGATAAATATGAGCAAATGGAGTTTTCCCAATTCTTTTTCATTTTCATCCTTCCAACATAGTTTTTATTATGTCTTCTTGGCTGCATCAGAGCAATTATAATTCTCAAAGTGCCTAGGAATATTCTCAGCGCATGCATATGGAGCAACAAACATGTTTCATATTCTGGCTTAAGCAGATTGTTTCCCTCTCCCACAAGACCTCAGGGTCAGCATACCAAAATGAGAGTGACTTCAGAATCCTGCCCAGGGCCTCTCTCACACTCCTGAGAGCAGTGATCTGGGGCTTTCAATGTCTCATGGCTCCCTCATTTGGGGCAGAACACCAGGCCACAGACTCTAGTTTCTGCTGCTCTTTTGAGCTTGATGGTTAAACAAATAGCGGCAGCATGGCATAAAGGAGGAGCACTATACAGAGCGTCAGTTACTCATTGTAACCTGGGCTCTTCAGTGAATCATGTGAGCTCAAGTTTCTCATCTGTCAAAAGGGTAAGGCCAGAGGGATGAGAACACTCTCCTCTTGTGGTTGTCATGAAGCACAATAGAGTACATATGAATGAACTTTGTAACCTGGACAAATTGTACAAACTGTTAAGTATTACATCAATGGCTCATGTCAGTTATCTTCAATTTGGGAGAAATGCTTCATAATTACAATCTCAAAAGCCAGGGCCAATATAATAGCCTGATGAAGGCATTAACAATTGAGTAATTAAAGAAAGACAATGAAAATCATTAAATATTCCATATTAAAATGCATTAAAATGGTTCATGTATAGGAACAATATAGTTGACATTGGATACATTGTATGTGATATTATTAAGACTGGGTAAGTAAGGATTATCTGATCATTGAAAACTGAAGCAGAAATGCAACATCCTTATTTTTCATCCTCTGCATTAGTTTGCTGGGGCTGCAGTAACAAAGTACCGCTAATTGAGTGGCTTAAGGAACAGAAATTTATTGTCTCACAGTTCTGGAGGCTAGAAGTCCAAGATCAAGATGTTGGCAGAGTAGCTTCCTTCTGAGAGCTATGAGGGAGAATTTCTTCCAGATCTCTCTCCTTGATTTGTAGATGACCATCTTTTCCCTGTGTCTCTTTGTATCATGTCTTCCCTCTATGCATGTCTGTCTCTGTATCCAAATTTCCCCTTTGTATAAGGACAACAATCGTATCGAATTAGGGCCCATCCTATCGACCTCATTTTAACTTGATTACCTTTATAAAAACTCTGTCTCCAAATAAGATCACATTCTGAGGTACTGGGTATTAGAACTTCAACATATGAATTCTGAGGGGAACACAATTCAACCTGAAACACTTTCTATGTTGAAAAATACAGCCCTCAAATCAAAGCTCTGTATTTGATAGCTATACAGCCTGCTTGACTTGTTGTCAAATAAAACTGACAAGGATTTCCCACAATTCCTCTATTAAGATTTGACTTTCAATTTCTCTCCATTCATATTATCACAAACTCAATTCCCCCAAAACAAATATGCTCTTATATAATTCTGCATTTCCAAATGTTTATTTCCTTTTTCCAAAAAGCTTTTTATAACATAACACTTTCATAAATTCCTCCTCATGCTACTGAGTTCAGTCAGACTGTCAATTCCCCTGAAGCTTTATCCTAACTTCTGACAACAGTAAATTCTTCAGAATCTCCCTGTCCTGCATGCTCCTTGTAATGAGTTTATGCTCTGTGAAATGAAGAATTTTTTCTATTTATCTATATCCATATATTTCCAAAGCCCAGCACAATAATAAGGTACACAAAACTCAGCAACTATCCAGGTTGGGTTAAAAGAATAAATAAAAGTCAAAAGACTAAATGGCTGGAAATAAAGATAGTGGTAATGCTGGTCATGACATTAACAATGCCTCGTATGTATTTGGTACTTATGTACCAGATATGTGTTAATCGTTTTAAAAATTCTATTCTCAATTTACAAATAAAAATACCACCCAATGGAATTAAATAACCTGCCTCAGTCTATACAGTCATTAAAAGGGGATGCCAGGTTTGGAACAATGGTGATGAACCTCAAAGACTATATTCTCCAGTGATGTCAGCAACATGGCAGAGTGAGCTGTTTCCTTTGTGTCTGCCCCTTTCGAACTACAACTAAATGGACATTCACTGACCAAGAGTGGAAGCGCACACAGCATAGTAGGACGTCTGAGAGACACACGCAGCTATACAACTGAGGATGGATGGACTGGCCCCCCAGGAAGTGGCAGAGATAGGTGAGCATGCCCTTCTCTCCTGCATTAGCCCTGTGCACACACATCAATGCTTTCCAACCTGGTGCAAGTGCCGAGAAAGTGGGAACACACATAGGAGTGACCATAAGAGAAGGAGGTGGTAACCCTTAGCGCATGCTCATGGCTGCTCTCCCTGTGGAGAGAGGGAGCGCACCATGCCCCTGTGCCATAAAGGAGCAGCCATAGTTTGGGTCCCAAACTTGCCAAGCACAGTGGCCCTGCAGACCATAACCAGAGACTTCAGAAGATCTTGGTGCTGGGGCAAACACTTCCCAGGCTCACACAAACACTCTCAGTACAGCTCTGATCCCAAAGAGGGAACACATCTGGGTGGCTGCTGGGATAGGCACAGCAACTTTGAACCAACGCACGTTCAATTTCCTGGCAGGGAGGGGGAGCCAATCGTGCCCCAGGGCCATCAAGGAGCAGCCATAGATTGGCTCCCAGCAAAGAAGCCCCACCTGCCAACCACAGTGGCCCTGCAGACCATAACCAGAGACGTCAGCAGATCTTGGTGCTGGGGAAAACACTTCCCAGGCACACACACAAGTGCTCATAGTGCAACTCAGTCCTCAGAGAGGGATCCTGTCACAGGTGGCTGTGGGAATAGGTATGGTAGCTTTGAGCCCACTGGTGACCACTTTATGGAGGGGAGGGGGAGCTCAGAGCAACTCTAAAGTGCCAAAGAGTGGCCCTAGCCTGACAAGGACAGTCCACACAAGTGCCTGAACGCATCCCAGGCTGGAGCAAGCACCCATAATACCTCCACAGCTTTCAGCAGACAGAGTGGGGCCAGAAACACTGTTCCTGCTCCACCCTACTGGTAACAGGGGAAATCTGCATCCTAAGAATACCACAAATGCCCCAACAAAAGATTAGTTCATTAAACACCATGAGAAACTGCAGCAACAATTCAGATCAGAAGGAAAATGACAATTCTCCAGAAACCAACACTGAAGACACAGAAATATACAACTTAAATGAGAGAGAACTCAAAATAGCCATCATAAGGAAACTCAACAACTTACAAGAAAACAAGGAAAGACAATTCAAGGAGCTCAGCAATAAAATGAATCTCTTCACCAAAGAGATTTAAACTATAAAAAAAAATCAAGTAGAAATTCTGGATCTGAAAAACACAATTAATGTGATAAATAATAATTCAGAATCATTAAGAAATAGAATTCATCTTATGGAGGAAAGAATTAGTCTCCTTGAGAATAAAAATGTAGAAATTGTACAGGTAGAAGAGACAGAACTAAGATTTTTAAAAAATTAAGGAAGTCTTTGAGAAATATCCAGCTCAATTAGGAAAAGCAACATAAGGATGATAGGTATTCCATAGGGAGAAGGGAGGGAGAAAGGTGCAGAAAGCTTGTTCAAAGAAATAATTGCGAATTTCCCAAACATGGGGATGGTTTCAGATTTACAGATAAATGAAGTTAATCAAAGGCCCAACTTCATCAATGCTAGAAGACACTCTCCAAGGCATATAATAGTAAAAATGGCAGAAATTTTGGATAAAGAAAGAATATTAGGGGCAGGAAGGCAGAAGAAAATAACCTACAAAGGAAACACTATTAGGTGTTCACCAGATTTCTTAGCAGAAACCTTATAGAATAGGAGAGAATGGAATGATATATTCAAAATACTGAAAGACAAAAACTTTCAGCCATGTATACTCTATCCAGCAAAACTTTCCTTTAGATATGATGGAGAAATAAAAGCTTTCCCAGATAAACAAAAGCTGAGGGAGTACATTGCCACTAGATCTGCCCTACAAGAAATAATTAAAGATGCCTTCACACTGGCAACAAAAAGGCAAAGGTCTACAAAGCTATGAGCAAGGAGATAAAGAGATATGATCAGAAACCTGCAGCTTTATCTCAGAACAGGGAAGCAAAGGCTCAATTAAAACTTAAGTGAGAACGGAGAAGAAAGCATCAAAAGTAATGATGAACACTTCAACTTAGTTATTGATAAATATGTATTTATTTGCCATTTTTTGTTACTTTTTTTTCTGGGTGTTTCAGTAGTTCTTCTCTGTTCCTTTCTTTTTCTCTTGCTTTCTTCCCTTGTGGTTTGATTGCTTTCTTTAGTAATATATTTGACTTCTTTTGTCTTACTTACTTGCTTCCTTATTAGAGCTTTCTGGTTTGTGATTACCATGAGGATCCTATGTAATATTCTATGTATATAGCAGTCTATATTGAATTGATATACTCTTTAGCTTGATCTCTTTCTAAAAGCCCTACTTTTTCACTCCCCTCCTCCCACATTTTATGTTTTTGAAATCATATCTAATCTCTTGTTTTGTGTGAGTGTATCCATTACCGAAATAGGTAATTTTAGTACTTTTGTCTTTTGACTTTCATATTATCTTCACAGGTGGTTGATCTGCTGCATTTACTATATTCTTACTTCTACCAGTGATTTTATTGCCTGTTTTTTGGGGGGTTTGTTTTTGATAATTTTTTATCCCTATTTGTGATCATCACTTTCCCACTTAAATAAGGCCCCTCAGCATTTCTTGTAGAACTGGTTTCTTGGTGATAAACTCCATTAATTTTTGCTTGTCTAGGAAGCTCTTTATCTCTCCTTCCATTCTGAATGACAACCTTGATGGATAGAGTATTCTTGTTTGGAGGTTTTTTCCTTTTAGCACATTAAATATGTCATGCCATTCTCTTCTTGCCTGTAGGGTTTTGGCTGAGAAGTCCACTGATGGCCTTATGAGATTTCCTTTATATGTCACTTGTTGCCTTTCTCTTGCTCCTTTTAGGATTCTCTCTTTATATTTAATTTTGGACATTTTAATTATAATTTGTCTTGGTGTGGGGCTCTTTGGGCTTACCTCGTTTAGAACTCTCTGTGCTTCCTGTACTCAGATGTCTGTTTCCTTCCTTAGGTTAGGAAAATTTTCAGCTATTATTTTTTCAAATAGATTTTCTGACCATTTGTCTCTCTCTTCTCCTTCAGGGTCACTTATAATATGAATGTTAGTGTGCTTGATATTGTCCCAGAGTTCCCTTAGACTGTGTTCATTCTGTCCAATTCTTTTTTCTTATTTCTGCTCAGCTTGGTTGATTTCCTCTAGTCTTTTGTTTAGCTTACTGATCCGTTCTTCTGTATCATCTACTGTGCTATCGAGTCCCTCTAGTGAATTTTTCATATCTAGTATTGTATTCTTTATTTGTAATTGGTTCTTTTTTATATTTTCCAGTCCTTTGTTGATGAGCTCACTGTGTTCATCCAGTCTTCTGCCAACATCTGTGAATATCCTTCTGAGTTTTTGTTTGAACTCTTTGTTGGGTAGGTTGCTTATTTCTGTTTCATTTAGTCCTTTTTCTAGGATTTTGTCCTGTTCCCTTGCTTGGAAATGTATTCCTTTGTCTCCTCATTATGCCTCTTTTTCTCTGTGCTTATAGCTATGTATTAGGTGACTGGGCTATGTCTTCTGATCTTGGAGAAGTGGCTTTATGTAAGAGATGCCTTTTGAAGCTCAACAGTGTGCTTCTCTCTTGTCACCAGTCCAAATGATCCAGGAGTGACTTTTTTGTGGGCTCTTTGTGTCCTTCTGCTGTGTCAGGGTTGATCTTAATGCGGGTGTCTGGGGACGCTAGTCTTTCTTTCCCTGCCCAGCTGTTTGTAAATCTGGTTTGGGGAGCCTCAGCACCATTGATTTCAAGTTCTAACAGTATCCTCTTGTTGCAGTGTTCCTGTTAATTGGGTAGGTACCTAGTGCAGCTCATTGCTAGGCTCAGGGGCTTACAGTTGCTATAGGCCTCAGGCTTAGAAGACTGCTGTCAGTTCTCATACAAGTGCAGCTGAGTGGGGCTGGCACGAGGCACGAGAGCAATCAATTTTTTCAGGTTTTGGAAGGTGGGGCTGAACCTTTTTATAGTTATTCGTGAAGCACAGTTCTTCTGCCACTGACAAGCCTCACCCCCCACAGGATCACACACACCATCAACACAGTCCTGGTCCATGCACACTTCCCAACCCCCTGGAGCATACCCCTATGCTGCACTGCACATGCCCCCACCTCTCCACCTATGCCCCCCACAGTTTATCTGGTCCTCACAGAGGCCCTGCCCAATAGACGCAGACACACTCGCCTGCCTGTTGAGGTGGTGGGTCAATGTAGGCCGAGAAGTAGCCTGAGGGCTTCCTGTTTGGCAGGGCCAGTCCCTAGGGCAGGCTGCATGCCCTGGCTGAACTGGATTAAATCTGTGCTCTAGTGGGTGTGTCAGACCCTTGGGCTAACAGGCCAGGGGAAGAATTTCAAAGGCATCTGCTGGGGTCTGTGTCAGCACATCTGGACTAGGTAACAACAATGGCCACCACCAATGTCTCAGTCTCCAGAGAAGTCTCTCTTCTCACCGATATGCACCCAGAGCCAACCAGGTGACTCTCTTTTCACCAAAGGACTGTCAGCCTTCTCTCTGGTGATTTTAGGTTGCTGAGACAGGTGAGTTTGTCTGTGGGCTCTTTAATATTCAGGTATTTTCGGCTTTCATGCAATAGCTTTTCTGGGGGTATCCAAGCTGCAATTAATAGCCAGCAAAGCCAGATAGTAAGACCCTCATCTCAGTTGTCCTGAGTCTGAAGGATGCTTATAGCAGTATCAGCCCCCACTCTGGACCTCATTCCTCCAGGGAGTGCTTCGTACCTTAGGGTGGCTCCTGCCTGTGCAGCTGAGAAACTCTGCTGCTCCTGAAGGTGGCTTTTTTTTCTCTCCAGAAGGAATTTCTGCCTCTTCCTCCTTAGTCAGGACTGTCCCTTGTTGTGGCTGTTCTTTTTATCCAGTTTTCAGTTTTCTATCCAGGGTAATTTTTCCTAAAATAGTTGTAACATGTTTGTATTCATGGGAGAAGATGAATTCAGAGTCTGCTTATTCTGCCATCCTGACAAGATCTCTATTCTTAATTTCTGCAGAATCTACATACTGTTTTCCATATTGGCTGCAGTAGTTTACATTCCCACCAGGAGTCCATGAGTGTACCCTTTTCTCCACATCTTCTCTAACACTTGTTATTTCTTGTCTTGTTAATTACAGCCATAGCGACAGATATGAGGTGATATAGTTTTGATTTGCATTTCCCTAATAATTAGTGATGTTAAACATCTTTTCACGTGCCAGTTGGCCATCCATATATGTTCTTTTGAGAAATTTCTGTTTAGATCTTTTGTCCATTTTTTAATAGGGTTGTTAGTTTTATTGTTCTTGAGATAAATGTGTTCTTTATATATTTTGTATATTAACCCCTTACCAAATATATGGTTTGCAAATATCTTCTCCCAATTGTTAGGTTGTCTTTTCATTTTGCTGATGGTTTCCTTTTCTGTGAAGATTTTTAGTTTGATGTAGGGATATTTCTTTATTTTTTCTATTGTTTTCCTTGCCTCATCAGACTTGGTGTTTGAACGTATGCTGCTAAGAATGATGTCAGAAAGCATACCGACTGTATTTTCTTCTAGAAGTTTTGTGGTTTCAGGTCTTAAATTTAAATCTTTAATCCATTTTGAATTAATTTTTGTATATGATGTAAGATAATGGTCTACTTTCATTTTTTGCATGTGGCTGTCCAGTTTTCCGAACACCGTTTATTAAAGAGACTCTCCTTTCTCCATTGTATGTTCTTAGCTTTCTTATTGAAAATTAGCTGTCCACAGATGTGTGATTTTATTTCTGGGCTCTTGATTCTGTTCCATAGATCTGTGTGTCTTTTTTTGTGCTAGTACCATGCTGTTTTTACTTCCATTTGGATGTTTCCAACATCTATGTTTTTACTTACTGGCCCAAACATGTATCAGGTTAAGGTCTATCTCTTAAAATCTTGGCCTACTGACTATTTCCAAATGAAAGGTACCATTTCTGAATTTAAGTCACTGTATTTTTCCCCTCATATTGTTCTCTTCCTGTTTGTTGTATTCATGAATAAAACCACTCAATCAAACAGTCTGAAAGTTAAGCTCATTTCCATTTCACTCTCAGTATCTGAACTTCCATGTACAGTTGTGGAAGCCACTGCCTGCAACACAGCACCCAGGTCAGGGCTGGCTGGGCCTCACTTTTAATAAGAAGCACAAAGGTGCCCTAGGGCCAAGCCACAGTCTGTCCCCCACATACAAAATAATGCCAAAATCCTTTAACAATGAGCTTGATCACAAACCTGTGGTCAGTTATCTCTTTCTTCCTCAAGGCTAGTTTAGGAGCTCTTCATTTTACATCTAACTTGTCTTCCTGCCTTCAGAGTCGTCACCATCTGATCCATCTTCCACATTGTCTAAGTGATCTTTTTAATACATACTCCTGAGCATATTTTTTTCCTGCCTAAACACTTAACTGGCTTCCTACCACTGTAACCTAAGTACAGACCCTATCAGTGCATTTAAAGCCTCCTCTTTTCCCAATTAATCTTTTATCACTCATCTCCTGGTGCTTGCCTTCAGTGACAACATTCCACAGCAAATTCAAAAAATTGTTTCATACAACTTTTTTAATACTCATTGGCACTCCCAGTATCTATGATTTTTTTCCACCCCTCTGTATACCTGGCTTTGCTTTTTTTTAAAAATTTTTTCAGTCTCACTGCAAATCTCATCTCTGTTGATGCCGTTTCTGACTCTGTGCCTATTCTCCACTTTCTGCCTTGCCCCCGCCAGATATGCTATTTATATTATGGATCTTCAAGAACTATAAGCTTCTTTTTGCAAAATAAGAGGACGTGTTTGTTTATTCATATTTTTATTTCTAGTATCTAGGGTAGAGACAGTCATACATTTGGACATAATGAAATGATATAAATGAATGAAATAAATTTTGTTGGTTCTGAATAAACATTCTTTCTTTTAAAGAATAACAATTTGGGCTTTTCAAAAGGACTAAGATTGTACATCTTAGCCTTATTTTCTTAATACAAGGCTCTTCATATTTTGAATTGGTTTGGAAAAAGAGAAAAATAACCTACTCAAGTAACTAAAAATATTTTCTATTTTTACAAGTGGTATGCCATTTATTTATTGGTTTAATTATAATAGAGAATCACTGATGTATACTATTTTCCCATTACTAAAGACATATTCACTATATTGGGGAAATCTACTTCTTTATATTGCCTTTGAGAGCTGAGAAACACCTTGATCATCATTTTTGTTTTGTTTTTTTGTTTTTACTAACAAATCAAAAACTCTGCTTTTGCACACATTACATACTCAGTGAATTAAACTGTTAATTTCACGACTACTCAACTCTCTGGGGCTCAAAAACGTTGAAGATTTCAAATGATCAGTTTTGTGTGTAGAATTATAAAATGTGTTGTTTGTGTTCATCTGGAGAATAAAGGGTGTGATAAACATAATTATTTCAAGTTATACAATTCACATTGAAATTTAAGGCTATTTTTTGTCATTTCAGAAGTTAATGGACTTAACCCCCAGTCTTACTCCAAAGTGGGTAGTTTACCTGTTAGTTATCACCCAATTATTATATGTTATAGGTTGCTAACATCAATTTACAGTGTGTAAATTTAAATTGTTAAATTAAGTACAATAATTTTACCCTTTTCTTATGGAATGAGCAGGGTTATGTCTTAAGGTTTAATCTACTTACTAGGAGTATAAAACACATAGCTTCAAAATGTGATGAATTGGCCAAAAGGGATTAGATTCTGGTGCTGTTTTAAATTTTACTTTGCAAGATTTTTTGAGAGGAGCAAAATGGTAAAGTTCAACATTTAGACTTAAGATAATTATAATATAATAAACCTAGCTAGATGATTACTATATAAATATTGTAGTCTTTTGTTCCATGTGATGTGGAAAATAAAGTGACATAAAACCCACGCATGTGCTGTTATGTTTATAGGGATCCAGGTAAAACCGTGTCTTCAATACATAATACATCATATTTACTGACTCTTACATCATTGTCTATGGAGTAACCATTGAACAGTTTGCACAGACTAGGGGTAAATCTCCAATTGGTGAGAGCTCAGTGCCCATAACTCTTCTGTAAAGCAATAAAACATAACAGCCTTGGAAAATGCAGATGCACTGTCAGTGGCTGGAGTTGATGTACTTCCTCTTGTTTATACCTCAGTTATAGTAAGATATTTTTGTGCACCATTAAGTAGTCTCCATACATCATTGTATCACTGACACCACTGAAGTTCTTAAATATTTAGTTACTTGAACTTAAATATCAAACTTGAATCTAAACTATACCTGATAGGAAATTTTGTCTGTTTTGTTATTTGTTGTATTCCCAGTGCCTTGAATAGTAGAATAATGAACAGTTGCTGAATAAATATCGATTTACAGGAGACAACAAATCTATTTACCAGTGGTTACACTCAGGAGGGGTACTGGGAAACAATGGCGGAATGAGTTGAGCCTTCACCTTCCTTTTGAATACCTACGCTTCTTCCCTTTTATATCAAGGGAGTACATGGCATAAACATCTAGTGAGTTTTGAGTTTCTCAAAATGTACTCACAGAATCTGAGTGACCATGAACATTAGTCCTGTAGAGTGCGTGTGTGTGTGTGTATATGTGTGCACGGGTGATGTGATAGGTTCCCTTCCAACTTGTAGGATTTTTCAGTTATTGCAGTGCTGACAGACCCCCTGGGTGCCTGGCGAATGCTTTGACCTCACAAGAAGGGCAGCTGTCTACCTCATACAAGGCTGAAGACTTTTTCTGACACATTCCCTCATCTCATGTCCCTCAAACCTCTCCTGCTCCCAGGTTCCTCCAAATCCTGCTTATTTTAGTTATCTGGACTGTTCTAATAAACAAACTATCATATGCTTTGTGAGTTATTACATTATTTCTCCTTAAATTGTCATAACTCTATAGAAAGTGACAACTCAGATTTCAAAATGTCATTTGGAATGCCAAAGATCCTTGGAAGAGGATTCTTTTTCTTTCTCCTTTTTAACTGAAAGAATTGTAGAGTAAGTTGTACCAATCTTCACTGCTGTGTTTTCTGTATAACACAGGGCCACTGCAGAAAAATATCACTCTTTGAATTACTGGAGTTATAAAATGTTCTCGGCTAACTGTACATTCTTTTGTAAATATCCCAAAACTTTGGGATTGGAGTTTCCAAAAATATAGAGAGTTCTTACAAGTTTTAACATCCTGTATCCTTAAATATAACCATTACTATAATGTATTACTTTATTGTTTTTATATATTTAAATATTTTTCTACTCTTATTCATTCTCCCTGAGAACATAGTCAGTAACAATGTTAATAATATCAGTCCTCATTCATTCATTTATTCCTGTATGTATGCATTTCATTCAAGTAATAATTATTGAGCTTTTGCAATGCAATCCCAGAGGTTTTAGCAGAGAACAAAAGGGCCAAATCTCTTTCCTCAGATGTCTTACTTACCAGAGAGAGACACACACACACATATGTATAAATATATAATAAAATGACAGATAATGAGCAACGCTATGAAGAAAAATAAAACAGAGGGTGTGCAAATGGTGCTATTTTTAACAGAGTGGTCAAGGAAAACCTCTACAAGGAGTGTTATTTGAGCAGAGACCTGAATCAAGCAGGGGAACAAGCCATGTAAATATTTTGGGGAAAACTATTCCAGGTAGAAGGAAAAGCTTGTATAACTGCCATGCAGTGGTAGCTTGCCTAGTGTGTTTAAGCAATGAGAAACGGAAATGACACTGGAGGAAATGCAGGGCCAGATTGTGGATGGCCTTCTAGATTGTGCTAAGGACTTGGGATTTTATTGTTTGTGCGATGGAGAGCCAATGCAGGTTTTGAACAAGAAGCAGCATAGTGGACTGGTTGTTTTAAAAAAATCACTCTGGTTGGTGAGTTGGGAAAAGACTGTAAGAATATAAGAATGAAATAAGAGAGATCAGTTAGTATAAAAATATAACAATCAAAGGGGAGTTTCTCATATGCTGGACCAGGATGTTAAGAATAAAGTTAAATTGAAGGCATAATTAGGATATGTTTTGAGGATGAGAAGATAAGATTTGTTGATGGATTGGATCTGGGATGTGAGAAAGTGAGGCATTGAGATGATCCCTAGTGTTTTGGTCCGGCCAGTGGTAGACACATGTATTTAAAAGGAGAAAGCTTCAAGGTAGGGAGCAGAATGGAGGAAGTTTAATGGGTTTTTTTAATGTTCAATTTGAAACAACTATTATAGAACCATGTGTAGTGAAATAGTCAATTGGCTTGAGTCTGGCATTCATGGGGAAGGTTGATCTATAGATATAAATGTGGGAGCTATCAGTGTATGTAGATGATATCTAAAACTATGGAACCAGATGATATCATCCCAGGTGTAGTGTTGACAGAGGAGAACAGAGAGTCAAGAAAAGTGTGATAGTGGGTGGTTATCAGATTAAGAAAGTAGAAGGGAATTCTAGGCTGGAATAACATAACAGATGTAATTGAGAACATGACCCATTTGAAGACAGAACAGACTAGTTTGGGTGAAATATACAATGAATGGAGAGTGTGACGTGATATGAGTAGAAAGAAAAAAACTGGTGTCAAGTTGGGATGGGGCTGGCTGATCATGTTAAACATAATGGGGAATAATTGAAGAATTTTCAAGTGTGCAACTACTAATATATTCAATTGTTTCTTTTCAATTGTTTGTTTAAAATTCATCTGACTGAAGAGTGAAGACTAGTTTAGAGAGGTAAACAGAGGAGGCAGATAGACCATGTATTAAAGAGACTTGCAGGAGTACTGGTGAGAGATTATTAGATCTTGGCCTAGAAGGTGATTATGAAAATAGGAAAGTACAAGTATTTGAAAGAAAATTAGAACTTGGGTCAGGTTGCTATTTTGAGGGCTTGGAGGAAGTATTAACATCATTTGAGACAGAAACCACTGGTAGACAGAAGAGGCATCGTGAGTTTGATGTGCTCCTTGTCAAATGGGTGTTTTGATATTTAGGGACAGAAATGCAATGTATATTTTAATTTTTAGTCATCTACAGCCTACAGCTGGCAATTAAAACCAAAGGAGTAAATGAACTTTATCAGTGCATAGAATGAGGGGGAGCAAGAGGCACTGGAGAATAAGCAGTCTCCAACAGCACTGAAGAGAGTCAGAGAGCAAAGGAGAGGGAGAAGGAGCAACCAGAGATCTGAGCTAAAACCCAGGGGATTCTGACGATGGAAGTAAAAAGGGTACAGGAGCCCCATCTCCAGAGTGTCTGATGTAGGCAGTATCTTTGAGATCCCAGAATGTGCTCATATCAATTTGCTCCTTGGAACATCCTGTGTGAGCAGCTATTGTGTAGCTTTTAGAATTGATTGTAGAATTGAGCTTTCCATGATGTTGTGTCAGTGCATTAGTTTGCTAGAGCTGCTGTAACAAAGTACCACAAATGGAGTGGCTTAAAAAAAAGAAATTTATTTTCTCGCAATTCTGAAGGCTAGAGGTGTCAACAGGGTTGTTTTCTTCTGAGGCTTCTCTTCTTGGCTTGTAGATGGCTGTCTTCTCCCTGTATCTTCACATGGCCTTCCTTCTGTCTGTGTCTGTTTTAATCTCCTCATTTTATAAAGATATCAGTCACATTGGATTAGTAACTACCCTAATGACCTCCTTTTAAGTTAATTATCTCTTTATAGACCCCATCTCCAAATATATTCACATTCCGAGGTAGAGGGTTTTGGATTTCAACACATGAATTTTGAGGGAACATAATTTATCTCATAACAATCAGAGTGCATACATCCTACATTTAAAAGAATTATGATTTGAAAGACAAAATATTAAAATTTCTCCAGAAATTGTTCAATATGTAGCATCACACATATTGAATGTATGTATAAACATACAACTTTACTATTCTTAGAGAAGAATAGTTTACACTGTCCTGCTTGTGGAGAGAACACCTAATCAAGAAAAAATTATGACCTAAACAATAATGATAAATTAATTTAAGATATTTATTAGGAATTGTGGAAGACTGGATCAAGTTGTGTGATTAGGTGCATATGTCTACCCTCTCTTCTTCCCAAAAATCTATGAAATAATGAAAGAAAAATAATGTAATGAATCATATCATAAAAAAGTTAAGAATATTTAACATTATTGCATTAGGGATGTAGTAATTCCTAAAAGTGGAAAAGGTGAAAACATCAGATAGATCAATAAATTAAATTAGATGATCACACCTGTAGTAACACATTAAGGATTAGATTGGGGCAGAGTTCTGGAGTTCTGGGTAGTGCTAAACCAGATACAACAAGTAGAAGAAGCAGAAAGGGCTCTTGAGCCATCGTTCAATATTCAAAGAGCAGCATTTAGTACAGGTAGTATGTTTAGGAATTGCAGAAAACAGAATCAATAGGATATGTATAAATACATAGACAGATATATTTTTAGGAATGAACTCATGTGATTATGGAGGCTAGCAAGTCCAAAATCTGCAGTTCAAGTCTGAAGGCCATCAGGCTGGAGACCCAGGAAAGAGCCCCAGCTGCACTTCACGTCCAAAGGTTATCGGCCGGCAGCATTCCTTCTTACTCAGGGACATTATTCTTTTGTTCTACTCAGGCCTCCATTGACTGGATGAGGCAAACCCACATTATAGAGGGCAATCTACTTTACACAACGTCCACCATCTCCTCCAAAAGCACCTTCAGAGAACAGCAAGAATAATGTTTGACCGCATAGCTGGACACCATGGCCCAGCCAAGTTGACACACGAAATTAATTACCACTGCAATTTGTTTCTCCTCTACATTTGCTTGCCAGCAGCACATCATAAATCAAGGAGGAGGCCAGTGGGGCTGGTACATGCGTCAGTGGTTCAGGTGGCCACTGTCCTGCCAAAAGCACCCCAGAGCTGGACAGCGAGCGCTACGCTACTCCTCTGAGCAACACATCACGTCCTTCCCTGGAGTAGCCAGGTAGTGAAATGAGCAAAGCAGTCGGATAAATATAACATGTTTTATACAAGTCATTTTGTACAAATCATGTGCTCATGGATATACTAGAGTCTGAGAAAGAAACAATTTAATACAGCATCCACCTCCAAGACATTTTGAAAATGTAGAGAAAAAGCAAAGGCAGTAAAATCCAACCTGGGGATAAAGTGCATTTTTAAGGCTTCCATTTAAATGCTAAGCAATAATACACATTTTCCAATAGTGGTAATCCAGCCCACTGTAAATACCAGCAATGTCAATACCAATAGGCCATCGAGGAGTGCAAATGATTTGTGTTGCCAACCGCCATTGCAAGCACTCATAAGATTCCTACACCCCTGTGTATTCCTCCAAAAATCCATAAGCATTCTCATAGTATATGTGCTATAATAGTACATATACTATATGTGTACATAGTTTTTACAGTTTACCTTAAGAATTTTTTTTCTTTTAATGAAGTAGGTGAGTGATTTCTTCAAAGCAAGAATTCTGATCTAAACCAAACAGTGTTTTCATTGACAACATCTGCAGTTGTAACTAGGAAGCGGCTTCCCAGCTGCTGTCCCAGATATATTGATCTGAGTCACCTGCATTCTGAAATCATAGATTCTTCTTTTTGTGACAGGTTAAAAGGAGAAAAACATGACTGCCCATGAGTCTTGGTGTGCACACATAACTCTCAGAAGCTTCACTATTCTCATTGTTGCAGATCTTCTTTCATTGCCACAGTGTTTGCTTGACTATTCAAGTGGCAATTTTAAGAAAATTTAGAAACTGCAGGAATCCCCATACATCCTACATAGAAAATGAAGAACTAAAGACATTAAGATCTTTAAACAAATGTTCCCCTGTTGAGTCTAAGTCCATTCTACAGATTTCAATTTCTGATTGTTAATTAAGGAACCCTTAATACAGAATTTGCATCTAATACACTTAGAGCCTTTGATGGCATTTTAGCATGTGCATATGTCATTAATATGACCCTAGACTGGGAAATTTGTTATTACAGTGTTTAAGAAGATTTTAAGACTTGAAATTATTTAAGATTTACTTTGTTTTCTCCTGACCACGCACTCTTCCTAAGCACAGCGCTATATTCTGTATCCTTATTAAAAGAGACAATGCTAGTAATGGAAATGGCATGTCACAGGCTGATATTAAAAAAAAAAAAACAAATTTCATTCCATGGGCTTTACATCATATTTGAGGAAATAAACAATCTTGCTTATTAAGCAGTGAGTACACGAAGTACTCCCTAAAAATGTGTTCCACATGTTCCAAAAATCTGTCTCAAGATTTATTGTTCATCAAGTCGACTCTAGATCCCTTCAGAGCAGATTCCACTCTTGTCCATCCCTAAATCATTAGTGCTCAGCACAGCTCAGAACACATTGTAATGCCCAGTACATGCTTATGGTCTTCTACTTCATGGAGGAAAATATTTTGTTAAATTCACTACAGAGAATTTTTGAAAGAGAAACTTGAAAAATTTGTTATTGAGCATGAGACGAGTGTAGCAGCAAGAGGACAGAGTTGCAGGAGGGAGAGATGGTTCATGTGCCTTGGTTTTTTGACAACAACCATTTACTCAATAAAGTGTCTGTTACATGAGGACACTGCTAGGTGAGAAAGCAAATATAAGTAAAATATTGCTTTTGTTATCAAAACAGGGTAACAGAGTAGGGTAGTAGAGTGAAGAAGACAGACCCTTATGTCACTATCCTGTTCAAAAGCCAAAACATCCCTAGTAAGGGCCAGAATCACCCGGTCATCATCCAGCTTTACAGGTGCTTATGCATCTCACTCCGTTACTAAGAGTGTTCCTGACACGTTAGCCATTTCTCCCATTCTTTTTCATCTCCATATTTTCCCATAATGTATATTTTTTTGTTTCCAATATTCTTCACATCGATCTCTAATCTTTCCTCAGTAGGACACATCTTCTAGTTTCTTTACAATGGTTAGCTAAATAATGGAGTAGGAGGATAGTTCAGGCAAAGGAGTTAGCATGAACAAAGGCATAAAAGAATAAAAACCAATAATTTTCAAGTTACATGATTTTGGACTAGCTCTAAATGCAATAATTCAATGATAAAAGGAAACATGGAACCTGTAGGAATAGTTTGCCAGCTTTAAAAATGTGAATCATCTTATTTTTCCTTTGGGTTTTTGTGTTTCACTTTGCATGCAATCACATTCAGCAGTAATTCCTTGGGGATTGTATATTCAATAATTCTTAGGTTATACAAAAATGTAAAAGTTTGCATAAATATAGAGTAAAGTGGCCAATAAAGAGTAAAGAAAGTTGTGAATTAGGTTTCAAGAATTGGTTGAGAGGACATGTTGAGAAGACATGGATTGAAGCCTGTTAGCTTTACAATATTCTTCTTTATTAAATTTATATTGACTGCTCACATGAAGTGTTCTGGATCAAAAACATTTCTTATTACTTAAGAGTAAATAATAAGTTTGTTGCTCTCCTTCTCCCATGTCTTACCACTCATCCCATGTCATGAGAGCCCATGAGAATTTTTCCTACATGAATAGCAAGAAACTTCATAGATGAGGGGTGAGGAAAATGATTTTTCTCTGCTTTTAAAGGTGAATGAGGCAGGTATACCCCTCCCCTCTTGAAAGAGTTTCCTCTGGGCATATATAATGAGCCTGAATCCTAACTCCAACCCTTTGAAATATAAAGTCTCTCCAGGAGACATATAGCCTTATGTATCTGGACATTTACACCTGGAGATGTTGCCAAATTTCCAGGTATCATTTCTAGAAATGTAAACATCTAGGAAGATACCTTCTCTAGACTTCCTAGTACTTTGGGGTGTAGCCTGGGAGCTGGTGTTGGCTGTGACTATTTGCCCGTCACAGAGAGATAAGAGAAGTTTTATTATCTTTTGGATCAGAGAAATAACCTGAACAAATGACTACAGATCTAATCCTCATGTTATGTGAAGAGTAAAATGTTTTTAGGGGAAGTGAAGGCAAACATTTCCTATTTTTATGTTGTATACATTCCCATGTCTCAGAAGGCTAAGACTCCTTGGATGAGCTCTGAGAACTCTGGGGAAGATTTCTTTCCTCACAAAGCCTTTATTTTTTCATTAGTATTTTCATATTCTTTAAGCATTGATCTCATAGTAACAGTGCCAACCCATAAGAGTGATAGAAAAATTTTGTTACTGATAAAGTATTGAAATCCAGTTTATTTTAAATGCATTTGTTTGAAAGTGAAATAGCATATACTTTGAACTTGAACACTCAGAACTCTTATGTGAAACAAATCAAATAACATAATTCCAAAATCATGGTTAATATTATTTTAAGTCCCATTAAAATTAAGTTGTCTCCTCCAGGACCAGTTCACATACTGATGGTTTTCATGGCAAAGGTAGAGATTTAGGGTACTATAACAGAGAGAAATATTAAAAGGTTTTCCAAATGTTTTATTTGCAAATATAAAACCCAAGTGTTATTTGGATAATAATCTCATCGTTTTCAAGTAGGCTTAAGAACTTCCTAAGATTTCATCTTGGTCCCCAGAGATTGCCGGCATTTCTTCCTCTGTGTTTAGAGCATGTGTTTCAGACAGTAGAAAACTGCATAAAAACCAGATGGTTCTATTCATCTACATGCAAAATTTTCCCTTTTACTTCAACATCAGCCAGTGCTTCAGTGCCTATTTTTTGCCTTCTCTTCCTCCTCCTTCTCCTTCTCATTATTATCTTTATTACTATTTTAGAGAGTAAAGAGATAAAAAATAAGGGACTATCATTTATTGGGCGTTCACCATGAGATTGGCACTTAAGTAAGCTCTTTGGAATCTTGCAACCTTTATAAATAATATTTTGATGAAGAGACAAAGAGAGACTACAGATTGGCACAACAATAGATTAGTGTCCAATAGAAATATGTGAGCCACATGAGCAGTTTTAAATTTTCTAGTAGTCACATTAAAAAGTAGGAGTAAGTGAATTTAATTTTAATGGTGTTTTTAATTCAACCCAGTAGATCCAATATATTATGAATCTCAAACTGAAAACACTTGAATCAAAAGTTTGAAAGGAAAAATAAATGTTTAAATGGAAATAGCACCCAGCACATGGTACCATTTAAATTTTTACACTGTTACTTAGGCACTGATGTATGATACTTGAAAAGATTTTTAATCTCCTACAGGTAAGAGTTATATTAATTTTAAATTCTTTCAGGATAAATGAGGAATAAGTTTCTCAAACATAGTATGGGTATGACGGTTTCTATATTAATTTACTCTCTTTAATCAAGCATGAGATAAGGTTAAAATTATGTAGTTTCCTTTATGACTTCTGAGTATGATACTTTGCCTAAATTACTTTTTTCACTTACAATGAAAAGGGCAAATCTGAAATTTCATGAAAATCATAAAATTCATTTGGAAAGCTACCTCAAGGATCAAAATTGAGAAAGTAAAACAAACATGCACAATTAAAATTCTGTGAAACCTTTCTAAATATTTGAAAACAAAGAAAATAAGAGTTATGAAAACTTTTTTATTGTAACACATTATTTCTATAAACTTAGGCAAGTTAATAACATCTTTATTTTGTAGTTTTTTCATCAATAAAATGAGAGTAGTAATTCTAACACCCTCAACGTGGCTGTAAAACTTAAATAAGTTAGTTATGTGTAAACCTCTTAAATTATGGCTCAGCTCACAGAAGGTTCTCAGTAAAAATTAGCTAGTTATGTATTAATCATTGTTAGCCTGATGCCATATCCTGCCATGGCTACTGAACTCTGTCAAAATGATTGTATTCATTGACTCATTCATTCATTGAACAAAAGTTTACTGAATGCCAACTATGAGCACTGTGCTAGATGTAGGGGTAAAAGTATGAACAATATAGACAATATCTTAGATCATGTTTTGTTCCTCACTGTCCCTGTCCCCACTGTGCTAGATGCAGGGGAACGAGTATAAACAATATACAGTATCCTATAGCCTCACTCTCCTGACCCACATTGGAGGCTTAAAGAACTTACAGATTTATATCTTTCATATCTTCTTGTAAGTCTTGCCTACAGAACATAAGGAAAATGTAGTCCTAAAAATTAAACAGTGTAAAAAACTAATTATTATGGCAGGCTATTTTACAGACTAAGATTAATATGACCACATCATTATGAGAATTCCTCAATTAGGGCCACATTTCCCTAAAAAAAAGTCCTTAAGTGTAATTTCAAATTGCATTTTATAAAATATATTCTAAAAGATAGTTTCTAGTAATGTTTGTAATGAAACACCCGAAGACTAAGTAGCTTAAAACAACAAGAATTATTTTATTATCTCTCCAAGTTTCTGATAAAGTGAGAATTAGGGGAAGGCTCAGCTCAGTCAGTCTTCTTTGGCTCTCTCATATGCCTTTAGAAAGTGACAAACAAAAACAGTGGTGTAGATCTCTTTCTTTTCATGCAATCTAAGCACCTAAGGTTTCCCCATATGGGCTAGTTTGGGTTCCTTGTATTTCCATGCAGGCCAATTAGACACATGCTTGCTGGAGTCTTCAAAATTATGTATTCCAACAAAGCAGAGGCTGCATTGCCTTTTATGACCTAGCCTCAAAATAACATAGAGCTATTTCCATTGTACTTCATTGGTTAAAATGTCACAAAATCCTACCCAGCTACAAGGTGGAGGGTCATAGGCCCCACCTCTCAATGGAAGGTAGGTCAGTGTCACATTAAAAAAGAGTATGTGAGCTGGGAGATATTGTTGTGGACATATTAGAAAATGCATCCTGCCATACTGTAATTTTAGTGATTCTAGAGAGGTCTTCCTGTTCTAAAATATCTCTCACTTGGCCTAATAGGGTACATAAATTTGTAGGATTTGAAGTTTATTTCTTTGACTTGGCAAATATATCTCTTCAGATTCATTTTCTTCCATTTTCGTTAGTGTGAATGTTTGTTTAGTAATTCAGAAAATGTGAGAGGAAGAGTTGCTTGATGTGACAGAGTTTAACCAAATAAGAAAATAATTCTATTTTCTGTCTTATCTCAATTAACCAATAAATTCTTTTCTTCTTATTTTTGATGAAGATATAACTAATATCTCTGAATGTAAGAAGTATAATCCAAAACAAATTTAAAAATAAATCTGATTTCAAAGATAGTTTTGAATAAAACTTTCCTGGTGAATCTTACTATGCAATCACAAATATAGAGTTGAAAGAGAACATTGGACCAGAAGATATGTGTGAACACATATTCCTGAAAGCATATATACACAGGAAAACACATTTACATATACACAACTCAAGTGCAACTTGTCAGTTTTGATTTAAACAAAAATTGATATTCTAATAAGTATCAGTAATTGGAAATTTCCTCTTCTGGTTATAGATTGAGTAATTCAGACAAATCTTCACATAGAAGAAAAATAGAGAAAGAAAAGACTGGTTGCAGAAAATGTAGAGCTAAAAAATAATGAACAATTACCAGAGCAAGATCTGGAAAACACTGAATAGTTATATTGTTATTTCTTTGTGTGGGTTTGAGTTGATGTCTGATGTCGGTTATTTTTATCCTGAAGGAATTATTTCAGTATTTCTTGTAAGGCAGGTATTAGTAACAATTTCTGTCTGTCCCCCTTTGCCTTTGTTTTGGAAGAATAGTTTTGCTTTCTATATAATTTTTGGTTGACATTTTACTTTTCATTCAACAATTAGAATATGTCATTTCACTGCCTTCTAGTGAGTGGTAAGATATTTATCATATGGTGATTCTTTTTTATATTGAGTTATTTTTCCCTTGCTGCTTTCAAGATTTTGTCTTTCAATAGTTTAAATATGATGTACCTAGAGTGGATGTTTTATGGTTATCCTATTTGGAGTTTATTGAGCTATTTGGATGTATATAATAATATTTTTTTATGAAATGTGGAAAGTTTTCAGCCATTATTTTTTGGATTTTTTTTTTCTGTTCCTTTCTCTTTCCTCTATTTCTTGGACTCCTATTATACATATTTCAAAATGCTTGATGGAGTCCATTGGGACTATGGGTGTCTTTATTTTTTTCAATTTTTCTTCTTTAAATTGGATACTGTCTGTTGATCTGTCTAGAGGTTCATTGATTCTTTTTTCAGCTACTTCAAATTTACTGTAACCCTATTATGGAAAGTTTAGTTTAATTATTGTATTTTTAAACTCTAGAATTTCCATTTGGTTCTTTTAAATGCAATGTCTGTCTTTATGTTGATATTCTATATTTGAGTAATTATTGCCATCATACTTCCAGTTAATTCTTTGAACATGGTTTTCTTTACTTCAAATTTATTTATTATTGCAGCAATATTGGATTATAACATTATATAGCTTTCAAATATACATCGTGATATATTTCAAATTCTGTGTATATTACATCATGTTCACCACCTAAAAACTAATTATAGTCCATCACCACACATGTGAGCCTAACCATCCCTTTTGCATTCGCACATCTCCCCTTCCCTATGGTAACCACCAATCAAATCTCTGTTACTATGTGTTTGTTTGTTGTTGATTTTATCTTCTACTTATGAGTGAGGTCATATGGTATTTGACTTTTTCCCTCTGACTTATTTCACTTAGCATAATACTCTCAAGGTCCATCCATGTTGTCACGAATGGCCAGATTTCATCATTTCTTATAGCTGAGTAGTATCCCATTGTGTATATACCACATCTTCTTTATCCATTTGTTCCTTGATGGGCACCTAGGTTGCTTCCAAGTCTTGGCTATTGTGAATAAGGCTGCAATAATCATAGGGGTGCATGAATCTTTATGCATTTGTGTTTTCAAGTGCTTTGGATAGATACCCGGCAGTGGAATAACTGGTTCATATGGTAGATGTATTCTTCATTTTCTGAGGATGCTCCATACTGCCATCCATAGTGACAGCACCAGTTTGCACTCCCACCAGCAGTGTATGAGGGTTCCCTTCTCTCCACATCCTCTCCAACAGTTGTTATTTGCTGTCTTGTTAATTATAGCCATTCTGATGGGAGTGAGGTAATATCTCATTGTAGTTTTAGTTTGCGTTTCCCTGATACCTAATGAAGTTGAACACCTTTTCATGTGTCTGTTGGCCATCCATATATACTCTTTGGAGACATCTCTGCTCAGATCTTTTGCCCATTCTTTTAATTGGGTTGTTGGTTTTTTTGTTGTTGAGATGTATTAGTTCTTTGTATATTTTGGATATTAACCCCTTATCTGATATGTGGTTTGCAAATATCTTCTCCCAATTGTTAGGTTGTCTTTTCATTTTGTTGATGGTTTCCTTTGCTGTGCAGAAGCTTTTTAGTTTGATGTAGTCCCATTTGTTCATTTTTTCTTGTGTTTCCCTTACCTGGTCAGACATGGGACTTGAAAATATGCTGCTCAGACCAATATCAAAGAGCGTACTGCCTATGTTTTCTTCTAGAAGTTTCATGGTTTCGGGTCTTACATTCAAGTCTTTAATCCATTTTGCATTGATTTTTGTGCATGGTGTAAGATAACAATCTACTTTCATTCTTTTGCATGTGGCTGTGCAGTTTTCCCAGCACCATTTATTGAAGAGACTTTTCTCTCTCCATTGTATGCTCTTGGCTCCCATGTTGAATATTAGCTGTCCATAAATGTGTGGATTTATTTCTGGGCTCTTGATTCTGTTCCATTGATCTGTGTTTCTGTTTTTGTGCCACTACCATGCTATTTTGCTTCCTATGGCTTTGTAGTATATTTTGAAATAAAGGAGTGTGGTACCTCCCGCTTTGTTCTTTTCTCTCAGGAATCCTTTGGCTATTCGAGGTCTTTTGTTGTTCCATATAAATTTTAAGATTATTTGTTCTATTTCTGTGAAAAGTGTGTTGGAACTTTGATAGGGATTTCATTGAATCTATCGATTGCTTTACGAAGTATGGACGTTTTAACTATGTTAATTCTTCCAACCCAAGAGCATGGAATATCTTTCCATTTCTTTGTGTCTTCTTTGATTTCTTTCAACAATGTTTTATAGTTTTTGGTGTACAGATCTTTCACCTCTTTGGTTAAGTTTATTCCTAGGTATTTTATTCTTTTTGTTGCAATTGTAAATGGGATTGTACCCTTAATTTCTCTTTCTGTTACTTTGTTGTTACTGTATAGAATTGCAACAGATTTTTGTATGTGGATTTTGTATCCTGTGACTTGACTGTACTCATTTATTTTTAAAAGTTTTTTAGTGCATTCTTTAGGATTTTCTATATATAAAATCATATCCTCTGCAAAGAGGGACAGTTTCACTTCTTCTTTTCCAATTTGGATCCATTTTATTTCTTTTTCTTGCCTGATTACTCTGGCTACGACTTCCAATACTATGCTAAATAACAGTGGTGAAAGTGGGTATCCTTCTCTCGTTCCTGTTCCTAGAGAGATAGCTTTCAGTTTTTCTCCATGGAGAATGCTATTTGCTGTGGGTTTGTCATATATGGCCCTTCTTGTGCTGAGGTATTTTCCTTGTATATCCATTTTATTTAGAGTTTTTATCATAAATGGATACTGTATCTTGTCAAATGCTTTCTCTGCATCTATTGAGATGATCATGTGATTTTTATTCTTCATTTTGTTAATGTTTTATATCATTTTGATAGGTCTGCAGATGTTGAATCATCCCTGCATCACTGGAATAAAACCCACTTGATCGTGGTGTATATTCTTTTTAATGTATTGTTGTATTCAATTTGCTAGTATTTTGTTGAGGATTTTTGCATTGATGTTCATCAGTGATATTGGCCTGTAATTTTTTTTGTTTGTCTTGTCCTTGTCTGGTTTTGGTATCAGGATAATGTTGGCTTCATAGAATGGGAGTTAGGAAGCCTCTCAGGGACATTTTCTATTGACTGTTTTATTCTTTCTTTCTTTGGGTCACATTTTTGTGTTTCCATGCATGTTTTCTTTCACTTTTTTCTGGAAACTTAAAATGCTATACACTATTTTATATACTATATTTTTGTAGCTCTAGGTTCTCATGTCCCTTGGATATTGTGATTTTTGATGTTGTTCTGTTTGGTTTTTTTGTCACTTATTTTTAAATGACTTGCTTGGATTATTTCTGTGCAACTTGCCTCCCTTGCAGCATTCATCCACGAAAGTCTTATTTTAAGTTTCTTCTTTAGTATTTAGCTTAGCATCCTTGGAGTTACCTGTAGATCAGTTATTTAGAGATTCATCAGAGGCTGCACTTAAATATATATTGAGTGACCCTTTGCAAATGGATCAGATCAGTGTTGGAGCTGTGGAACACAATCAATATTGAGGCAGTTTACAGGTATGTCCTTGCTTTTATTTTCTGCATGTGCAGGTCCTCCTGCTCAGCCAAAGAATCCCAGTTAGCTCAGGCTTTCTGTTGTCTCTTCTGAGATGCACAGCTTTTCGGACAACCAAGGATGTTGGGAACTTATCAAAGACCACTATGGTTGTTTCATTTCCCAGATCTTCCTGTTATCTTTATAACTAGTCTGTTGCTTGGATTTTCTGTTGTTTGCCAGTGGGATCATGACAGATTTTGATAACACCTCTGATCATGGGTTTTTTCATACCTCGTTCAGAATCAAGACTTCCACCTCCGAAAGTGAGGCTGCCAGTGCTTATGACCTGTCCTGCCCTGGTACAACCAGCTCCTCATGGAGCTAGGTGGGGACTTCACAGAAATTTCAGGCAAAGCACCACAGACTCCGAATGCTCTTATGGAAGTTCAGCAAATTTCCTTGAATAAATACATCCTAATTGGTTGTATACTTTTGGTCAATTTCAAGAGTAAGAACTAATTTCTTTTGACAATTTTTTCCAGTTTGGAAATTTGGTGAGATCCTCACTTAGAACATTCCAGAATAATTTTTATAAATTTGGTAGATAAAATAATTAATGAATGTATTAATACACAACCTTGGGAAAAATGTCTTGAAATGATATTTTATTTAATATTTAAAATAATTTAGTGTTGAACACCTAAGTACATATTTATGTTACTACTTTGAAAGTCTATAAATGTTTTAGTAGTATTTCTATGTTCTTCGTGGTTAAAGATTAATTTTATCACAGTGGAATCTCAGATGTTTTATTTATTTAGTATAGTTAGTTAGGTGTTCACTCTCTTATTCCAAATTGTTTCTGAGTTTATAAGTTCTGACTTTCTCAAGTACTTATTTTCACATGAAAAATTAAATTTTTCTTCTGAGAGTGTAGTTCTTATTTAATTACAGTTTAAGGCATTCTTAGTATACACAGAAACACTAATGTAATTACTATTGATAAAATTTCTCAATCTATTAGTATTCATTTCAACATTATATATCAAATATGTAAAGAAAATCAATGTTTTATCGCATACTCGTGAGTACTCAATACAGATATAATGGCATATACTTAAAAATAATATCAAATTTATGGTTAGCCTCAAATTATTTTATAAAGAGATGTATTTAAAGGACCTAACCTCTATTAAATGCATGATTTCATAGAACATTGTAAATTCTCCTGGGATACGGCAAAAGACACTTTACTAGAAATGAGAATGCAGGTTTGTAGCATTTTCAAATAATAGGTAGATTTAGAACGTTTGTGCTTTCACCTTCTAAAAATGTCTTTTTGTTTTATTTTATTCTCAAATATATAAAATGATTCTAATATTTTAATATTTTACATTGTGTGACTTGAATTGAGTCTGATTTCAGGCCATAGGATTTATTCCTCTGTGAACGGGACATAGCAAATGAAATAATTCAAAGCTAAGAATTAAAATTTCAAAAGTAAAAATATATTTGATGTTTTTATCTTAATTTGCTCCATTAAAAAAAGAATCTTATTTGTTGTCCAAGTTGCTTTCCTCTAATTCTTCTAAGTGCAGTTGGATATTGTGAGTCAAAACATATTTATGCCAAAACAGATGTGTTTTGTACTTTGCTTTGACAACTCAACTTGACCCTATTTTCATCATGACATTACAGCATCTTCTAAATGAAATAATAATTTGGATAAACTTTAATGCTGCAAATTATATCAATTGATTTTCTCTTCAGTGAAATAGATTGTCATTGACCAAACACTTCCTCTGTCTTATAAAGGAGAATCTTGTGGAACACACTGGCATGATCAAGGGAGAGACTCTGACTACTTATTGAACAGCTCAGGGAATGGGGATGAAACAATTGCAGAAAGATATCTTTTAGGTAAATCATGTTTTAATATTTTTTTATTTATAAGACTATATTTATTAAAGACTTTTAGATTCACAGAAAAACTGAGTGGAAAGTATAGAGATTTCCCATATATCCTCTGCCTCGCACATGCGTAACTTCCCCCATTATCAACATTCCCCACCAGAGTGGTACATTGATTACAAAGGATGAACCTACATTGACACATCATTATCACCAAAGTCCATGGTTTATATTAGAGATCACTCTTGGTGGTGTACTGTCTATGGGTTGGAACAATATGTCACGACATATATTCACCATTATAATATCATAGAGTATTTTTATTACCCTTAAAATATTCTGTGTTCTGCATATTCATCTCATCCTCCCCCTAACTCCTCACAATCACTGATCTTTTTACTGTCTCCACAGTTTTGCCTTTTTCAGAATGTCATAGAGTTGGAATCATGCGGAACACAGACTTTTCACATTGTCTTCTTTTCATTTAGTAATTGAAGATTCCTCCATGTCTTATTATGGCTTGATGGTTCATCTCCATTTAGAGTGGAATAATATTCCATTATCTGGATATATAGTAGTTTATTTATCAATTCACCTACTGAAGTATACCTTGTTTGCTTTCAAGTTTTGATACTCTGAATAAAGCTGCTATAAACGTCTATGTGCAGGTTTTTGTGTGGGCATAAGTTTCAAAGAGCATGAGAGCTGGATCTTATAGTAACACTGTGTTTAGTTTTGTAAGAAACCACAAAACTGTCTTCCAAAGTAGCTGTGCTATTTTGCATTCCCACCAGCAATGAATGAGAGTTCCGGTTGCTCCACATCCTCAGCAGCATTTGGTGTTATCAGTGTTCTGAATTTTGGCCATTCTAACAGATGTGTAGTGGCATCTTATTGTTGCTTGGGTTTGTATTTTCCTGATGACATATGATGAGGAGCATTTTTTCCTGTGCATATTTGTCACCTGTATGTCTTACTTGGTGGGGTGTCTGTTAAGGCCTATATTTTGATCAACTTTTTTTTTCCATTGTTAAGTTTTAAGAGTTCTTTTCATATATTTTATCAGTTATTCCTTCACAAATATTTTCTTTGAGTCAATGGTTTTCTTTTCATTCTCTTGACAATATCCTTCACAGAGCAGAAATTTTTCATTTTAATGAGATCCACCTTATCATTTCATTCTTTCATGGATCATGCCTATGGTGTCACATCTAAAAAGTTATTGCCAAACCCAAAGTCATCTAGATTTATTCCTCCTTACTCCAGGGTTATCTAGATAAGTCCTGTGTTATCTTCTAAGTGTTTTATAGTTTTGCATTATACATTTAGTACTGTGATCAATTTTGAGTTAATTTTTATGAAGTGTGCAAGATCTGTGTCTAAATTCAGCTTTTTGCATGTGGATGTCAATTTTTTTCTGGCACTATTTTTTGAAAACACTACTTTTGCTTCACTGTGTTGCCTTTGGTCCTTTTTCAAAGACTTTATTGTTGGTGCCGTTGAATTGATTGCAACTCCTACTTTTGTGTACAGCAGAGCAGAACCCTACCCTGTCCTTTTGTGCAGCATCCTTTCATCTTCTGGCATTATATCAGATCATGCTCTGCTTCTATTTATAGGGTTTTCATGGCCAATTTTTAAAAATTGCATGGCCAGTTCCTTTTTCTTAATTTGTCTTAGTCTGGAAGCTCCACTGAAACCTGTCCACCATCAATGCCCCTGCTGGTATTTAAAATACTGGTGGCATAGCTTTCAGCATCACAGTAACATGTAGCCACCATCATATGATAACCAAAAGAGAGTGGTATAGTTTCTTGACAGAGAAATGAACCTGGGCCATGGAAGCGAGAGCACCAAATCTTAACCACTATATGACCAGTGCTGGCTTTTTCAAAGACTGGATGACTATATTTATGTGGGCCAATTTCTGAGCTGTCTAGTCTGTTCTGTTGATCTATGTGTCTATTCTTTTGCCAATATCATACTGTCTTGATTACTGTAGCTTTATAGTAAGTCTTGAAGTCAGGTAAGGTTGATCTCGACTTTGTTCTTCTCCTTCAATATTATGTTGGCTCCTTCAATATTGTGTCTGTGCCTTTCGCCTCTCCATATAAACTTTATGATAAGTTTATCAATATCCACAAAATAACTTTCTGGGATTGCTTTGAATCTATCTCTCAAGTTGGAAAAAACTGACATCTTGAAAATATTGTCTTCCTATCCATGAATGTGGAATATCTCCTCATTCATTTAGTTCTTCTTTGGTGTATTTCATCACAATTTTGTACTTTTCCTCATATGGATATTGAACAAATTTTGTTAGGTTTATACCTAAGTATTTCATATTTTGGGGTGCTAATGTAAATGGTATTATGATTTTAATTTCATATTCCACTTGTTCACTGCTGGTATTTAGAAAAGTGATTGATTTTTGTATATCAATTTTGTATCATGCAAACTTGCAATAATTACCTACTAGTTCCAGGAGTGTTTTTCTTGCTCCCTTCAGCTTTTCTACGAAGATTGTCATGTCATCTGTGAACAAAGACAGTTTTATTTTTCCCCAACATCTGATTTGAAGTAATAGCCTTTTAATCTTTCAATATTTATAAGACAATCATCGAGCCAATTCTGTTTTTCAATTACTTTCTCCATTAGCACCTCGCATCTTCACCCTTGATATTTGACCCATATCTTTATTGTCTGTAAATATAGTTATTGCATTCTATGCTCTGTCCACTATAGCTATCACTTATTTGTGATCAATCAGCAAATATAATTTGTGTTTGCCACCATTCTTTCTGTCATCCTGCCTCCTTCTCTCATTCCTTTTGTCTCTCCTGTCATTTCATCTACCTGAAGCTCTTTCTCTAGCAGATTCCTCAAGAACAGCTCATGCAAGCACTTTACTGAGCTCTTAGGGTCATGGCAACTTTGCTTTAAAGTCAATTTGGCTCAACACAATGTCTTCAGTTTACATTTTCTTTTCACAAGTATCTTAAATACATTAATTCATTTTCTTCTGGTAGAAAGTATAGAAATTCACAATATGAAAGCAGTATTATTTTCTTTCCTTTATACTCAACGTGCTTAGGTAAAAATTGACTGTTATGCTAAATAATGTTATTTAGGTTTTTTTGTTCTTGCTTTTTTTCCCCTCATTTTCCTAGAAAATATCTTCCAGGGTTCCATACTTACAGACATAGTGATTTGTTTTCTAAAAGATGCCTCTATTTTTAAACTAATTTCTTGTCTACTTTAACTAGAAGCAATAGTTTTGATGTACACATCAAAGATGACTGAACAGCTTTCACAAAAGAAAAAAAAGGTATCTTTGTGAGTTCCTAATGTTTATACTCATCTGGAAAAAGATAATAAAAAATATGCTTCTAAAGTTGTCTGTGATGGTGTTAATGGCCCTTTACTGAGTTTAATTAAGTTTAAAGTTCAGGAGTTGAAGAAAACCATATATTTTTTGCTATTGTTATGTATTTGAAAGAGCAACTAGGCTTAAATTTATTCTGAAGCCTGTATATCATTTCCCAAGCCAATAATGATAACAGTTCATGATTAGAAAGAAGCTATAGATTTATTCTCTCTCTCTTTTGTTAAACTTTTGAATACTAACTAGGCTATGACTCTTTCCTTTTGAGGAGAAAAAAGAATGATTATTCCAAGAAAAGCAAGTCTAGTGGCTTTGAATTTTTTTCCCACATCATTTGATGCAAAACTACTGCCGGGCAAACAAATGTATTTGGCAGAAGATCTTCTTGCATTGCATTCACATTTTAAGGGATGAATGGGAAATTTTGATATGGACCCTACATTCATTCATTTAGGATAGATTAATTGTGTTAGTCTTTAGCGATCAGATATAAAAATCTACTCAAGTGAAAGGTGACATTTAAGGCTGAACCAAGTGCAGCTATTTCAAAGACGGCTGACATAAACACCGGAAAGAGAAAGTGGCGATGTAAGGCAAATATATACCTAATTTAGCTCATCACTTCTCCTCCAAAAGTTTTAAGACTTTAGAGGAAAGGCATTTTAATATTTACTGTGATGGTAACATGTTTTTCATTTCAGTACTTTGCACATATAAATGCACAATCCACAAATTATTGGCCAGTAACCAAGAAATCAAATTGAGACAATTAACTGGAAAACATGAATTTTGTGTTACTTCTGTCATATTGATATTAAAAGTGAAAACTCAGTGTCTTTGTGTGTGAAAATAATCAAACTGTCCATTTTATTTAATGCATATTAATTAAACCTTAATCTGTATATGTGCATATCTACTGGCATAGGAATTAATCTATAATATATACCTAAACTTGTAGTTCCAAATAAATGCTATCCTTCTAATTGATCACCTTGGAAAGAAGTTTACTTATTCCAGTGATATTAAAATTGCTCAAGACACCTGTTTTGTTTTGTTTTATTTGAAACTTGTTACCCAGCTTTTTCTCTAGATTTATTAAATAAAATAATTTGTTGATTCCTTGGAGTATCATAAAATTTCAATTTCAAATGATTTTACATTGCTAAGGAAAGTTTCAGAAATGCATTCTAAAGCTGCTTTAAGAGTTGGATTTCAAGTCTTAAAGAATGGCAGTTGTATTTAATTAGTACTGTCTGAAAGTGAGTCTGTATATGACTTACTAAATTGGTTAATTAATTAGCATATTTAGATAAAGATATGATGTACATATGACTATAAAATACACGCTTACCCATAAAAAAAGAATGTTTGTATCTATGTGTGTATAACTGAGTGACTGAATGTCATAGCTAACTAGGGTCTTATAATATATATCAATTTTCAATTACTGCTCCCTGCATTTACGAAAATTAGGAAGCTAAGGTCCAGAAAATTTTATTTCTAGATCTCCTAGCTACTTAATGCCAGAGCCAAAATTATGTCTTAACTGCTGCTTCATTGTTTATTTTACTAGAGCATGTTTGTTTTCTAAATGTATTATGAACTTTCATATGAACTCAAAATCACTGCTTCTTAAGTTTTGTTTGTGAAAACGTGTTTGTTGGATTTGTAATTGGTATCTAAGGTTGTTTTCCATTTCTGTGATCCCCAATGCCATTCATCTAACATGGCTAAGGGGTCTGGTTGCAGCCAGCCTGAGTAATTGTACACTTCTCTCAGCATTCATATCAGAGGCTACAGGACTCTTGAGGTGAGCCACTTGAGTAAAGGCTATTTTCCATTGTAGTCAGTGATGTATGTTGATTAACCTCCAACTTCACATTATAAATGCAGAGCTTAAGTGCTTTTATAATCACATTTTGATGGGGCTCCTGTTTATCTGTGGCATTTGACTGAAAGCAAAATTAACCTTTTATTAGCAGGAGGGCTTGACCTAGTTACATTAAGTACGTTGTGTGTGTCTATAGTTAGAAACAACCTTTTATACATAAATTTTTGATCTTAAAATATATCTTTTTAACATGCAAAATGTATTAGAAGTACAAATAATTTTGACCTATGTACCTTGAAATTCTAGAAATACATTTCACAATCTTTAACTATCACCTACAACTGAGTAAATTCTCTTCTTATAGATATTTCTAATGAATCCCGCAAAGAAAACATTTAAAAATAGGTAAGAATTAGAAAATTGTGCAGTGTAACATTATTTTTAAAAATACACTTTGTATAGTTTTTGACGTAACCAAGAGTAATGCGAAGTACTTAAGTAAGTTGCCAATGTAACCAAGTACTAGTCTTTGTACTTGATTTATATAGTTCAATTATTTGACTTTTCTGCATTATCTGATCTTACGGGTTCACCGTGGAGTCTTGATTATCAACACAAATGGAGAGGACTGGAAGAATTGATTTTCCTTAACAATAGTCAATGAAGGTAATAGATACATGATTTGGAAATGTATTTTATAATACATATATAGAGTAGTTTTTTTCTAAGTCTTTAAAATAGATAATGCTCTAGCATATGATGTAGGGAAGGAAGAATATTCCTTTACTCTCCAGGTTCTTCTGACTGGTCAAAGAATTAAATTGACATGAGACAAAATAACAGGAGAAAACCAAAGAAAATTTAATCACATGCATACATGGGATAAACCCAGGAAAACTAAGTAACTCACCAAAATGGCCAAAGCTACCACATTAGGTATCATCTTCAGCTAAAGACAAAGGAGGATATTGCAGATAGCAGTTTGGGGCTTCAAAGGGGAGGAAGGCAATTCACATGAAAATGGAAAAGTAAATGTTCAGTAAACAAAAGTTTGCTGGGCCATGGGCCTGCTAGATATCTTCCAGTGTACCACACTCGAGTTATCTGTGGTGATAGTTCCTCCCTGGGACAGGCCTTCTATCTTAAATTCTTTTAGGCAGTTAGGGAAAAGGTCAAAGTTTATTTCTGAGTCTTTTGTTCTTAAAAATAATCAAAACAAAGAGATATATTTTAGGGTGGCAAATTCTGATACCCCACTATAGGCTCTCCAATAAATGACAATTTTTCAATTAGGCTCTGAAGAATTTTACAAAGTAACTAGAAATAAAGTGTCATTTTTGTTATTCATAGACAATAATTTGAACAGCGTACATTAGTGTGAGAGACAAATAAACTTATGAATGAAACATTAGACTTGGCAGAAATACAGACCCATCAGTAGTCACTGTTTTAAGAGATAATATTGTGAGGTAAAACTTGTGGAATGGAGAAACAGAGAGAAACTTTCAAAAGATCAAAATCAATAATGATGGAGTCATGGCCAGGTATCCTTCTCAAATTTAGGTATCATATAAGTAATTCCACATCCTTTGAGGATAAGTAATAAGAGATGAAGAGATACACAAAGTTATATAGACTGAGATTATTTCACCTTAAAAAATAGTTATCTGATAGGAGGAAGGGAGACAATGACAAACAATGTTACGGAATTGATGAAAGGAATGATGAAACTCCCAAGCAGGATAAATAGATACAAATCCACACCAACATATATTGGAGTGAAATTACAAAGCATCAAAAGCAAAAAGATTATCTGAAAAGCACAGAGGAAAGGCAAATTACCTAAACAAAAATCAATTAGAATAACAGCAGACTTCACATTAGCAAAAGTGGAAGCCCGAATCCAATGGCATAGCAACCTCAAATATTTGAGAGAAAATAACTGTCAACCTATAATTTTATACCTACCTAAAATACTATTCAAAAACAAGTGCACCAAAACTTTTTTTCAGCCAAAGTACTTGAGCATGTTTATCTCTTACATAGTTTCATTAAGAACTTTCTAAAGATTGTTCCTAATGTAGAGGAAAATTGAACATAGAAGGAAAGACTTAGATGTAAGAATGAATTATGTGCAGGGATACAGATAAATTTGTGACTAAACGTAAAATTGACTGAAACAGTACTGATATAATTTAGATTATATTAAAATAACATGCAGTAAAATGCCATGAAACGGCTGAACATAATATAGGAAGTGGTTAATCAGGAAGATAGGGCTACTTATTGTCTAACATGTAGGTAAAATGTTAGCAGAAATAAAAAAAAATAGTATAAAGTTTAAGTTGCAACACAGTAGAGAGAAAAAATTCAATTAACAAGAATAGAAAAGCTTGAATAAACCAAAAAGGAAGCAGGAAAGGAAAAAAGAAGGCTAATCAAAAGCTCAAAGCACAATGTAACCAAATATTGTGGTATATACTATTAAATGTGAATTGGCTAACTGTGCGATCCAGAAGTTTACATTTTACGTAGAGCAGAGTAGTAACTCAGTTTGTTGTTTGTAAAGACCTTTTCACCCTATTTAGTTGGATAACTAGAAATTTGTAAAATGGACAATTAATGAATTATGTAATTAAGTAGAAAAAGTATGGACATTGATAAGATTTTATGTCATATTTACCCACAAATAATTTCCTACAGGTACTTTAAGGTTAAATTAATATATTTTTTCATATCAAAATATGCTTATAGATTTTTCAAGTCTTACTTTATTAAAAAATAATTTTGGAGCAAATTTTTTGTGAAGTACCCATACAAAACATAGTAGGACATAGGGAAAAATAAAATATTTTAAGTTCTTATTTGTTTGTGGCACTCAGGTATTTTTTTGTTGCTATATTTCAGTTATATTTGTCATTACATAATTTTCTAAGTCTGTTTATTGTTTAATCTATATTGATCCAGTGACGTTTATTTCTCATTCATTGATCTGACTACATTAAAACTATTTATAGGACTACAGATATCTGCCATCTTTCATATATTTTGCACACAAATGACTTCCAATGAAATCGTTTTTACCTTTTTCATCTTTCTCCTATTTCTCATGCAGCAGCAGCCATCTTCACCTACATGCTGGACTTAGATTTATTGAGAATATGTGTTACCTTTCTGTAGTATAATCCACATATGTACTTATTTGTTCTATTCTGCACTTATGATCTTTCTATATTTTTAAAAGTATTTTTTCCTTCATGATAAAATGGAAAATAAAATTGATTATATGACAGTTTATTATTTTTTATTTCTTTCTTTTCACTAATTTATTCTCTGGTTTCATTAATTTTATCTTCTTTCTTTATTCATTCCAATTGTGTTTTCTTCACACTATACATTTTCATTATTTTACTGACCTTTTTCTACTATTGTCTTTCGAATCTCAAAAATATCATTTCTGTATTTTTGTACACATATGTGTATCTTTGTGTGTGTGTGTGTGTGTTTTAGGTTGCTACTTCATGATTAATGGGGTTAAATATTAAACAAAATTTCAAGGATTTTCTGAATATTGCTGTATACCTAGCTAATCATAGACTAATAAAAATAAGAAAGACATTTGGACCAAATGATTCTGTATAATATTCAAATTCAGATCTGCATAGATTCAGCCTGCCATAATACAGGCTGTTCATGCATCAACACTTCCAACTGTTGAGGAATTAATGGTATAGAGATTACAAATTTATTTTAGTATATACTGAAGTCTCAGCTGCAATAAGATGGCAGAAATAATGCTCTCAATTTTCAAAATTGCTATCTAAAGCTGATATAATATATTCATATTTTTTATGTTTATCAATGTGGATTCCAACAACTACATTATTGAGATGCCACTGTTAGAGCCTATTTAGTTAGAACATGATGGAATGGCCACTTAGGAAAAACTTTCTTCTATTCTCCACCAGGATATGTAAATGCATGCAAAAATTAATTTTATTTAACTGCAGTCCAGTTTCAGATAACTCACTTGAAAGATTTCTTAGTTGATACGTGCCCTACAGAGGAACACCTTGATTACACTTTGGTTTTGATTATGCTCGCACAATTTTGTCTTAAATAAATAGCATTTTCAAGATAAACAGTAAAAGGCACATGGAAATGTAAAACCTGTCGTTTAACTTCAGCTGCAATTTCCTTGTTAGAATCTATATATATTCACTATTACATTAGTTGTTTTATATGAAGTTTTCATTAATAGGAAATATTTTGTTTGTGGGTCACTAACTATTTGTTTAAGTAGGGGAGCTATGTTATCCAGGACAATGGAATAAATTGTAAAATGGCACTTTCCGAATTTATTTTATGTTGTAAAAATTATGTAGAACATACTTGGAAACTGGTGTTTGAAAATACATCTTTACTTTATAACTGCTTTAAAAACACTTTTATTATGGAAAACTTAAACAGACATAAAGAATAGTATAATGAACAAACTATGATCAATATTATCTTTCAATTCTACTCAACCTTGGTTTTTGCCAAAAATATTTAATAGTCAATTTGGACTCCTTCCCATTTCCACCTTAATTACTCCAGTGTGCATAACTAAGATACAAGAACTTTCTTTTCTATATAGCTATTTTTCCATTATCATAATTTAAAAAAATATTGATAAAACTTTATCAGTAATTAATAAGCAACCATTTTTTAGATTTTTTAATTGTCCCTATGCTATCTTTCCAACTTTGGTTTCTCCAGTTTGTGACCCAGACAAGCTCTTTCATTGTTAGGGATGTTCATTGCTACTAGATCATCCTTACTTCTAGAATCCTTCTATTGACAGTTATTTATTAAACATGAGGTGAACATTCAAATTTGATTTGTGTGTTTTTATCTAACTTTTGTGAGTTTATACTTGTATCTTCATTGCCTTATAATGCAAATCATGGTCCTTTTTTTCTGTGGCTCATGAAAATTTTCTCTTTTATCAGTTGTTTTGACCAATCCGATTGTAAAATGTTTTGGTGTAATTTTCCTCATGTTTCTTGCACCTTGGTTTTGTTGCAACTCTTGAATCTCTGTATTTAAAGTTTTTACCGAATTTAAAATTTTCCAGCCATTGTTTTTTCAAATATTTTTGTTTCCTCTTCAACTCTAGACATTACAATTGTATGTATAGTTGGCCAGTTGTGATGATCTGTTCATTATTTAAAGATCTTTATTCTTTCTCTGCTGCATAGGTCTTCAAGTTTGCTATGTTTTTCTTTGTAAGTCTAAGTTGCTGTCTATATCATTCAGTGTGTCTTTTTAATCTCATATACTATACTTTTATATCTAAAAGTTGGATTTGGGACTTTTTTTGTATCTTCTGTATCACTACTTTTCACTTTGAATATATGTAATCTAGTTACAATTATTTTTTTTAATTTCCTTGCCTGTGAATTCTAACATCTGTTTCAGTTATAAGTCAGTTTTGATTGATTTCTTATCTCCTTATAGTGGGTTGAATTGTCCTGCTTCTTTGCATGCCTAGTAATTTTTTATTGGATCAGACATAGATTTTACTTTTCTGTCTGCTAGATATTTTTTATATTCCTATAAATATTACTAAGCTCTATTCTTCGATGTAGTTGTTTAGAAAGAGTTTGATCCTTCTGGATTTTGCTTTAAGGTTCTTAGGCTGGAATACGGTTTTTGAAGTTGGGTAAGAGCAGTGTTCAGCCTAGGGCTAATTATATCTCGTTGTTGAGGTACAATCTTTCCAAGTAATTTACCCAATGCTCTGTGTACTCTGGGTGAGAGAAGAAGCACTCTTCCTGGCCTGTGTGAGGATGGGATACCATTCCACCTAATGTTTTTAGGTATTTCTTTCCCTGGCTTTGAGTAATTTCCTCCTATACAAATATTCTTCCTCACCTGTGGCCTGGAAATTCTCTCAAGGCAGTCAGCTGGGGCAATCTCGGGCTCATCTCATTTTTTCCCATTCCTATGGATTATTGACATTATTGACTGATATACAATATTTTGAAAATCATTTTTTCATATATTTATTTTTAATTGTTTTACGCAGGAAGGTAAATCCTGTCTCTGTTATTCTGTCTGGGCCAAAGCCGAAGTCATGATTAGTCTGAATAGCCAATTTTTATTTGCTGTTATCTTAATTAAATGATAAGACAACTCTAATGTAAATCAGTCATATTTATCACACAATAGCTTAATTTAAGATTGTGTAATTGTTTTGCAAAAGAGAATCAATGCGAGGATAATTTGGTAATAAAATTTGTATAACTTGATCATGTTTGATTTTAGAAGATGACATAAAGGGTAGAGTCAAAAATGGGTGCAAGTACATTGGTGTGTCAGAGAAGGAGATGATTTTTGGTGGAAGATATTGAGAGCCTTATCAGGTATGTCTCATATCAAGAGACAAAGCAGTCATCCATTTGAAGAAAATTCTGGGAGGTATAAATGGAGATCTGAATCTCATGAAAGAGTTTGAAACATCTTGCTGTTTCTGGAAAGTGCTTTGTGATTTCTAAAATCATGCTTTTCCTTATGCTGTTCCATCAACTGAAATGATCAATGTCACCTTATTCCATATCAAAATCTAAATGTAATTATAGAACAATTTCAAAGGTGAGCTCAGGGACAGTCTTCCTCAGCAAAAAGAGGAGGATTGGCAGCAGATGTTAGCTCAGGGCTCATCTTCCTCAAAAAAAAAAAAAATCTAACCATTAAAGGTTGTGAATGGCTTAGTTCATTTATAAAATGAGTTAAAAATGATTCAAGTTTAACTTTACTATAATATTCTTTCATGTAAATTATTTTTTATTCCTAAAATGTGAGATCAAGGGGTGGGGCGGCATTGATCACTAAGGGGTTAGTGCAATACAACTTCATTTCCCATGTGTGAGCCACATATAGGAAAAAATAATATTAATTTTTTAAACGACAAATTACAAGTTGAAATTAACAATTATATTTTTTGTTTACTTCATAAATACATTAATAACATTCAAGCTCTGCATGCATTTTATTGATATCCTCCACAAATTCCATAGTAAATAGTAAAGCAAATTAAAAATAACTGAATTGATTGCACCATGCAACATGGTTAAGCAAACTTTTTGAGTAAGAAAAATAGCATGTAAGATAAAATGAACTAATATTGTAGGTAGTGAAAACGATACAACAGAAAGTTTTTGAATGCTAGATGGAAAATCAGAAAATGTAGATTGCTTCAGAAAACCTATAGTATTAGACTAAAATGTGGAATAGATGAAATTGTGACCATAGAGTCATTCTAAGATTTTTTTTCTCTTGGACACTCACAGTGAAAACAGGTATGTTTTCATACCGAGCTTTCATTCAAAACCAAGTAAAAGAAAAAAAATAACAATAATATTAAGGATGTAAAATCATCAAAGCTTTGCTCCCCACTATGACCTTCTGCATTGCAATTAAGCTCAAGAATTCATAAGTGCAAGCTGAAAGTATACTGAGCATACTTCTACTTTTTGAATTTTGGTTGAATAAAATAACCTGGAAATTCAAGAAAGTACAAATTGAGTGTGAGAAGACATCATTCTAAGGAAACAATATTACTCAAATGTTTTCCCCAATTTTTTCATTTAAATCTCAATTCATTTGGTTTTCAAGTAACCAAATTTTAAAGTGGTACTTTTTCCTTCAGATCTCAGGTGACATGGTTCACTTTACCTTATTTCATTATTGTCCTTTAGATTATATTTAATCTTCATTCTTTGTCTTATAATTACAAGTGATCAATTCAAATGCATCTCACAGTCTAGAAGAATAATACTTAAATCCATGCTGTAGTTCTGTAATTATCATCTAATAAATATTGTGCCTGTAAGCACATTTTAAATAGTCTCTGAACCTCACTTTCTTCCTGTGTTAGATGACTGAGTTAAGCAAGAAGATGTTTCAAGTCCACCAGCTAGAGCTTTGATGTACATTTAAAAAAAGTAATATGTACTTTTGGGAATTTTTCACATGTAATATGCCACTTATCTGTAAGTAAAGCATAATAAATTTGTACACATTGTCCTAGCTTGTGTAATTTAGTAAACATAGTAGAATCCATGATGAAGCCAGAACATGTTAATTAAGAACAGAAATGTAAATTCTGGGCATTGAAAGTAGGGTGCATAGCCCTAACTTCTGTAATGACTTACCATGTGACCATGGTCATGTATATTTAATTAATTTTGAACTCATTTTGCTTGCTTCATTATACTTAAAAATAAACCATGTTTGTCAGAAAGAGGAATTAGTGCCTTTGCTTATGTTGTTATCAAAAAATTCACAAAACATGATTAAGAGCAGTGTAAGATATTGAAATTTCTTTCATGTCACTTAATGCTTGGTCTTTATCCGGTATAGCAAATCTGTCCAAAAAATGGAATTTACAAAGGGATTTTAAGTAATTTTACCGTTCTTTTCTATCTGTGCCCTCACAGCACTCTTTGCCTACTTAGGGCATATCACGCACAACATGGGTTGTGATTATCACAGGCTTGTTTGTCTTCCTCACCGGACTTGAGGGCGGGGCTGTCTCTTTTCACTTTTGTTTAATCTGCACTTGGAGCTATTCATGGCAGGTACTAGACAATCTAAAAATATGTGTAAAGGGATGTTTTAAGGTAATTATATAATTATGCCATTGTGGATTCCACTGGATACAATGCATAACTGCATAAAGTGCATCAGTCTTTCTTTAACTTGAGAACACATTTTGATACACTACTTGTGCTCTAGATCTTGTTTACTTCCCTGGAGCTCCATCTGTTATATTTTCTTACTCATTTTCCCTTAGGAAAGGAAGATAATGTGTGATTCATTACTCTCCATCACTTCATGGCACAGAACTAATCTTTCAATTACCCATAATACACATGGTGCTGTGTAACTCCCATGATAATATCCTGTACTATTTTTCTTGGAAGGGTCTAATGGGGCACCAAGGGCTCTGCTGCCAATACTACTGGATAAATTTCCTTAGGCAGATTTAAGAAGCTGCCAGCCTTTCTTGTAGGTACCTGAATTAAGTAATCTGCGATAATTTAGGTTTGTAGAGCCATGAATATCTGTTCTAAAATCTTAAAATATATGTTCTGCGTATGTGTGTGAACCACAACAATGTATTATACGAGAAATAATACATGTACATTTATCCAACAGGAAAACTCACATTTTAATGCATTTATTCTTTTAAGAACTTTTCAAAGTGTTATTACCTATATTTTCTATTCTATCAGTCCACCTTTGTTTATCAACTGGAATATTTATATAAGTAGGCACATCCCTTCTTCTACTATTTGGTTATCTAGCATTACAGCTTGTATACTAAAGGCAAAACAAATGCTTCTTTCCATTTATTTAACAATTTTCAAAAAATTATTTGATATTCCCAGCAGAAATACATGCTTATTCCCATTAAAATTTACACAAAAATTGTCATAATAGCTTTATTCACAATAGCCAAGAACTGAGAACAAATCAAATCCCCATCAAGAGAATGGCTAAATGAATTGTGCTATATCCATGCAGTGGAATGTTATATAGCAACTGAAGTGAGTGAATTAGTAATGTGCACAATAGTATGGATAAATCTCAGAGATACAATGTTTAGTTAATGAAGTCAAACAAAAAATACATACTGCAAGATTCCACTTATGTGAGATTAAAAGTAGATAAAACTAATATCTAGGGGCCAGCCCTGTGGCACAGCAGTTAAGTTTGCATGCTATGCTCTGGTGGCTTGGGGTTTGCTGGTTTGGATCCCAGCTGCAGACCTACACACTGCTTATCAAGCCATGCTGTGGTAGACATCCCACATATAAAGTAGAAGAAGTTGGGCACAAGTGTGAGCTCAGGGCCAATCTTCCTCAGCAAAGAGAGGAGGATTGGCAGCAGATGTTAGCTCAGAGCTAGTCTTCCCCAAAAAGAAAAAAAAAAAAACCTAATATCTGGTAAGAGAAGTTAGATTAGTATTTACTCTTGGGCCTGATACTATTGAGAGTGACCTGTGGAATCTTCTGGAGTGTAAGAAGCTTTCTGTTTCCTCATCTGAATATCTCTTCATCAAGCTTTTCACTGAAGATTTCTGTGCCATAAAGTATGTAAAGTATAACATAATTTTAAAAAGTAGTATACTTCATATAATGGTGGCTAACAACTTGAACATGCACATGCACGCAGACACGCCATTGTGAGTTCAATGGACTCATTTTGTGTGTTTCAGTCACAACAGTTATTATTCTTATTGATGTTCCAATCTTCTTTCAGGTTGCTCCTGTGACTTTTCTTATATAAATTCATTATTTTTTTACTTAAAAACATTTTTAGCTCATGTGTCTATTTTACACTCACCTAGTAGTTTTTTATTGCTTCCTTGCTGTTTGATATGGTGTTCTAGATACATCTTGAGCATTTCCTATCCCAAACCTAAAATCAACCATTTCTCATCCTTTAAGTAAGAAGTGATATTTTGGGATATCAACATGTAATCTAGGAGTACTGTACTTATTTCTATTGAGTTGACTATTGTTTCAAACTTATTTCAATTTACCCCCCAAAAAGAAATGTATTTTTAGTACTTAAATTCCAGCATTAATTCATACCAATATTTTGAATTCAAATTCAATACTAAGGATTTTTATTTAACCTTCTGTATTTTATATAACCTCTTCCTCTACGGCAAGAATCATGTTTCTCTGGAATACTTTTGATGGTAGAATTAGAATATTATGTTGTTACCAATTACTAATTTACTTTATCTCGCATTACATACACGACAGTTTTAGAATAAAAACATCAACATTAGCATGAAAATATGATTACTGAAAACAGTTTACATTTTTTGCAGTACCTTTAATCTTATAGTGTATCGCACTACAGCTGTATAGTTAAATTATTGCTATTGAAAGTCAAATGGATTTTGTGTGTGATTATGCCACAATTATATTATCTGTGACATAGATGCCTCTTTTTCCCTTTTCATTTTCAACACTAAAACCTTGAATTTTTAGATATTTTTGTTGCATAATTATGTGATAAATATTTACAGGATTCCAAAGTACCACTGTCTACCTCTACCTATCCCCTCCTTCCCCAGTGAGATATTGATTTTTATTTAATTTTATAATTTATGCTTCCATTTTAAAGCATAGTGGTCTTTTGCTTTGTGATCTGTTTCATTTGCGATCTTCCTCTTTTTTGCACCTATTTTCACGTGTAGGGAGATTTCTATTTTTGTTTTGATGTTTATTTTGGTAACTTTCTACCTTGTCTTAGTGACAATTTTTTGTTTTGCTTTGGTTTGGATTTTGGTTTTGCTTATTGACTGTCAGTTCCCTCCTATGAGCAAAAGTGAAATCCACTTGTAATCTCTTATTTCCTCTTCTCCTGCATCTGAAATAGTTTTCTTTTACTCCCAGACAACAACCATAAGGTAGGTGTCACTGTTTCATTTATTCTACCTTTGTGTATCTATTCTGTAATTCTCCTGACTACCCTTTTTTATTGAGATGAAATTCACATGATATAAAATTCACCATTTTAAGGGGTACGATTCAATAACATTTAGTACATTCATAATGTTTTACTACACCATCTGTATCTCACTCTAGATCATTTTCATCACCCTCAAAGAAAACTCATACCTGTCAAGCAGTCACTCTCTATCTTCTCCTCCCCCAAAACAACCACTAGTCTACTTCCTATATCTATAGATTTACCTATTCTGGCCATTTCAAATAAACAGAATCATACAAAATGTGACCTTTGGTGCTGGCTTCTTTCACTTTGCATAATGTTGTTGAGGTTCACCCACATTGTAGCATGTATCAGTACTTCATTTCTTTTTAGGGCTGTTATTCCATTGTATGGACATATTACATTTATTTATCCACTTATCTGTTGGTAAGTCTTGGGTTGTTTTCACTTTTTGGCTATTGTGGATAGTGTTCCCCTTACTTGTTTGATAATTGCAATGAATCCACATAGACAAAATATGCAGCCACAAAAAATTTCTCCTTTGTAACCATTTTTAACTCTTTATGTATATAATACTTAACATTAGTCCTTATGCCAATGTACTCCTAGTCGATTTTGTTATCTGAAGATTTTTCTAAAATCAATTGTTCAGGAAGAGTTCCTTGACTTGTTTCATGTTGGAAACTACCTATATAAACAATACTTGAAAGTAATTTAACTGAATATTAAATCCTTGAATGACTCTGTCTTTCCTTTTATATTTTGTTTTATTTTATGGAGTAAGAGTCAATTAAACAGACCTTGATGCTAGGCTTCATTATTTAATGCTTTTAAAAAATCTTTTTTTTGCTCTTTTAAAATTTTGCCCAAGAACATCTTCAATATTTATTTTGGACCAGGTGACAGTCATGCACAAAATTTCTTTAGTTTTCCTCACAATTGAATGTTACTTAATTCAAAATATTTTCCCAATATTATTTGATGATATTGCTCCATTATTTTCTACCATCAATATTGCTCATGCAAAGTCTGATGCTAATTTTACCATTTGCCTCTCTATGAATAGTGTCTACTTTTACTGTTGTCATTTTTCTCTATGAAGCTTTTGCAATTTTTCCTAACCATTTCTGTTCTGAAAATTGACTGTTATGTGTCTAGATACTTTAAATTTATCTTTCTCTAAATTGATTGAACCCTTTAATTTTAGTATTTCTATCCATTACAGTGATGCATTTAGCAAATGTATATTGACCTCCCTGAATTCATTGACCCCATAATTCCAGATTTCTAAATTGTTTCTATATTTATTTGACTTTTTTTCAGTGCATTTACTTTTTTCCATAAAGCCCACATTAAAAATTTATATGATTTCTGTTTTTTCTTTCATGAATATTGTATTCTATTTCACTTTTAGAGTATCTTTTTTATAGTTTTATAAAAATCTTCTTTTATTAACTCAGCTTCCTTCTAAGTCATACTTTATAAATTTGTAGACTTTCTTAACATGTCAGTTATGAGAAACAGTATAGGAAATAGTATCACACACCCACTTAATCACTACCATGCTAAAGAAACGCCCAGGAGTATCTCTCTAAAATGCTATTCCCCCTCCTGTTTCCTGAATCTGGTATTTACAATTCCAAATGCATATTTTTATACATTTAATACTCTTAAGGAAATATGTTAAATTGTGATAAATTCTCCAAAAGCAAAAGTTTTGCATGAATATTTAATCATAGGTAATCCTATGAACAGATTGTTCCTAAGAATCTATGTAGGCTGGGGAATCTTTATATTTAGCCCGGAAGATTTATGCAGTAGCTCGGAGAGATAAAGTATAGAAAAGTCAGCGTCAAAACATATATTTTGCCTCACATGGAAAAAGCAAGTTAAGCACAGTGGCTCAAATGCTTTTACTTAGCCTGTTCCTACTTTATCCATGAAAACAATAAATCTTGAAGATATTTGTCAACACCAAAGTAAATCATATGTTGTATGTGGTGCAATTAACTGTAAAATTGCCTACGTTGTCTGCAGATATGTTTTATTTTGAAAGGACATAACTTTTTAAAATTAAAAGACATTAGTTTTTAGAGCAATTTTAAGTTTACAAAACTATTGAAGAGAAAGTACAGTGAGTTCCATATGTGACCTCATTCGTAGTTTTCCTGTTATTAACATCTTGCATTAGTGTGGCACATTTGTTAACAGTTGATGAATCAACATTGATATATTACTATTAACTAAAACCCATAGTTTCCATTGGGGTTGATTCTGTGTTTTCCAGTTCTATGATTTGACAAAAGAAAAGTGTCATTACACACCATTGTAGTATCATACAGAGTAGTTTCATTTCCCTAAAAGTCCTCTGTGCTCCACCTATTCATACCACTGCCCCTCATTCTAAACCACTGGCAACCACTCACCTTTTTACCATCTGTGTAGTTTTGCTTTTCCCAGAACATCATATGGTTAGAATCATACAGTATGTAGCCTTTGTATACTGGCTTCTTTCCTGTGGTGATATGCATTTAAGACTCCTCTTTAAATGGCTTGATAGCTCATTTCTATTTATTGCTGAATAATATTCCATTGTATAGATGTATCACAGTTTGTTTTCACCTATTGAAAGACACCTCGATTCCTTCTAAGTTTTGGCAATCCAAAATAAAGTGGCTATAAACATTAGTGTGCAGGGTTTTGTGTGGACATAAATTTTTATTCATTTGGGTAAATACCTAGGAGTGAGCTTGCTAAATCATATGGTAAGACTATGTTTAGCTTTATAAGAAACTCCTAAACTGTCTTCCAAAGTGGCTGTACCACATTACCTTCCCACAAGGAATATGCAATTTCCTGTTGCTCCACATCCTTCCCACTATTTTGTGTTGCCAGTGTTCTAGATTTTTCTAGAATTTTTGAATTTTCATGATATCCAACTTATCCATTATTTATTTTGTGGATCAAGCCTTTGGTATTGTATCTGAAAGATTGTTGCCAAACAGAAGATGATTTGGATTTTCTCCTATGTTATTTTTAGGCGTTTTACAGGTTTGCATTTCATGTTTAGGTCTGTGATCCATTTTGAGCTAATTTTTGTGAAGGGTATAAGGTCTCGATCTAAGTTATTTTGTTGCATATATATGTCCAATTGTTTCAGCACCATTTGTTGAAAAGATGATCTCTTCTCAATTGTCTTGCTTTTCCTCCTTTGTAAAAGATTAATTGACTATCTATGTGCAACTATTTGTAGGCTGTCTATTCTGTTCAAATCATCTATTTGTCTATTCTCTTCCCAGTGCTATGCTATCTTGATTATTGTAGCTTTATAATACGTCTTGAGGTTGTATAGGGTCACTCCTCCATCTTTGTTCTTTTTTTATGTTGTGTTAACTATTCTTGGTCTTTTGCCTCTCCATTAAATTTTAGAATAAGTTTGTCAATATCTGCGAAATAACTTGCTGTGATTTTGATTAGGATTTTGTTAAATCTATAAATCAAGTTAGGAAGAATTGACATTATGAAAGTACTGAGTCTTCCTATCCATAAACACAGAACACATTTCTCCATTTACTTCTTTTACAATTTCTTTCAAATAAATTTCACTTTGTGATGGCATATAATTCTTTTTATATGTTGTTAGATTCAGTTTGCTGATTTTTTCTGAAAATTTGTATATCTATATTTGTGAGAGATATTTGTCTTTAGTTTTCTTTTCTTATATTGTCTTTGCCTGGCTTTGGTATTAGTGTTAATACTGGCCTCATAAAATAACAGGAAATATTCCATCTGCTTCTGTATTCTGGAAGAGCATGTAGAGAGTTGCTATAATTTCTTACTTAAATCTTTGGTAGAATTCATCATGGAATCCATATGGGAATTTTGCTTTCAGTTTGGGATGGTTTTAATTATTGCTTCAATTACTTTAATAGATATAGGCCTAATTATATTGTCTATTTCTTTTTATGTAAGTTTTGGCAGATTATGTCTTTCAAGGAATCAGTCCATTTCATCTAGGTTATCAAATTTGTTCATAATATTCCTTAACTATCCTTTCAGTGTTCATAGAATCTGTAATGATGGCCCCTCTTTTATACCTGATATTAGTAAATTGTGTCCTTTTCTTATTTTTTTCATTTGGTTTGCTAAAAGCTTATCAATTTTATTGATCGTTTCAAAGAACCAGTTTTGGTTTCATTGATTTTTTTCTCTGTATTCAATTTCGTTGACTTCTGCTGTAATTTTTATTATTTTCTTCTGCTTACTTTAATTTATTCTTCCTTTTCTAGTTACATAAGATGGAAACAGATTATCGATTTTGATCTTTCTTCTTTTCTAGTATGTTCATTCAATGTTAGAAATTTCTCTCTGAGCATTACTTTTGCTGCATCCCATGAATTTTGTTTTCATTTTAATTTAGTTTGAAATATTTTTTAATATCACTTGAGATTTCTTATTTGATCCATGTGTTATTTAAAAGTGTGTTGTTTAATTTCCAAGTATTTTGGGATTGGCCAGCTATCATTCTGTTATTGATTTCTTGTTTAGTTCCATTGTATTCACAGAGCATACACAGTATAATTTCTATTCTTTCAAAATGGGAAGGTGTGCTTTATGGCCTAGAATATGGCGTATCTGGGTGAATGTTCCCTATGCGCTTGAGAAGAATTAGTATTCTGCTGTTGTTGAATGAGGTAGTTCATAGATGTTAATTATATCCAGTTGATTGATTGTGCTTTTGAGTTCAACTATAACCTTTCTGATTTTTTGCCTCCTGGATCCGTCAATGTCTGGTAGATGGGTGTTGAAGTCTCTAACTACAGTAATAGCCTCATCTATTTCTCCTTGCATTTTTATCAGCTTTTTCCTCAGGTGTTTTGATGTTCTGTTGCTAGTTGAATACACATTAAGGATTGTATGTCTTCTTGGAGAATTGATCCCTTTATCATTATGTAATGCTTTTCTTTATCCTTGATAATTTTTCTTGCTTTGAAGTTTGCTCTGCCTGAAATTAGTATAACTGCTCCAGCTTTGATTAGTGATCACATGATATACCTTTCTATCCCTTTTCTTTTAATCTATGTGTCTTTATATTTCAAATGGGTTTTTTGTAGACAACGTACAGTTGATCTTGTTTTTTGATTCACTCTGACAGTCTCCACTTTCTGATTGGTGTATTTAGGTGATTCACATTACCGTGATTACTGATATAGTTGGATTAATATCTACTGTGTTTGCTATTGTTTCTATTCATTCCTGTATTTCTTTGTTTCTATGTTTCTTTGTTTTCCACTCTTTTTTTTGGCATTTGTGGTTTTAATTAAGCATTTCCATTTTCTCTCCATTCTTAGCATATTAATTATATTTCCTCTTAAACTTTTATTAATAGTTGTGGAGAGTTCAAAACATACATTCACAACTAATCCAAGTCCACTTCATATAACTGTATTCCACTTCAAAATTAGTGAAACTTACAATAAGTTATTCCTAATTCCTCCATCCCATACTTTATATCATTGTCATTCATTTCAATTATGCATGAGCTATAGTCATCAAATACTTTATTGTTACTATTTGGAACACACTGCTATCTTTTAGGTCAATTAAGAATAAGAAAATAAGTTTTATTTTGTCTTCACTCATTCCTTCTCTAATGCTCTTTCTTTTTTTATGTAGATCTAAGTTTCTGACCTGTATTATTTTCCTTCTCTTCTAAGAAATTCTTTAACATTTCTGTAAAACAGACCCACTGGAAACAAATTCATTCTATTTTTGTTTGCCTGAGAAAGTTTTTATTTATATTTAATTTTTAATGAATAATTTTGTAGATAATTCCTTTTTTTTTTTTTTTTGTCAGCACTTTAAATGTTTCATTCCATTGTCTTCTTGCTTGCTTGGTTTCTGAGCAGTTGGGTGTAATCCTTGTCTTTCCTCCCATATAGATAAAGCTTTTTTCCTCCCTCATTCCCTCTAGTTTCTTTCAAGATTTCTTCTTTATCTTCGGTTTTCTGTAGTTTGGCTAGGATATGCTAGATGTAGTTTTTTTGGCATTTACCTTATTTGGTGTTCTCTGAACTTCCTGGATCTGTAGTTTGGTGTCTGACATTAATTTGGGGAAATTTTCAGTTATTATTCCTTCAAATATTTCTTCTGATTCTTTCTGTCTTTCTTCTTGTTCTGGTATTATATTTATCCATATGTTACAGTTTTTGTAGTTGTCCCACAGTTCTTGGATATCCTGTCATTTTTTTTAGTCTTTCTTTTCTTTGCTTTTCAGATTTGGAAGTTTGTATTGACATATACTTAAGCTCAGAGATTCTTCCCTTAACTGCATTCAGTCTGCTAAAGAACTCTTCAAAGGCATTCTTCATTTCTGTTGCAGTGTTTTTGATTTATAACATTTCTATTTTAGTCTTTCTTAGAATTTCCATCTTGCTTCTTACATGACTCTTATGTTCTTGCTTCTTTCCTACTTCTTTTTCTTTGTTAAATCACTTAACATACTAATCATAGTTGTTTTAAATTCCAAGTTTGATAATTTCAACATCCCTGATATGTCTGTTTCTGATGCTTTGTCTGTCTCTTGAAACTTTGTTTTTTACTTTTTAGAATGCCTTGTTATTTTTGGTTGAAAGCCAAACATGATATACTGAGTGAAAGGAATTGTGGTGTATAAACCTTTAGGAATGCAGTGGTAAGGTTTGAAGGGAGGGGGGAAATTATGTAGTCCTATGCTAAGGTCTCAAGCTTTTAGTGAGCTTGTGCTTCTGGACTGTGAACTTGACCAGTGCTTCTCAGCCAACCCCCTTTGGTGGGACAAGATGTGTAGAGGGGTCTGGAGCTGGATATTTCTCTTCTCCTACATGGAAGGCTAGAGGGAGCTGGAGTTGGAAATTTCCCTTCCCCAGGTAGAAGTATACAGTGGGTTGCAGTTGGGTATTTCCCTTCATACAGGTTGATTAGGCTTTAAAAAGAAAAACCCCAATAGCTTAAGTTTTGGTAAAATAGTTTCTGTTGAGGGCTTGTTAAGAAGAAAATGCTCTAGCATATTGCAAAATAGTTACTTTTCCCTTTCTCCTATCAGAAGCACGAGGTGATTTTTCTTTAGTCTACATTGTGAGAAACAGGTAGAGTAGCTGCAGGTAAAATTCGAAGAGGTGTTGAGGCCTTCCTATAATTACACCCTCTGCTGGAGTTTTTCGCTTTCAGACTTATCCAGACTGAGCCTCCAGCAATTTGTCACTTTAGGTTCCAAACTGGTGAAACCCTGGGCCACTGAAGCAGAGTGCACGAATTAACTGCTCAGCCATGGGTCCGGCCCCTGAAATGCATTTATAGCGCCTATATGGCATCTAAATCATCTAGTAAAAAGCCTATTGTATACTGTTTTATATAAAACCAAAGTGATATACAATGTTATATATAATAATTAAAAAAGAGTTTATATATATACTCACATAAGAATACTCTTCCACATTCTCAGAAGTATATAGACTGAACATAATAATGATTGCATTTTCTTTAAAACATGTTTAGGGGCCAGCCCCATGGCATAGTGGTTAAGATTGGCGCACTCCACTTTGGTGGTCCAAGTTCCCAGATGCAGACCTACACCACTCGTCAGCCATGCTGGGGTGGTTACTCACATATAAAATGGAGGAAGATTTGCACAGATGTTAGCTCTAGGCTAATCTTCCTCAGGCAAAAAAAAAAAAAGAGAGAAAGAGAGAGAGAGAAAGATTGGCAACAGATCTTAGCTCAGGGCTAATCCTACTCAGCAAAAAAATCCAAAAAACAAAAAAATTATTTCTTTCAGTGTTCCAAACCAAGTAATAAAATATTTGGAATACATTTTATCCGGTGGTTTCTACTTTTGTTCTAAGTCAAACCTAAATAACTTTTTAGTCACTCATATCAATGTGTCACCTTTCTATTGATGAAACTGGCAACTATTACTTCTAGGAAGAACATTTCATTAGTTTCATTGATAAGAGCAATTCACGACCTCTACTGTGCTCTTATAAATTAAAAAAAGTTTTCAGTTTATCTCTTTTGTCAGATATTTTTCATTAATACTATATTTTGTTGAGTATATATTTAGGTATTATTCCTAGTTAATACTCAAATCTCTTACAGACCTTGTTTAACAATTTAACATTTCTGTTTCTTCATTTCCAGCAGAGAACTATTAAGGATCACATTACTGATAGGAAAGAATTATTTTGAAGAGAATAAAATATGCCTAACATGTCAAAGTAGTGGCAAATTACAGTGGGCCTTAACTGAATAAAGAAAAAGTGTGAGATATTCCAAAGAGTAAACCAGAGTGAACATACAATTGATCCTTTCCCACTATCAAAAATGGAGTGTTTCAGGGGCTGGCCTGGTGGTGTATTGCTTAAGTTCTCACACTCTGCTTTGGTGGCACTGGGTTCACAGGTTTGGATCCTGGGTGCGGAGCTATGCACCACTCATCAAGCAATGCTGTAGAGGTGTCTCACATACAAAAAATAGAGGAAGATTGTCACATATGTTAGCTCAGCCACAATCTTCCTCAAACAAAAGAGAGGAAGATTGGCAATAGATGTTAGCTCAGGGCCAGTCTTCCTCACCATAAAAAAAAAAAAGAAAGAGAAAAGAGGAATGTTTCAAAGAATTTCATGTATTTATTTATTGTTAAGAGTGGAAACCATTTCTTATGAGATTTTCTTTCATAAAAATAAAAATTTGTCTTACATGATTGGGGATTAGTAGTAAACAATTAGTAGAATTTTAAGAAAAGAGAGTATTAAACTGTTACTTGACCCGTATTTTGCTAGCTTTAAGAAAAAAGCCAAAGGCTCATGTTTCAGGAAGAGTATTTGAAAAGCCAACAAGAAGACAGAACCAGAAGTAATGATATGAGAAATCTTTTAATGTAGTTTAATGTTTTGGAGGGGCCTATTATTATTTCCTATTTTCTTGGAGAAAAGTGGTTAAAATGTCAAAGGTGAAAGCCATAGAGGAAAATAAATTTAAAATTTAAAAAAATCTGAAAGAAAGTTTGCAACTACACAGGGGCCAAGATATTAAGATTCAAGTGTCTAGCTAAGACGAGAATTTATTCATAATGATCATCTATCTCTCTGACTTGAGGAACTTAATTTTATTGAAAGATCACATACACAACTAAAATATCATAATACTCTTTCTGTAGTTTTAAAGGCAAATTATTAAAAATGTAAGTCAAAGAATTAGTATATTTACCAACATGAAATTAAATCCCTATCATCAATATTCACTTTAAAGAAGTATTTAACCAAAATGGCAAATCGGAAAGCTATATCTTAGGAAAGAAGTTTTAGACATGCAGTATTATAAAGCTATCACATTAAAAGAATTCACTTATCTAATGAAAAAAGGTTTTTATCAATCCATAAGAACTCATAAATGCATAAATATATTTGTTCTATTTATTTATATTATTTTACATTATTATATATAACATTTGTATTAAATATATGTGTACATATTATAGGTATATTAATATAAATATATTTATATGGTTTCAAATGATTTCACAACAGATAATGAAAAGGGATTTGAACTTACCAGATTCACATAATACTTCAACCTTTTCCTGTAATCTTTTCTGGAGTTGAATAGATTTGCTGAGAAAGTCTAGACAAGAATTCTAAATGCAGTACGTAGTGTACACTAGATTCTTTTTGAAGAACTTTACATCTATTACCTATTTAATCCTTCAACTATTTTATCAGATGTTTTTCCCCCGTTTTACACAGAAGACTGAGGCCTTGAGAAATTAAGCAACTTTCCCAAGTTCATCCATTTATACATCATTATTTTTTAAGTAGCTGCTATGAACTAGGCTGAATGTCATGGTGACAGCAGTAAACATTGTGGGGTTGATTTGCCCTCTGAATGCAAAGTGAAGGTGACTCAGGATCTGATTCTGATTGAGGGAGTCAGAAAAGGAATCTCTGATTAGGTTGCATTCACTGAAGATCAAAGGATATTTGATCAGTGGAAGAAATACCTCTGAGTGGGAAAAGGGCTTGGCACTTTTAGAAACTGAAGAAAGGCCAGCAAGGATAGAACAGGCAAACAAGGAGAGAGAAACCATTGTTGGGAATGTTGGGAATCAGATGACTCAGGGTCCCTGCAAAAAATTTTTGCATTTTCTCGCAAGTTTACAGGAAAGCCACCACCTTTAAGCAAGGTCATGGCATGGCAAATGTGTGCTTTAACAGTCCATCTGGGTGTGTGTGGATAGTGGAGGGGAGGAAGCAGTTCAAAAGGAGTAGTCCAAGTGAGAGACAGTGGTGGCTGGAATGACATGGTGCCTGTGATGGAGAGCAGAAGATTGGTGAAAGATACACTTTGGAGGAAGAGTTGACAGAATTTGCTGATGGGTTATAGATGAGAAAGAAGCATATTTCTTAATTTCCTCACTTCAAAGCTATAGTAAGAGCAACTGGGTAGATGGAAGTGCCGTAATTCCAAGTGCAGAAAACAGCAGAAAGAGAGTTCAATTAAAATATTTTAATTTTCAGATTCTGTCAGATAACAGAATCATGTCTGAAGCCAAGAGGGGAGGTACTGATGGCAAATTGAAATAAAGAACAAGTACGATCATCAGCAAATTGAATCATAGAAGTGGACAAGGAATTCTGAGGCCACTAATTTTTGCAGATCTACGAGTTAATTCTTGGATTTTTGGCTCCCAAACATATGTTCTTAACTGTTGACTATGGAGCCAGGCAAGCACACATATTATGAAATCTGAAAAATTCCCTTAATCACCACATTCCTTCTAATGAGCCACCAGTATAAGAACCATGTGGTCTGTTTATGACGTGTTATTTCTAACCTTTCTCCAAACTTTGCAGGTGGTTGTTATTATTTTCATTTCACAGAAGAAAAACCAAGGTCTATAGTGCTCCTGTGACTCCCACCAGCTTGAAAAGAAGAGAGTCCTTAGGAGAAAATGACTACTTCAGCCTTGAGGAGGAAAAAGTATAAAAATTTTCATAATTAAATAAATAGTAAAATAAATTTCACTGAGGGATAATAAAATCTGTTTCGGGAATGTAATATTAAGATATATATACTTGTATAAAATGTTTAACAATACTTAATTGTATGATTCTCCTGATGGAAACAGCTATTATATCAAGATCTCATGTCATCACTATTAATAATGTATGTCACAGGTATGCATGACTGGTCCACTAAAGCAACTGCTTGTCTGTAAAATTAAAATGAAAGCCTTGCCGGCAATTCATATCCACCGTCATTAGAACAGATTATACACCAGTCCCCTGAGCACAAGGAAGTGTGCAGTTGCTCCTTTCATGTCAGGGCATTGGAGTCACTAGGTGTTAAATGATTACAATGTCACTAGGAAAGAGCTCAGTTACAGAATAGCACAGGTGGAGCAGCTGATTTCTTCTGAAGTACAATTACTTTGTTCTCAGAACCAATGTAATCATTTGAGCACGTCCATTTCTTCTATCTTCTCAGGTTGTAAATGTGGATCAACCGGTAGCCTAATACAAATATGGTAACATCTATTATATTTGAAGTGAACTGATAGTAGTTTCATATAGCCTCAGATATAAGGATATTGCCCATAAAATAGACTATTAGTAACAAACAACTTAATGATAATGAGAAGAAAAACAATATAAAAGGAAAAAGAAAATTCATTTTAAAAAGTCACAGCTAACTTAGTAAAAATTTAATATCTTAATACTTCAAGGAGGCCTCCAACCATTCTCCTAATAAATAATTTGCAGAATGGGTGAACTAACTTTCCCCATGAGCTTGTGCTTGATTATTTCATTTAGGTGCCTAACTATGACATATCTTAAGTGATAGTTAATGTTGTGTACTTTCAGGCACATTTTTAAGGCTTAGAGCAGCGGTTAATGGATTAACTGTAGTCAGACCACTGCTATGCTCCAGTCCTGACGACTCACTTCACAGCTGTAGGACTTTGGGCACAATAACCTAAACTCTTTGTGCCTTTGCTTCATAATCTACAAAGCTGGAATGGTAAAAGTGCCCACCTCACAGGGCTGCTATAGTGGTGAAACGAACTAATATTTCTTAAGCCTGTGTAATGGTATCTGCCACATATTGGACACTATTTTAGTGTTTGTATTGTATTTTCTGGCATTTTATTAATATGTATGTTTTATATATTTTCAAACTTTTGTATATCTGCTTACCCTGTGTATTATTCAGAATTGTATAGTTTCAGTTCCTAGCTAAATAACTGATACCATCACATAGTACACATATTACTTCAGCTTATCCTTTCATTTCAAAGATGGCTTCTGCTGTTTTTTGTGATGAACACATTACTTATTGTTATTAGGAACAATATTGTCTCACCACACAGTGAAATTTATTCAAAGGTCTTCCCTCAACATGTTATCTCCTCTCCAGTGATTCTGTGCATTCCATATCATTTTGTTTTCCTGGAATGTTCTATGTTCATTTACCTCCTCGGAGAGATGTCACTCATTTATCAATGCTCCTCCTTTTGTGGTGTTGGTGGAGGCTTTGTGAGGTTCTTCTAGATTATCTGAGTCAGTTAGTCATTTACTTTCTCATCCTTGCACAGTACCTTGTTTACATACTACATATCTAATGAACCATAGTTATAGTCTGCCTCCTCAGAATATAGGGCGATCTCAGAGCAGAGATTATGTCTGTGCAAGCCCAGGCTCAGTGAAGTTCCATGCATATGGTAAACCCACCTTATGTTTGTTTGTTGAAATGACGGAATGCCATGTAAATGAATGTTCTAATAAATATCAGATAAATTATTGAATTCATGTTTCTTAATAGTAATGGCTTTTGCCTATACTGAGTTTACTATGTACCAGGCAGAAGAATTCTACAATAAGGAAACTAAGGCACTGAGCAGTTCAATAACTGCATAAAGTCATGACCCAAGGAGTAGTAGAGATGCACTTTGAACCCAAGCATTCTTGTTATTGAGTTTGTACTCTTCACTACCATAGGTCTCTTAATATCGACATTATTAAAGAAAATAACTGTGTTTACTTTTTGTGTTTATTGTGTTCCAGACATTATACATGTTGCATTGGTAATATTAACTCTTTTTTAAGCTTCATAACTTTCCTGTGGAAGAAGTATTGCCAGATCCTTTCTATTCTTGAATTTCATCAGATTAGAAAATTGAAGATTCAGACTCTTGCTTCCTGCTCTAATGTGTGAAGAGTTTAGAGGTCATCGTTCCCTTCCTCACAGCAGGAAAAATCTGAATAAACTCTTAGTTAACCACTCTTCTTAGATTCATTAGAAAACTGTGATCGCAGAACAAATTGCCACCCACCAAAACTGGAGAGACATGTGAATACAGGGACTCATAGCTTACTAGGGGGTATAAAACACTAAGAGAATATCTATACTTAAGCCCATTATGAACAAACTGCAAAAAAACAAAACCAAGGAGAAAATCTTGAAAGAAGCCATGGGAAAAAACAAAACAAGACAATAAACCAACCACCTTACCTATAGAGTAACAACGATAAGAATTATTTTGGACTTCTCTTCAGGGGCTGGCCCCATGGTCAAGTGGTTAAGTTCGCGTGGTCTGCTGCCGGCGGCCCAGGGTTTCTCCTGTTAGGATCCTGGGCATGGACATGGCACCGCTCGTCAGGCCATGTTGAGGCAGCACCCCACATGCCACAACTAGAAGGACCTGCAACTAAGATATACAACTATGTACCGGGGGGATTTGGGGAGATAAAGCAGAAAAAAGAAAAAGATTGGCAACAGTAGTTAGCTCAGGTGCCAATCTTAAAAAAAAAAATTATATTGGACTTCTCTTCAGAAAATAGGCAAACAAGAAGAGAGTGAGGTAAAATACGTTAAGCATTTAAACTAGAATTCTGTATCCAGTGAAATTTTTCCTCAAAAGTGAAGAAGAATTAAAGAATTTCTCATTCAAACAAAAACAGATAATTTGTTGCCAGTAAACCTGCCATGCAAAAAATGTTCTTCAGAGAAAAGGGAAATTATGTAGATCAGAACCATGGAGCTACATAACGAAAGGAAGAATGCTAAAGAAGAAATAAATGTAGGTGAGATAAAATCATTCGCTTTTATTACACTTAATTGATCTAATAGGTAGCTGTCTATTCAAAATATTAGTGGCAACAGCATATTTGGTGATTATAGCTTATGGATTAGTGAAATGAAAGATAACAATGTTAAAAAGAAGAGATGGAGGACCTATGAATAATCTAAGTTACTCACATTACCTATGACAGGAAATAGTGTATTTGAAAGAAGAATTAGATTAGTAGTAAATGTATATTGCAAATATTAGGCAACCACTGAAATAATTGAAAAAATAAATAAAATTGCTAAGCTAAAAGACAAGAGAAAGTGGAATCATACAAAATGCTCAACCAAAGCCAAAGAAAGCAGAAAAAGTGAGGAAGGGAAAAAGAAACAGAGAAAAAGGGCAACAAATAGATAACAGCTACAAATATGGTAGATATGAATCCAGCTATATCAACAATGACTTTAAATGTGAATGAACTAAATACACCAACGAAAGGGCAAAACGTGAAAGTAAATAAAAATCAAGAAGACCCAAAACATTTTCAGAACTTTTTACAAAACCTAACCATAGTCTTACCATATGACCCAGCACTAATACTCCCAGTATGTACCCAAATTAGTTGAAAACTTACTTCCACACAAAAAACTTGCACACTAATATTTATATCACCTTTATTCGTAATTGTCAAAAACTGTAAGCAAATGAAATCTCTTTCAACAGGTGAATGAATTAAAAAATGGTGGTACATTTGTATAATGGAATATTATTCAGTGATTAAAAAAATGGGCTATCAGGGCACAAAAGACATGAAGGAACTCTAAATGCATATTTTTAGTGAAAGAATCCAGTCTGCAAAGGGTACATACTGTATGATTCCAACTATATGACACTTTGTAAAAGACAAAAATAATACAGACACTATAAATTTCTGTGGTTTCCAAGAGTTGGAGAGAAAGAGAGGGAAAGATGACTAGGTGGAGGACAGGGAATTTGTAGGGAAGTGAAACTGTTCCATACGATACTATAGTGGTGAATATCCGACATAATACATTTCTCAAAACCCATAGACCTGTACAACACAAGGGGTGAACTTTAACCTTGATATAAACTAAGGACTTTAGTTAATAATGGGTCATTATTGTTTCATAGCTTGTAACAAATATGTCACACTAATGTAAGATGTTAATAATAGGGGAATACTGTGTAGGTGAAGAGGAGGTGTATGGGATCTCTCTGTACTTTCTGCTCAATTTTTCTGTAAATCCAAAACTGCCCTACAAAATAAAGTCTACTAATTTAAAAAGAAGATGGATAAGTTAACTTACGCATCTAACCGATGGCAGAGCCAGGATTCCAGCCGAGTTCTTTCTACCCAAATACTTGTACTTTTGAAAAAATCAGCATGTCTTGTAGAATGACACTAAGCTACATGTTAAGGATGATGAAGGCTTGGTTGTTATTAGCCAGCATACAGGAAAATACTAATAAAATATTTATTAAGAGCGTTATTTAAAAACAGTATTGTTCTTAAATTAATATATTTGACTGATTAATAAAGTATTTTTGAGCAGCATTTACCATTGCTCTCCCATAACTTTTGAATCTGGTATATTGTCCTCAGAGAACGAGAAGATGTCATTAGCCTTTCAGATTCTGTGATTCCACAAATAGAAGTATTATTTATTCATAAAAGCCTTAAAATGATTTTATTTGTGATAAACTTGTAGCATGTGACTTATAATCACAACACCATTTCTATTTTGTCTGCTTTAAAGTTGAGAATGTATTTTTCCAAGTTTCATCAGTCTTTGCATTAGTTTATATCACTGGTCCATTGATTATGAGTAGATTAAAAATAACACACTATATAAGTCAGAGACGTTGTTTATGTCTTTGCAGTAAAAGTAAAACACTTCTTGCTGCAAAATAGTTGCTTAGTTTACTGAATGAGTTTGATTATAGACTAGACAGAGGTGAATTTAATGCAGAAATTACTTTGTTCACAAAAGAATGATATTTTACTTTTGAACTCAGACTTAATTCACCTAATTCAAATGTTCAAATGTGGGACAGTCATGGATGCAAGCAAAGAGGTTGAAGCTATTTGAGTATTTATTTCTGAAGTTTTTGTCATTGTTGTTGTAGATTTATTTCTGGCTAAATAAGTTTGGACAACTCAATGCAATGCAGCATAGATACATTTAGTCCCAAGCTTCCTTGCAACTATTAATCTCTCTCTCTTCCTCTTTTTAATTATAGAAATATATTACTGAGTATTTCCCTTGGCACATTGAGAAGTGATCAATACTATAAGAACATGCAGTTAATGTGTTCAAACAAGGGACAAGGAAGAGTTGGAGGAACAGTCTCTGATAATTTGTTTTTATTCCATAAATCGAACTTTTTCTTCTCTATCTGTATAACCAGACTTCAAGACTAATGGATATTTGCTATATTAATTTCTATGCATAATATTGGGCCAATCTGACATGTTGTTTACTCAAAAACATTTACATTAACTTATTCAACAAGCGTTTATTAAAGTATCCACTGTTCGCTGTTCATTTGAATACTGAATGTCAATAGATACTGAAAATGAAATAGGTGAAAATTGACATGAGAAACAAGACACACAGCTGAGAATAAATTATGATTGGAAGAAAGGAAGAAATTACACAATTGTAGAGAAAACATGATTATAAAGCAACTTAATTATTTAATTCTGCTGTGCAGATGAATGAAATTTAATGTATTACAGGAAAACTAATATTAGTGGAGTTAGGCTCAAGCACTAATGGGACCCGTTCAGAGGTGAAAATTGTCACTTTTGCCTAGTAAAGGTAATTGATATTGAGAGTCTGAATAATCCTCAGTACATGGAAAGATAATTGTCCTTGTAGAATAATAATAGGCTAAAAGTAAATAAAATTATCCTTGCATTCACTCTCAGCTATGCTGGAAAATTGTCAAATAGCTGACCATTTTCCAAAAAATAACTTTTGCATGACTGCCTATTTCTGTATTCTCAGATTAAATGTACTATTCTAAATATTGTGGTTTTCCACTTTACTTCATCGAAGCCTCTCTTATAGTCTGGATGACTATAAAAATGGCATAATCACTATTTGTACAGTAGCAATTTTGTCAATACTTGCAGAACAACAATAAATATATAACTTGTTTTTGTGCCAAAGAATAAACAAGCAGCTATAAAAGGCAATTTTTCCCCCTCTGCTCAGTATAGTTCTGCATGTAGTTCAAAAGCTTCCAGAATAATACCATGTACCCTTTAAACATCACAGACTGCCACCTACTGGAAGATATACTAAACATCTAAAGACAGCTGTTAAAATGTGCAATATTATCTTGTGGAACACACACACACACACACAAATTCAAAAGAAGACAACCTCAATATGCTTTATGTGAAAAATAATTGGCCTGTTTATTTCTGTACTATATTTTAAAGACAAGAAATTTTCATAATTAACCAGAAACTAATTATACTCTATCCATTGCAAAAAATAGTTCTCTACATGCAATGCAATAGATGGAAAAAATTGTTTTGCTTAAGGTAGACAAACCAGAAATATATTTAGAAAAAAGTGTTTTGGCTCTACATATTTAAATATGTCTCTTAGTATAATCTGCCAATGGTTCAATCTCGTCATGTTCTACATTGCCTTAAATCTCTCACCTACATTCCCCCCCCCAAAATTGAAGCTACTTAAGTTGGAAGAGAAACCTAAGAAATATGTGATTGTTAATAGAGAAGAACAACTGTCCAAATACATTAAAAATAACTTTGAAAGAAAAAAATCATCACTCTGGTAATGTTTATGTAAATTTATCTTATTTGTTTTGGCTATATCTACCTTAACCTAGTAGTAATTAATTATAACAAAAAGATTCTTATGTTGCTTGTTATTTATGTAAAGACAAATGTGTTTTGTTCCCATCTTATCATTATTGATATACTCTTAGAAAAGTGGAAATGAAGACTGAGATATCATTGACCCAGATCCTTGCATAAATGGGGACTTTTCATACAAATTAAACATGAAACGGGTATTATTTACTATGTTTATTTGTCTCTGTCCTTACTTCTTTCTATTTCTCAATAGAAGTCAATAGAAATTGGTAAGATCCATAGGCGCACTTGGAAGACCACATTCAAGTTCAAATAATATGTTGTCTAGGCCTTGGCTGTAGAAACATTAGAATTTGAACATGTCATCTGGCATTGAGTGAGGGAGTAGCTCAAAGGCATCTCACAGGAGTGTAGATGCATAGAAGCTGAGGAAGCCTTCATTGAGCTTCCTCTCATTGATATGGACAGTCTGACTTCACAACTACTTCTGGAAATTATGGCTTGATTGTGTGAGATCAATGCCAATCCTACACAAAGAAAAGGTTTGATGTGATTTGGTTCCATGCAGTTCCTAATCAAACTAGACGTAATCTAAATTTAACAAACAAACAAAATTCTTGTGATGCAAACTTATTCAGGATAGGACAAAATTTTTACAACAATGCCTAAAATTTATTCCTTATTTACTTAGGACTAAAAACTTCTTGAGGATGGAGACTTTATGTTTACTCATCTTTATACCTATAACGTGGAGCTCAGAGTCTAGCACATAGCAAGTAGTTGTTTACTGAATAAATGACCACTTTGGAATCACTGGAATTCTTGATGAAAGTCTTCTGTGATGTAAATTGGGAATGGTTCCCCATTCCTTCCAGCAATAAATAACTGAACAACTAAAACAAAATATTTTCATTCCAAAAAAAAACCTAGAAAAGTTGGAAAAGACATATTTGTTTGTCCTTATCTAATTTTATGATTGAATGTAAAATTAAAAGTAAAATTACCATATAGATTTTCTCCAACTGGAGGCTATCTAAGATTATCCAGCAGGCCATGGAGATCCAGACCAGAATGATCTTCATAACTGCATGGTGGGTAGTGATGGGATCCGGAATTATCAGTGAGACTCCTCCAGTCCCACGGACCTTTCAGAGGTCCTTGAACACATTCAACCTGTTGTAACTCTGGATCTCTGCAATTGGGCTTCTTTTTGCTGAAATAATCTTATTCTGCATTTTCTTAAATTCATTTACCTTCTGAAACCCACTCTCTACACTTCTTTTGAAACATTTTTAGAGATGACAGCATAGATAATGTGTATTACATTTTTTTCTTGTGGGATCATTCAAACTATTTGAAAAGTGCTAATGAGAATTAAAACTAGTCATGTATTTTTGCATTATCTTACATTCAGGTAAAATTCTTCAGTCTGGTCATTTTTGTTTAGAAACATAATAGAATTCAAGTTAGTTTCTCAATGTATACATGATGGATGTGTATTTTGACCTAGTCCACATTATTAGGATTAAAAAAAATACCGTTTTTAAGAAATTAACAATCTACAGCTGGATACTTTGTAATTTTTTCCTCTGTGTTTATGTGTGTTTGGATTTTTTTAAGTACAGCTAAAAGCTATTAGAAGGTCATTCTTTGGTAAGGTTGAAACAGCTGAAATTGCCATTTTTGTGGGCAAGAAGATCTTCAATATTAGAAATTCTATATGGTTTAATCAATACTTATAAATAAAATTGACTCAATTTTCATTTAAAATGTATTTATATTCTAAATTTACTTTAAAAAGGCTTTTTGTTAAATGACAATGTGTTAATAGATCCTCACATGATGGTGAACCCATTCTTTTCGCTAAATGCTATATTTACTGGGTCTTCTAGATCTTGTATTTATTAGTTTGAGATTCTATGATAATTTGTAATTATCTATGAAATTTGTAATAAACATAAACATAATCAGTAGAAGAGAGGATATAATTTTTGTTCATATGTTACATATCGTCATGTGGACAAATAGTTATACGAAAGAACCTCAGCAAAAACAAGTTTTCATATTTGCTTTACCTTTTAAAAAGAAAAAAATTCCTTTATCTGATATTCAAATCAATCTATACATTCTCTCTAGACTAAGTCTAAGACATACTTTGCCATAAAATATGCTACTTTCATCTCTATTTTCTCTTTTCATATATGCAATTGAACTCTCTATATTGTATTTCCTCTCCTAAAGGACTACTAACATCTTAATGATTGATTCACTTTAACATTAAAACAACATTTTAAAGAATTAAGTACAAACAAACAAAATAAAACTAGGAAAATTATTTTGATGTGATTACTAATGCTGCATTGGATTTTTAAATGAATTAATATAAATAGCAAACTATATCAGATTTAGGAAATAATTTTACTACATTTTACCTGTAGTTGCATAAAAAGTTATTTTAATAATTGGTTAAGTTATTTTTATGACTTTTATATGATAACCATATCCACTTAACATAGTGAGGTTATCAGATAATGAAAACCAAGGCAATGATCCTCTGGATTTTTTAAATAAAAAATAGTGATTATTCAGTATATATGAGGTGCACATTTTTTAGCAGATTATCTTCTAGACTTAACAGAGCTGAAAGCCTGGGTCTTAACACCATCACGATAATGATGAATGTGAATGCTTCCCAGGCTAGCGAATTCAGGAATACGACATCAATCAATAAAAAGGATACATCAGGGTGCTGGTGTTTGCACCTGAGGAAATGATAACTCAGTCCTGCAGTTGGTTTCTCTTCTTTCCAATAGAATACCACAAACTCCAGTGACAGTCTTCCAAAAGACACTACAAACTGCAGTGTCAAAGACATTTCCCTTTTTGTCTGAGAATGTTTAGGTTTGGGGATTTATTATTTTATTATAAGTCTCTTGGTTGATTGTGATATAATCAGAATTTATTATGGTTTTTCTGTGAATTTTGATATGAGATCATTTTTGAAAAACAAAAAAGCCTCAGTGTTCTAGTTAGTATGGCTTTGTAAAAAAAAATTACACATGGATTAATAGCTTAAAATAAGACAAGAATATTTATTTTGCTCAAAGATCTTCAATTTGAGCAGAAGTCAGCGAGGTTAGGTGGTCTCTGCTTCATGCTGCATTAGCTTGGGCAAGTGGAAGTCTGGCCTCTGTACTCACCTGAAGGCTCACTCACTCTTTAGTCTGGTCCATCAGCACGTGACTCTCTGTGTGGACTAAATATCCTCACAATGTGGTGACTGGATTCTAAGGATAACTGACCTGAGAAAGAAGCGAGAGAGAGATCGAGAAAACCAGGATGAAACCACAATGCCTGTTATGGTGTAACCTTGGAAAAGCACGTGGTGTCACTTCTGCCTCATTCTATTTGTTGAAGCTGTCCCTACAGTCCCTCCTGGTTTCAAGGCAAGTGGGAATGGGTTCTACATCTTGATGGGTAGTGGCAGAGCTCTAGAAGAGTAAGTGGGAACAGAAATATTGCTGTGGCCAATTTTGGATAATATAATCTGTTACATTCTGCCCTTTGGCCATCACAACTCACGACACCCTTCTCATGGGCAAAATACGCTCACCTCTGCCCCAAACTCTTCAAAGTTTCATCTCATTATTGTTCCAGGTCAAAATCCAATCATCCATCTCAGATCCAGGTGTATATAATGCTCCTCATGTTTGATCCCTTGAGTATAATCCTTCCAGTTCTGAAGGATGTTGTTATGGGCTGCATAGTGTCTGCCCAAAATTCATATGTTGAAGCCCTAACTCCCAGTACCTCAAAATATGACTGCATTTGGAGATGGACTTTAAAGAAGTGATTAAGTTAAAATGAGGCTCTGAGGGTGGGCCCTTATCCATTCTGACTGGGTGTCCTTATAAGAAAAGAAAATTTGGACACGTAGACACACACAGAGGGAAGACCATGTAAGAACACAAGAATAAGGCAGACATCTGCAAGCCAAGGAGAGAGGCCTCAGGAGAAATCAAACCTGCTGGCACCTTGACCACAGACTTCCAGTCTCCAGAAGAGTGAGAAAATACATGTCTGTTGTTTAATCACCCAGTGTGTGGAATTTTGTTATGGTATCCCCAGCAAACTGATACACTTTTGTGCCAAACATACACATTATCTTCTCCTCCTCCACAACCATTATACAGTGGAGGAACAGGAATAAAAGAGCCACAATAGACACTCCTGTTCAAAAGGCAACACTGGAGATCCACGGAAGCCTCTGGCCCATGGCAATTCTAAAAGCCAGCAAGGGACATGGTGTCAGTTTCTTCATTAGGCTCAGTTACAGTACCTGGATATGAAGCACTTGGCTCTTGACTCTGCCTCTGGGATCTTGGCTCTTCTGTGATCTTTGCTCTTCCTTCTGACCTCTTGGCTCTGCTTTGTGCGATCCCGGCTCTGCCTTCTGGAATCTTGGACTGGCCCTCTGGGATCCTGGCTCTGTGCTCTGAATTGTACTTCCAGTATACCATACATGAGAAGTCAAAATATTCATTTCTGCTTTATCATTTTCTAATTGCTGTACCAAGTTCAGACAAAAGTTAAAGTATGCAATGACTACTGACTTTTATAAAATTTTCTTTATGTTCAGACAAGTTTGCTTTTTAGTATTTCACTGTTATGTTGTGGTACTCTTTTATCTATATAAGTATAAAATTTCTTTATATGAAATAATGGTTTTTCAAGTATGATTTTTTTCGTTAAAATTTTTAATCCCTGTTTCATTTTATCTGCATGTGCCTGGTATTTTTTTCCATCCAGTTAATGTTAACTGTCTCTGCTTTAGTTTAACAGTGTTTTTTCACCAAATCTAATTATGTTTAATTACATTAACTGGATTTAATTAACTTTACTAGAAATATGTAAATGTTTGGTCTTAATTCAATTATATTTTAATTTATTATTATATTATTTGATATGAGGAAGGGCCATAATAGAGCAAAATGGTATTCTAAGTAATTGCCAAAATACCTATGATGTATTAAACAAATATCTATGATATACTAACCACACACAAATAGGCATTTTCTTCTAGCCAACTTCAATACATACCAAGAGACATTTTTTGTGCTGTATTTGGACTCCCTTAGATTTCAACCTGGGATCCATTTATTGATTCATTTACTCTGAACATCTATTATGTACATGGCACATAATATGTACAAAATTGAAAAAATACTAAACTATGACATCCTCGAGGGTAAGGACCACACACTGTTCATCTTTTCATCTCCTGAATCTTTCTGGTGCATGTCTATAGTAGGTGTTCAACAGATATTCATTCCTTCACTCATTCATTTAAAGAAAGCGTGAAGTTATGGGCCCTTCAAAGAACTTTCAATTCAATTACATGGATAAGATACAAACATAAATATCCATATATACATATATACTTTAAATAGGACTATGAGGAAATAAAATGCCCCAGATTTTCCAGTCATCATGAAAATCCCTAGACTTATGAGCCAAGGAAATATATATGATATAAAATCAGAGAATATTTACTTTCACTTCTTCAAGAAACATTTCACATACCATGAAGATTAGATCTGTAGCGAATTGTTTCTCTAATAATGAAGTTAATTGCTCTGATGGAAAAGGAAGATAAAATTCTCTCAATTTCCTGAGAGCTGATGGATACATCCTGGAATAGGTACCTAGGTTAGCTCCCAAGGTTGCAGGGAGACTAGAGCTTTATCTTTTCAGGTATTTACCTTTTTAAGGAGAAATGAGGCCAGGGAACAGGGAGACATCTCTGGGTCTTAAAAGCCAGGGACAGAGGGGTTTATCTGCCCTTTGGAAAGTGTATTTACATTCCAAAATGTTAGGTTAAGAACCCAGAATCCTTCCCTTCAAGTCTCAATCGAGCAAAAGAGTTTTATTTTTTTTCTCTCTCTCCTTTTTTTGGAAGATGGAATGACTCTTTCTCTCCTGTATATAATGGACAAAATTCATTGTTCTCCATCCCTCGTTTACAGGTGTCCAGCTACACATGTGGGACATTCTGCATGGTTTTCATTATGTCACCCCAAGAATGAAGTCTGAGGCAAGGGGAACCAATGTATTTAATATTTATATTAAAATGATTCATCAGAAATCTGTCTCTGGTCCAGAATACATTGCATGCTGATTCAGGCTAAAACTAGTAAAGATGAATATCAAACAATGAACAAGTAGATAACATGTAATGAATGTGACAAGTGGAGTACAAATGACACTGTATGGATTTGAGATAAGCACCTCTTACATTGATTTTTCCCCCCTCCAGGGAAGGAATGTAGAGGCAAAAGGCAATCATTTCATAGTTTCATCTTCTTGCCTGCCCTGTGAGTACTCAATATAGATTAAGTTCTGCCTTTTAATAACACTGCTGGACTAGGGCTTGTGGGAAACTATTTCAGTACGCCCCCTGTACCTGCATAAGGTTCCAACTATAAACCCTGGTGGATTTAATCCTAATTTAATTCTTATAGTATGTATTGTTAATATATATGTAATTCTTACAGCATGTAAAGCATCAAGGGAGACACTGCAGAATTTATAATAATATGAAAGAGTCCCTGACATTAAGAGGTTTATTGTCAATTAAGTCAATGGACTAAGTGCTTATTGTAACAAACCAAATATGTTATTATAACATGAATAAATTATTAGATTCCATAGGGAAAAATCACTTTTGTTAGAAAAATCAGAAAAAGCTTTGTGTATTCAATATACAGCAAATTTCTTTAAATGCCCACTATGTTTTCAAGATTGTGCTAAGTGTTGAGTGCAGGTGATTTAGACACAGGCCTTGCTTCAAAGATTCCATAGAGTAGCAGGACAAATTGGCCAGAAAAGTAGTCATTTCGTCTGTAGATTCTCCCTGCCTCTCTTTATCACTCTATTTGTTTTATCCCCAAAATTTATTTGTTGAAGAAACAAGACCTCTTTGCAGAGTTTCCCCATCTGGGTTTTGTTAATTGCATCTCGCTGCTATGTTTTACATGTTTATGTATCTTCGTATGTCTTGTAACTTTGTGAATAGTTCTAACAACTTGATAAGATGCAAGTTTAGTGTGTGTGTGGTTTTTTAAGGTGCTTTCCTAGGTAGGGGTATGTGACTCCTTCAGGAAGAGTGTCATGGTCCTTTGCCCTTTTAGTGGGTTCTCTGGCATTGGTGATTATTAACCGGACCTATTGCTCACTAGGGCTGAAAATGTTGATGTTCTAGTTTTGTCAGTTGTTTTCATATATTAGCTGGTGTTAGTGTGTCTGTACTTCCAGGTTTGCTCAGAATGAGGGGTGCTTATTCTTAGGACATGGGACTTTCAATGAAAACCCAGGAAAACCCAGGAAAGCAAGTTGGTTACTGAGATGGAACATTCCACATAGAGTTTACCTTCACTCACCATTTGGCTGTCCCAAAGCACAGTTTATATAAGAAAGACAGTAAAAGATACTCTATTTTTGACAGAAAAGATGAATACTATTCTTGGAACTTTCTAGAGAATTAACCTTTAAAAAGAATGTGTTTTTCTCTCTTGACTAATATACTTTCCTTTTTTTTATAGCATTGCCTTTTATCATATACAATTTAATAAGGAGCTTTAATCATTCAATGATTTAAGCATTTACTGATAGATTCTAAAAATAAATAGACCTATAACAGAGAAATAGCACAATGAAACATATACCCTGGCATAAAAACTGAAAGGGAAATGGTGAAAACAAGTGAAAAAAAAGTTCAATAGTATTGAAACCAAATTACCATCTAATTTAAGGAGGAATGAATGGGTAAACGCAGCTGAAAATTTTCTTATTCAATACCAGGGCATACCTGGCCTGAGAAAACTGGAAAATAAATTCTAGACTGATCTGCTGATTAAAGAGATGTCTTTAAAAATAGTAGTTTAAGTTGTATCTTTCCTGAAGTAGGCAGGCCATGGCCTGATGATCTTTGGTTACTGGGAAATACCACTGTGTTCCTCCTGAACTGGAAAAAAAAAAACCTTAGTATTTAAGAATGAAAAATAAATACGAAGTGCCTTCAAGTTACAAGTGCTGGGGTTCTTGGGGGAGAGGAGAAAGGAGAAGAATATATCCAGCCATTGAAGAGATTTTAATGCTTCTAATTTAGTTGAACACTAAAAAGATGATATATTGGCATTTAGGGGGCCGGTCCAATGGCCAAGTGGTTAAGTTCGCACACTCTGCTTAGGTGGCCCAGGATTTCACAGGTTTGGATCCTGGGGGCAGACAAGACACGGCTCATCAGGTCGTGCTGAGGCGGTGTCCCACATTGCACAACCAGAGGCACTCACAGCTGGAATATACAACTATGTGCTGGCAGGCTTTGGGGAGAAAAAGAAGAAAAAAAAACAAGGTTGGCTACAGATGGTAGCTCAGATGCCAATCTTTAAAAAAAAATAAAATAAAATAAAGCATTGGGACCGGCCCAGTGGTGCAGCTGGTTAAGTTCGCACATTCCGCTTCTCGGCAGCCCGGGTTGGCTGGTTCGGATCCTGGGTGCAGACATGGCACTGTTTGGCAAAGACCATGCTGTGGTAGGAGTCCCACGTATAAAGTAGAGGAAGAAGGGCATGGATGTTAGCTCAGAGCCAGTCTTACTCAGCAAAAGGAGGAAGATTGGCAGTAGTTAGCTCAGGGCTGATCTTCCTCAAAAAACAAAAAAGCATTTAAGAACAAAAAAAGATAGTTTACAGTAAAATGTTGAGTATATGGTAAAGTCTGCAAATCTGCAGGATATTCTGTTTTTATGTGATGTCAACCATATCATTACCTCCAAAACATTGTTTCAGATAGAGCACCCGCCGTGTACACTAGAATCATCTAGTTTCTTTACTCTCCAAAAGGCTAATAATTAAAATTCTCAAATTATGAAATCGTAACACTCCTTACTTCACAGTAGCTAAATTTATGATACTTTTACTTACCGAAAGTCTGCTTTTCTCATGGTATTTATATATTCCTGCTTAGAATTTACTAAGAACTTATTAAGGGTTGTTAATTTTGCCTTATGTTGAAACCATTTTAAGATGATTTTTTTCCCTAGGATATTACTTATCGTGTTAAAAAATTCTTTCTTGTCAAGAATTTTATTAATCTATATCATCGTGTATGCTTCTTCGTGTTTTGTTGATACCCAGTAAATGAGATGTTGGAAATTTTTGTAAACCTTTCTGTGGAGTCTTTAACTGCTTTTTTTTAAACAAGAAGGACAAATATAGCCTTGACAATTTTTCCTTGTTATTTTCTTTCTCTTCTTACTGTTTAAAATAGTTTACTTTTGCTTAATTTCTTTTACAAGTGAGATTGAATCGTGGACTCAGAATTTTGATCTAGAATAGATTTTAAGGAATCTTATTTCTAATCATCTCCCCTTAGATATTGCACAACTAAGACCAGGGAAGGTAGACATACTCAAATTAACTGCTAAGGGTAAATACAATTAGATAATTAGCTTAAGATTGGGAAGCAATTTTCAAAGCAGAGTTGGACTGATATGTCCTTATTTTAATTGATTCCTGAAAAAGGGTACTTTGACTATTTTCTTTCTACTGCAGAGGAGCCCTGGAGAAGGGAGGAGCCCTGACTCACAGTTTTTCAAAATTGTCTGAATCCTGGAGATTGCTTTTCTTGTTTCCATTCTGGTAAATGGCCAATTTACAAATTAAGACAGCTGTTAAATAAATTTTCAAAAGCGGTTGAAATTCTCTTGCCTAGTCTTACAATATTTAGACCTCAAGAATACCTGCATTACAAGAGCACTTATAGCAATTATCCTATTCTCTGAAAGTAGTAGCACAAATGGACAGGATCATGTCAGTCTTTCTATTATTCCAAGCAAGCAGAACTCACTGATATCATGAAAAATAAGGATGTTACCTTGATAAGTAATTCAAGTCAAATAGTTTCCTTTAATGAGATATGACAAGCTAATATGAACATTTTTTTGTGTGATCCATAAGTCAAATACAGAATGTGCATTTATTTTAAGCGCATTTAGCCAGGGATGTAGATTTGTGTGTGTGAGAACACACAAACAATGCATTCTTTCACGTTGTTGACTAATGGCACTCTGAGGCCAGAAACCATCCCTTTTCATTCATTCGAGGTAAGGTTCAACCACAAAATCCACATTCAGTATACCAGAAGTGGTGCTTTGAATAGAAATGTGAATGGGTCTAGAATTCATAAATGAAGACTAAAAACCATCTGGGAAGGCAAGGGTGAAAGACACATTCTTCAGCCACAAATCACATGCTTCTAGTATTCAGTATTTTAGCTGGCCTCAAAGGAAACCCATGGTGCTTTAGAAGGACTAATTGATAGTGTGCGCCTAGTTCTCAGAAAGAAGCGGACCATAAGCCCTAGGCAGGGAGTGTGCTGTCTAGGAAGGTCAGACCTAGGAGTAAAATATGCACTTGATTATCACCAAAGCAGGATTTTCTATTTCAGAGAGCTCTGTCCCTTCCTGTCCTTATCTGGAATGCTCAATCTGCCTGTTCTCCCTGCCTTCCTGCTGATGCAAACCACAGTTGTCCTTTATTAGCTTTTACCAAAGAAAGCCTTGACTTTCCCCCCAAGAGTTTAAAAGTTACAGACAGTTCTTCATGTCTGGAGCAAACAGTCACAGATCTACCTTTTATTAAAAGGCACTATTGACTCTCTGCAAACTAAAACATGACCAAGCTTCTTTTAAATTAGATTCCATCAAAAAGCTTTGCAACATTGCCACACTTTGTCTGGAATACTCTATGTAATATTAACAACAATTTCTTTCTTTCCTTTTTTTTATAATACTAGATTGAGGCTTCTTATGGTCCAGGATCACATTTTCTATGTGTTGTATCACTACTGAATCTTGCATATAGTGATTAAAAAGTGAGTTAGCTATAATTATATGTTATTTCCCTTTGTCCTGGTTACCTGTAGGAGAATCTTGCCCCTGGAGGGTTGACTTTACCATCATTCTGTTATTAGTTTCCTATTGTTGTGGAACGGATCACCATGAATTTAGTGACTTAAAATAGCCTGCATTATTACCTCACAGTTTCTTGTGTGAGGAGTCCAGGCATGGCTTAACTGAGTGTCTGGTTCTGAGACTCCCAAGGCTGCAATCAGGGTGTCACCAGGCTGTGTCCTTTCCGGAGCTTGGAGTCCTTTTCCTAGCTCATGTGACTGTTGGTAGAATTCAGTTCCTTGAAGTTGTAGAACTGAGGTCCCCATTTTCTTTCTGGCTAGAAGTAATACAATGAAAGGTCTAATAAGCATACAGAAATGTATGTCCAGTTGTATAATATTGGAATACAACTTTGGTGCTACTAAGCTTCTTGAAAGTAGAAGGATATAGAGAAATGTACTTAGATATGAGAGTCAAGTGTCTTTTAACAAAAGCAAGTCTGCTATTCTGGAGAAGTATATATTATTTCCGAGAAGAAGACTTGAGGTCTGGAAGTTGTAGAAGGAAAATTTAAATGCGGATATGTTTACAATCAACACCTACACTATTTCCCAGAAATCACACCACCTTATAGAGAATTTTAGTTCAAATATTTCATTTTTCAAATGAAGAAACAGAAAAACATAAACCAAGCAACTATTTAGTAAAAGATCTGAGAATTGAAGAAGATAGATCTTATATTCAGGCATTAGTTTACTAATTAGACTTCCAATTTTAATCTAAATAATATGTTTATATCTCTAATTTATGATGTATCATGATTAGATGTAATCTACTGAAAGAAAAAAATTGAGCTTATTTATATTACCTCCTCATGCTGCACATTACTCCTGCCCAAATATGAGAATTATTAGTAGTAAACAATTAGTATTTTTTGATTAAGCTGTACCTTTTAAATTTTATGTTTCTTTACATACTCTCTTGCTTTACTTGAGAAAATATACACGAAAGATAAAATTTGTGAATCTTTTCAGCTCCAAAAATGTCTTTGTTCTACCTTTAAAACAGTTTGAAAAACATTTTGCCCCAGAGCTTTGAGGATGTCACGCCATTGTTGTTTAGCATCAGTTGCTACTGATGAGAAATCTGATCTCCACATGTGTCATATTCACTTAAATATCGATTGTGGGGTTTGACCTCAGTCTGTGGGATTCCTATGCTGTAAGAGTAAAGAGGGTTTTATTCTAGAACATGTATGTTCTCATTTTTAACCTCAACAATTAATTAGTTAATCACAAGTACAAACTTAATCTGTTCATTGAACAAGCTTGTGATTTATCTGCCTGGTGTTAATCATGGTTTTTAGGCTGGCTTTATTCCAGGGTTCTGGTGTACCTCCTGGTTCTGAGCTCAGAGATCATCCAGTACCAGAGGAGTAGTCCACTCACAACATTCAACGCAATCTTGTCATAGTTTGTTTTGCTCTATGACCTTTCTGCTGCCAAAATTCTTTCACTTCTTTTTTTCTGTCTTTTAGCATTTTGGGGATCCCCCTTGAACTGCTGATTACCTATCAATGTGCTATAGTCATTTGGGGGGCTTATTTCTCCAACACACACGTATGTGAGGAGGGCCTATGAGGGATTGAAGTCCACTGCCTGCTCAGTTCACCACCTTGACGGAACTGCCTCAAGTCATTTTAAGCCAAACCAGGAGGTTCATCCTTCCAGGGAAGGTGTGAAAGCAGCACATTGAAGCACAGCCGGCTCTGTTTGCTTGGGTTTGCCTCTCCCCTTACAAGTCTCTGGTAAAGAAGCAGGGATCTGAGTGGCATGACAGTGCTGCTGCGGACAGAATCGTGGACTTATAGTCCAAAAGAAATATTCAATTGTGCCTTAAAAATAAATGTAGTGTTATTTAGTCAAATATTCTATACTCACCAAGTGTGTTTCCTTATCTTTATAATGTAGAAATAACTCTTATGAGAATTCATTAAGATGGGGTTTCTAAAGTGTCAGGCTCATTGCTGGTCCTCAAACATCCAAAGACCTTGGCACAACTTTGGGCCCCTAACTAGCCAGCCCCAGGTTCTGCTTTTCCAGTCTTAGTGAATCATCACTGTATGAGCTTCGTGATTGTGTCGTATCCAAAATCTCCCTGCTGGGTCTTAGCACATGCACTTTCTTCTCTCTCTGGACTGCCTTCGCTCCTTAGTCTGCCTGAGAAGCTGCTCTTCCTTCAGGGTTTGGCCTCACCTCCTCACTGGGATTCCCTCATACCATTACCCATATCAGCCATACTCTGCAACCAGGGAGTCGCTCCTTCCCCTCAGCAACCAAAGCTGAGGGCTCTGCAAATGTGGCCCCATCACAGCACAGCCCACACTGCTGGGTCCTTGCATTTCTTCCTTTGGTGTCCTTTTCCAGAACTCTCAGAGGGCAGGGATTTAGTCATCAACATCTCTGTATTCCTGTGTTGGTGTTATCCAGGCATGTAGAAATCAAGTGCTAAGCTAAATTGAAACGAAAGACTAAGTATACATGTTGTTTCTGAGACGTGAGTTATTATTACTTTGAAGTGGTATGAATTCTCAGAGCATCAGACACATTCATGTTCTAAAGTAAGTTCAAAATTACATTCGAAATTATTATAAATGTTCCTGGCATTTGGGAGTTATCACTATTCCTCCCACTGCTAAGATGAATAGATTTTATATTATATTAACAGCATTTTATGTGCAATAAGACTAGCTTAAAAGGAAATTGACTTGCCTTGATACTGAAATAGGTTTAATGCTGTCATCTCTTGATTGTCCCTGTCAGTACATTCATATTTATCTGTTTTCCCAGAATGATTTTCTCTTGTTACCTGAGATATTTTCCAGTACATTAACAGCTGCTTAGTGATGTGATTTTAAGGAATACAAAGTAATCTTGTCTTACATTACTTAAAAAATAATGACATAGTCTTTATTTTCTTTTTGAGGAAGATTAACCCTGAGCTAACATCTACTGCCAATCCTCCTCTTATTTGCTGAGGAAGACTGTCCCTGAGCTAACGTCCGTGCCCATCTTCCTCTACTTTATATATGGGACGCCCGCCACAGCATGGCTTGACAAGAGGTGCATATGTCCTCACCCGGGATCCAAACCGGCGAACCTCAGGCCACAGAAGCAGAACATGTGAATTTAACGGCTGCGCCATTGGGCCGGCTCCTGAAATAGTCTTAATAAGAGAAAAAATCATGCTATGAACTCCAAAGCCAGCTATAAATAATTGCCAGACTACAGTGCCTACTATTTCCCTTCAGTAACCCCAATGACTGATACCTGATTGTGTCCATATTGAGTATATACACAGTTAAAAGTTGTGTTTGTTTTCTCTTTATGTTGTTTTACATACTTCCTTACTCTTTTAAAATCCAAAGCCCAGCTTATCTATAAAAGCCTTTTCCAGCCACCCTGACATAAAGTGAGATTTCTCAAATATTTATTGTGTGCCCACCATGCAGCAGGCAAACACATGCTGGGTGCTGGGGATGCTGTGCTGTCAGCAGGGAGCAAGCCTCCTCCGGGGGCCTATGGGCTATTGTCAAAAGCACCTTGAGCTTTATAGGAATGAAAGTTGAAGAAATATTAGTTTTGCCATACAAGCTGTGCTCCAGGTCATTTCCAGTTTGTTTGGAAGAATGCTCACACTCTTGCATTTGCTTGGTGTTCATTAGAGTAAATTTTTTTTAAACTTTATTAACTAATGGAGGATAAAAGCAAAGGTCAGGACCATTTATCTCTATGTGTCTTCAGGAAATTCTGAAAGACAGCATAAGAAACCAGTTCCATGTTTGCATTTGACACACTGAAAGAATCGAATAAAAAAGGATGGACGATTCTGGAAACAATTAGCCCAGGACTCCAGTTTACATTTAAGGTTTTTGATGAAGTTAGCAATGTTTTAGGCCCTACAAAACATTGACTCAACAAAACTATGTTCGACTTTTATGACAAGTTCATCCTTTTAAGAAATTCTTCTATAATGATTATTTGGATAATTTAAATCAGTATAAATTACTAAATGACTTCAACTTGAGTGTGAAAAAGATAATTTATTTTTAGCAGTATTGATATTAATGCTCTGTTATTTTTCACAAAGTTCAAATTCAGTCAATAAATTAGCATCTTATACAAAGGAAAATTACTACCTTCTATATGGATATGGCAATGCTTTTTAAACCTTAATTATTCAAGTTCAAACCATCAAGTGTGACAATAGAACAATTTCCTGACTGACAATTTTGTTTATTATTGTACGTAAATTTTCACACAGTTTGATATTCCTTTATCTCTCAAATTTTAAGAGCTATGCATACTGTATTCTGCGACCTCAAAAAGTGGCCTTCCTGACATCCTCATTGCTGATCATCCACAGACATATCACCATACTGCGCTGCATACTGCTGTCATTTCTGCCTTCCAACTGCTAACGTCCTTATGTTTTCCCTTTTGCCTTTGCTATCATAACTGAAGCTACCAGCTAGTTCTTTCCTTGGGTACATGAATGTCAAAATTTCCCAAAATAGGCATACCTTTTATTCTGCTCTATGTTCAGTCTCCAAATCAGTTCATGAAATTGCTCACCATTCAATAAGGTCTCTACTTTCCAACATTTATACTCTTCATACTCCTCGGTCCACAGGTCCTACTCACACCCGGCTATAATAACCAGCAGGCATTTGACATCTGGACTGGGACTGGATCTTCTATTGCTCTATGCATCTGGGTGTGTACATTGTAAACTGCTGGCATTTAAGTAGACCTAAATTTGCTTACCTAGCTCATTATAACACAATATAACCCTGGCTTATCTCCAATTTTTGCATGTCTGTTTTCCTTGTTATTCCCAATGTGATCTTTTTTTCAAGAAAGTTTGCTTTGATCTAGTCTTGCATCAATGATAGCAGTAAGGTTTTACAATCTCAAAATGATTTTGTGAATCTGTCTAAAATATGCCACTGTCTTGCAAATGAAAACAAACATATGCTAAATTAAATGTGTGAAAAAAAATTAGAGGGGTCTATCAACTCCTGCATGCCAAACTGTTTTTAAAACACCTGTCAGCATGAGGGGAGTAAATTTTAAGGAAGAAATCTTCAAGATTAAATACTAAAAAATACTTCAAAGTATTTCTCTAGTCCTTTTTTCCTTACTGTTGGCCTCTTTCCATCCTTGTCACACATTTAAACTCCTAGTCTTCCATTCCCTTACTTCTGTTCTATTCTCAGGGATGCCTTTTCTCTTTTCCCACATAAACGTATTACAGGTTTTTCTGACAACATTGGTACACAATTAATTCACTGAATGTTCAGGTTAAAAAACACCCAGAATTTTCCTAGAAATATAAGCACTTGTGTAGGAGAGTTGTTGGGATAAATTAATGACTGACTCAAGTCTTATTTTCAATCAATGTGATAATCAACAACTATTAATAACTAGTGTTACTATTTATGCAAAAGACTATATACACACCCACAGAGATAGATCATCATTACTACAAATCTTTCAGTGTGTTTCTTCTGATTAAACTAAATTGGGCAACAATCTTGGAAGTGATTTATATATACTATGCGACCTATACCATTTCCACAATATATACTACCCATGTATGGTGTATGTACCATATATTTCCTAGAGGCATGTGGATTATTCAGCATCTACTTGATAATCCAATTTACTACTAGCATTTGGCAGGTCATAGTTTTTTCTCTATTTTTTCCTTTTGAGAAAGGAACTTATCACTCTTATCATTGTGGTACTTGTGTGGTATCCTGGAAAGCATTGGTGGGTTATTGTCAACTTGTTTTTCTGACACATTTAAATAATAATTCCTTCTTTCTTTCTTATTTACTGCCAAGTATACTTACTATGCTCTATTTCAGGTATCTTTTCAAGGATAATTTTATAGAAAATAGCCTTAGAAAAAAGATGCATAATCTCCCTCCAGGGCAAAGAGCAGGCATGCTTAATGTCCAGCATAAGAAAGATAACATCTTTCCACAGAGCAGAAGGCAAGGGATGTTTAATTCTTATTATAAAAGATTTGGTTTCCCTAAACTCAAGATTCCTTTACTGTAGTGCAACCCAATCTGTGTGCTGTCACCCATCTGGACCCATCTGTGCCACCCCTGTGGGACATGAGGACAAGGAAAACTGACACAATATGCAGATGCTCATGCTGCTTGCTGTGCTATGAGTAAATAATTAAGCCTTTAATCTCTGACCCAGGAGTCTCATGCATTTTGCCAGAACCCTTGAAACTGTGACAGGCTAGATTGTTCTTGACAGCCAGGCTTTGGACTAATTACTATTATCTTTGGACTAATTACTAATTATCATTATTTGAGTCATTGTTAATAATTAAGAAACCATTTGTAAAATATTTAGAATTATAGATATTTTAATTAAAATTAAATTGCTTTCATCAGTGTTCTATTTCAGTAGTTATTATTACAGTTTTGCTTAAAATGAATGACTTATTCATATACATTTGCCTGACATTGTTTGCAAGGGACGGGTAACCAGGAAGGTTTGTAAAAATAAAAAAAAATACATATTTGTCATGTATTTTATATATATATATATACATATAATCCACTTAGTTTCTTCCTATAAGTAAATTTTATAAACTAACTGAATTTAGTAAAATTGTATTTTAGGAAATCTTTGATAAAAATGTAATTTGTGATCAAATTTGCGATTTGAATTTAACATCTAGGTCAGATGTTATTGAATTATATTGGTTGTGAAAAATATAAATTGCTAGCCAATAAACCCCACCAAATCTAAGCAAACAACAAAAATCTTGCATGTAAAATATCTATAGTGGGAGAACAAAATAGGAAATGGTTATTTTCTTGGCAGTCATCCATTGTCTTTGTCCAGAAGTTTCATTTTTCATGCACTTCAGAAAAGCAACTTAGAATTCAAATTTAGTAAGGAAGTAAGAGGGAATTATAGCAATGCTCTCAAGAATTTCAAAAATTACAATGAATCACAATTGAAACTGAACACTTTGAAAAGAGTAATTGGGACCTCATTTAATGTTTTTCATGTATTTTTGCTTTCAGCTTTATACAAACATCAAAGAAACCTGATGTTTGTATTTATTTTGAGAATGCAGTAGCACAATGTGAAAATGCTTTGGGAAAGTAGCACCCATTTAACAAATGTGAAGTGTGGCTACTACCCTTTATTCCAAGTTGATCATTTGTTTACTATGTAATTGGTGCATTGCGGAATTGCTTATTTATTGGCAAAAGAACTCGTCAATCCAACAAAATTTTCTTTTAATAATTTTTATCAAAATTTATTAGCCTATATTATTATACAAAAAGTTATGCAAGTATATGTTTGCATAAAATATATATGTCAAATATATTTGCCAAAGTGTAAGTGCATGTATAGATACATATAATTACAAGAAATGCCTAAGTATTGGCTATGCGTACATTGACTTTACGAACATATATAAAACCTACAAATAGAAAATATGTGTGTGCATCCCAGATATTTTTCGTTAAAGAAAGAGAAAATGCCATCGATTCTTAACATTTCAGGTAGCTTTTTAGATTTTTAAGAGTGCTGTAATTTTTGTGTTGTAGTTTATGACGCATTTTCCAGAATACTACCTGTAATTTTTTTCTTGGCACTTAGTTTCATAAAACAATCACTTCTGAAGGATTTGAGCAGGAACGTAATGTATTTTGCCGCCTTTGCCAGACTGTACCTTTCTTGTATGATGCAGCATGACATCACGTAGGCAAATCTCCAAATCGCTGCATTGTAAAATGGATATTCCTGTGGATTAAGATGGTATCTAGGGACTTACTGCTGTTATCCATTAAATGGGACTCTTCTAATATGATGGAGCCAGTTTAAATTTTGAAAAGTGTGTTTTTCTTCCCAAGTGTGTGTGTTTGGAAATAATCTAACCTCTGAATTCTTCATGTATACTCAAGAAATGAAAATGACCTATTCTAAAATCTTAAGGAGTAGAAATTTTTGTGGGCTTGTTAGAAGCCTCTTGCCTATGGACTCTAGAAATTTAATTGCACACATGCAATTATATACAGTGGCTGTGTCTGGTTTCAGAAGACGTCTGCAAATTGTTGACTCTGTTCCCAATACGACACACAAGAGAAACCTACAAAAGTTTCTATTGAAATATACTTACGCAGTACATATAAGTAAATTATAATGATATAGATTATAAAGATCACTGTTATCAAAATACAAAACATTACAAAAAAAGAAATTTAATAAAAAGCAACTTAGATTTCAAGTTACTTTTCTAATCATTTACTGATTGGATAGCTTATAATTATTACCATTTGAAGGTATATATAACTGTAGTCATACATATTTTTTACATTTTATTTTAACATTATCTGGAATTTCTTATGAGATAAAAATATGAATAGAACTCCACATTTAGGAAATAAAAACATTTTCAAGTACCTTGGAATATTGGAGACATCCTTTATAATTGCACCATTTTTATTTATAAAAGTTTTCCAAATACATACATGTTCTGTCTTGAAAATTAAGGTATTTCATGTCCTTGAGGAAACATAATTCTATCATAATGATGTAATCTTTTCTCTACCTTTAATCATGGTAAATATAGAGATAATGCAAATATCAAACTGACTTCACTGACACTTCCCCCAGATTTAGTCAATACACAGTGTTTTGTCATTAAAAAAAAAGAGAGAAAAGAAAATTCTTCTTGGACTTAGCACTGAGGTTGAGTTTCTCCTCTCGCCATTTTATACTCATCTTGACTTCTCTGTAACAATATCTCATGCTCTATCATCATTCTGTGTAATGTATGTTGAGATAATTTGTGTGACACTATCTTTTATTCTGCGTTTCTAAGATGATATCACAGCTTATGCCTTCGTACTGGCATCTTAATCAGCTCCTTCCAGTCTTCATCTTCCAGGATTAGTTCTGTTTAGGACTAGCTGCATCAATCAGGATTCTTTACGTTTCAAGAAATGGAAAACCAAATACAAATTGTCTCACACTTTTCTGATCTGCATTGCTTAGCATTAGCTTCACTCATTCTCATTTCAACTCCAGTGCCTATCCTTTATCTGCAAAGAGACAGTACCAACCTGAATCCTTATATACTGTCAACGATTGTCAAATTTTAGTGTGTATCACTTGGAAGGCTTGTTAAACCACATCTTGTTCGGCCTCACCTCCCAGAGTTTCTGATTCAGCAAGTTAAGGTAGAGCCTGAGATTTTTCGTTTCTGGCAAGGTCCTATGTGATGAGGATGCTACTGGTTCAAGGATCATACTTTGGAAATCACTGGTCTAGGTAAAGTCTTGCTCAAACTTTAATATACATATGGATCATATTGAAGAAATTGTTAAAATTAAGAATCAGATTCTGCAGGCCGGGGGAAGAGTCTGAAAGTCCCATTTACAACAAGCTCCCCGGTGTTACTGACGCTGCATCTCCAACCGGACCACATCAAGAATAGCATGGATCATTGTAGGCCAACGTTTCCAACTTTTCATGCTTGCAAGAATCTTCTGGAAACAATTGTATACATAGGGACTTGCATGACCCTCCCATCTGGCTTTGGAGTGGGACCCTGGAACCAGTGATTAAGAAGTGCCTCAGGTAACTTACATCTGGGCAAGTCTTGGAAGCACAGAAGAAGGAGCATGCCTCTATGTGGTCTCCTGGATGAGACAAAAGATTTTTCCAAAACTCGCAGCAAACTTGTCACATATTATTGTCCCTCATTGATCTGGTCTTAAGGTGTTGATAAATTAGAACCACCCTGAAGATGAGGATCCTTGGATACAAACAGCATATCTTCAAAAGAACAAGCACCAAAAGAAGAGTGACAGTTACAATAAACAAACACAAAACAAGAAGTGAACAGATACCCAATAAACGAATGCCAAAGCCTTAACCTGGAGAATTAAATATAAATATAAAATATAAATATAAATATAAAATGGACTTTAGGGGGCCAGCCTGGTGGCGCAGGAGTTAAGCGCACATGTTCCGCTTTGGTGGCCCGGAGTTCACCTGTTTGGATCCCAGGTGCAGACATGGCAGCGCTTGACACACCATGCTGTGATAGGCATCCCACATATAAAGTAGAGGAAGATGGGCATGGATATTAGTTCAGTGCCAGTCTTCCTCAGCGAAAAGAGGAGGATTGGAAGCAGTTAGCTCAGGGCTAATCCTCCTCAAAAAAAAATTGACTTTATTCTTGAAGCTTGTGGTTGGGGAAAATCATTTGTAGGTTTGTGTGTGAAATAACTCTAGCTATTCAGTTGTGATATGTGTGACTGGTGAAGAAATAAGAAATTCAGAGAACTGCAATAAGGCATATTAGATTTTGATTACTAACAAATATTAACTAGGCTATATCTATTTAATATTAGATTAAACCAAAACACACTTTTCTTCCTTAAGAAGACTCACAAGTTACATGTATTATAAATTTTCTAAGGATGTAGCCATTTTAAGAGAGGTTTTTGTAGGTCTATATTAATTCAACCATCTCCATATGTAGTTCCTTTGGGAGTGAGTGTCTGGAGAAACTCTCATAGATATTTGTATACTGATCTACCCAAGGACAGTCCTCTCTCTCAAATTTATGTCTTACAATACTGATGATGTTATGGCATAATGCAAAACTGATTAAAAAGAAACACATTTACCACACATTTGACAGTATTTGTTTCCTTGAAAATTTGTTGTTGTTGTTGTGTGTGTGTGTTTAATGATGATCAACTTTAGACTAATTTGTATTTTTTGGTATGATTTTGACATCTAAAGCATGCTTATTAATGCATTTTCTCTGAGACACAATATCTTAAATCACTTCTTTAATTACAGTACTTCTCATTACTATTCTGGCTGTGAAAAGGGTTATGAGTAATTCACTCATATTCAGGCTTCAAACCTACATTTGCTTTCCTAGAGTCTTGAACTTTGATGAAGATATTTACGAATACATCATATTCAATTCCAACTGACTCAGCAAATCACTTTTTGTTCTCTTTTATTTTTGTAAACATTTAAATAATTTTGTTGAGTTTTTACATATCACAAAAATTAAAAATAGTAATAATGTATTTCTGGAAAAAATGAATTTAATGGATAACTTTTAAAAAGTAAAAATAATTTGAGGCTTTTTAAAAAACCAAAACATATTTTCTTTTTACTGCTACTACAATTACAATTGCAACCACTATCCATAATCATAATGTTTATTAAGCACTGATTTTGCACTAGGTTTTGTGCTGAACACTTTATATATACTACTGATCTACTTGATTTCTGCAATTTCAGACTTCATGTGAGAATCAATTAATTTCCCATCAGTATAGTCACCTTTTCATGGGTAATCAGGGAAAAGTCCAGGTGGAAAAATTAGACATCTAAAGGTTGTCTAATATTAGATTTCTAAATGTTTTTTAATTAAAATATAATTGACATATAACATTGTATAAGTTTGTATACAATGTATTGATACATTTACATATATTCAATATGATTACCACTGTAGTGTTAGCTAACATCTCTATGGTATCACATAATTATTTCTTTTTTGTGGTGGGAAAAATGAAGGTCTAGTCTCTTAGCACTTTGAAATTTATAATACAGTATTGCTGACTGTAATCACTATACTGTGCATTAGCTCTCTAGGACTTATTTATCTACTAGCGCCCGGTTTGTACCCTTAAACAACATATCCCCAATTGCCCAAGCCCCCAACCACTGGTAACCATTCTACTCTCTATTTTTATGAGTTTGGCTTTTTTAGAGTCCACATATATGTAACATCATACAGTATTTATCTTTCTCTTTCTGACTTATCACTTAGCATAACGCCTCAAGTTGCTTCCATGTTGTCACAAATGGAAAGATTTCCTTCTTTCTCGTGGGTGAATAATATTCCATTTTAAACGTCTATATCCGTATCTATATCTCTCTATATATACCACAACTTCTTTATCTGTTCATCCATTATTGGACACAGGTTGTTTTTATATGTTGGCTTCCGTGAGTAATGCTGCAAGAAACAGGGGAGTGCATCTATCTCTTCAAAATCCTATTTTTATTTCCTTGGGATATATGTCACAAAGTGGAATTGTTGGATCATATGGTAGTTCTGTTGAACTTTCATACTATTTTCTATAGTTGTTAAACCAACTTGCCTTCCTACCAACAATATGCAAGGGTTCCCTTATCTCCACATCCTCACAAACATTTGTTATTTTTTGTCTTCTTGATGATAGCCATTCTAACAGGTATAAGTAACATCTCTTTATAGTTTGGATTTACCTTTCCCTGATGATTAATGATGAGGAGCAGCTTTTCCGGTGCCTGTCGGCCATTTGGATGTCTTCTTTGGAAAAATGTCTATTTAGTTCTTCTGCCCATTTTTTTTTTATCAGATTGTTTGTTTTTGTGTTGACTTGTAAGTGTTCTTCATATTTTGGATATTAACCTCTTAAAAGATATATGGTCTGCAAATATTTCCTCAAATTCTTAGGTTGCCTTTTTATTTTGTTTGTTTTGCTGTGCAGAAGATTTTTAGTTTGATGTAGTCACAGGTTTATTTTTGTTTTTGTTGCTTATGCTTTTGGGATCATTTCAAAAACCCATTGCCAAGTCCAATGCCAAGGAGTTTCTACCCTATGTTTTCTACAAGGAGTTTTGTGGTATCAGGTCTTATATTTGTCTTTAATCATTTTTGAGTTAATTTTTGTGAGTGGTGTAACAAAGGGGTCCAATTTAATTTTTCTGCATGTAGTTATCCAGTTTTCACAACACAGTTAGGTAAAGAGACAATTCATTGCCTATTGAGAATTCCTGGCTCCCTTCTAAAATGTTAGTGGACCAAATACGCAGGGGTTTATTTCGGGGCTCCCTATTCTGTTCCATTGATCTATGTGTCTATTTTTACACCAGTACCATACTGTGTTAATTACTATGGTTTCGTAGCATAATTTAAAATCAGGAAGTATGATGCCTCCAGCTTTGTTCTTCTTTCTCATGATTGTTTTAGCTTTTCAGGATATTTTGTAGTTCCATAGAAATTTTAGGATTTTTTTTCCTATTTTCTTGAAAAATGCCATTGGAATTTTGATAGAGGTTGTGTTGAAACTATAAATGGCTGTGGGTAGTATAGACATTTTTAACAATATTAAATCTTCTGAACCATGAAGATGGGACATATTTCCATTTGTTTATGCCTTCTTCACTTTATTTCATCAAGCTCTTAATAGGTTTCATTGTACAGATCTTTCACTTCCTTAGTTAAATTTATCCCTATGTTATTGCTTTTAGTACTATTGTGAATAGGATGGTTTTCTTTATTTTTTTCAAATATTTCATTGTTAGTGTATAGAAATGCAACTGTTGTATGTTGATTTTATATTCTGCAACTGTACTGAATTCATTGATTAGTTCCAACAGTTTTTAGGTTGAGTCTTTAGTATTTCTGTATATAAGATCATATCTTCAAATAACAATAATTTTACTTCTTCCTTTCCAATTTTGATGCCTTTTATTTCTTTGTCTTGCCTAATTGCTCTAGCTAGGACTTTCAGTACTATGTTGAATAACAGTAGGGAGAGTGGATATCCTTGTCTTTGCCCTGATCTTTGAGGAAAATTTTTCAAACTTTCATAATTGAGTGTTAGCTGTGTGTTTGTCATATATGGCCTTTATTATGTTGAGGTTTGATCCTTTTATATCCAAGTTGTTGAGGTTTTTTATTTTTAATCAGGAAAGGATATTTTGTCAAATGTTTTTTCTGCATCTGTTGAGATGATCACGATTTTTTTCCTTCATTCTATCAATATGATATATCTTATTTACGTATTTGTATATGTTGAAATAACCCTGTATCCCAGGGATGAATCCCACGTGGTCATGATATATAATCCTTTTAATCTGTTCTTGAATTCAGTGTCCCAATAGTTTGTTGAAGGTTTTTGTGTCTATACTCATCAGGGATGTTGACCTATAGTTTTCATTTCTTGTAGTGTCCTCTTCTGGATTTGGTATCAGGGCAATGCTGGCCTCATGAAATGAGTTTGGGATTGTGCCTTCCTCTTTAATTTTTTGGAAGAGTTTCAGGAAGACTGGCATTAATTCTTCTTTAAATGTTTAGTAGATTTCACAAGTGAAGCTGTATGATCCTAAGCTTTTCTGTACTGGGAAGTTTTTGATTATTGATAGAATGTTCTTACTCATTTTTATTATATTTAGATTTTCTATTTCTTACTGATTCAATCTTGGTAGGTTGTATGCTACTAGGAATTTATTCATTTCTTCTAGGTTATCCAATTTCTTGGTATAATTGTTCATAATAGTCTCTTGTGATCCTATGTATTTCTCTAAATCAGTTGTACTATCCCCTTTCATTTCTGATTTCATTTATTTCATATTTATTTCAGTCTTCTCTGTGATTTTTTCTGTTAGTCTAACTAAAAATTTATCAAACATTTTATCTTTTTGAAAAATTGGCTTAATTTGTTGAACTTTTCTATTGATTTTCTGGTGCTTATTTCACTTATTTCTGCTCTTATCTTTGTTATTTCCTCCCTTCTGCCAACTTTGGGCTTAGTTTATTCTTCTTTTACTTCTTTTTCATTTGAAGTGTAAAGTTAGGTTATTTGGGATATTTCTATTTTCTTAATATATATGCATTTATCACTTAAACTTCCCTCTCAAAACTACTTTTGCAGCATTCCATATGTTTTGATATATTTGTATTTTAATTTGTTTTGAGATATTTTTTGATTTGGGTTTTGATTTCCTTTTTGACCCGTTAGTTGTTCAAGAGTGTGTTGTTTAATTTCCAAATATTTGTAGATTTTCCAGTTTTCCTCTTGTTGAGTTCTAGTTATATACCATTGTGGTTGGAAAAGATACTTGGTATGGTTTCAATCATCTTAAATTTTCTAAAACTTTTTTTGCATCGTATTATATGATCTATCCTTGGAGAATGTTCCACGTGCACTTGAGAAGCACATGTATTCTGCTTCTTTTAGATGGAATATTCTATAAATTTCTGTTGGGTCTATTTGGTCTAAAGTATTGTTTAAGTCCATTATTTAACTTGTTGATTTTCTGTCTGGATGATCTATTCATCCCTGAAAGTGAGATATTGAAATCCTTTGCTAATATTATGTTGTTGTCTGTTTCTCCCTTGAGATCTGTTAGCCTGTGCCTAATATGTTTAGGTGCTCCTATGTTGGTTGCATATATATTTATGATTTTTACATCTCTTGATGAGTTGACCTCTTTATCATTATATAGGGACTTTCTTTGTCCTTTGTTACCAGTTTTAGCTTAAAGTCCATCTTGTCTAATATAACTATGACTACTCCTACTTTCTTTTGGTTTGCACTTACATGGAATATCTTTTTCTATCACTTCACTTTGAACCTATTTGTGTTCTTAAAACTAAAGTGAGTCTCTAATACACAGCATATTGTTGGATCTTTTTTTTTTTTAATCCATTGAGACACTCTTTACCTTTTGATTTGGGGATTCAATCTATTGACATTTAGAGTATTATTGATATGTAAGGACTTAGTAATGACATCTTATTAATTGATTCCTATTTGTTTTCTACTTTCATTGTTCTTCTTTCACTCTGTGTCTGTCTACCATCATAAATTAGTGATTTTTCTATAGTGATATGCTCTGTTGCCCCTTTCTATAGCTTCGTGCATTTGCTCTAGGTTTTTGCTTTGTGGTTACCATGAGACTTACATAAGATATCTCATAGATAAAATGGTTCATTTTTAGCTGATAGTAACTTAACTTCAATTGTCCACAGATGCTTTATCCTTTCCCACTCCTATTTTATATTTTTGATGTCATTATTACATCCTTTTATATAGTGTATTCACCAACACATTATAGTAGCTATAATTATTGTTAATACTCTTTTCCTTGACCTTTATACTATAGTTAAGTGATTAACACATCATTTTATTACAGATTTAGAATTTTATAACTCTGGCTGTATATTTACCTCAATTTGTTGCATATGTTCATGTTTTTATGTCACTGATTAATATCTTTTCATTTCATCTTGAAAAGTACCTTTCAGTATTTTTTTGCAAAGCAGTTCTAGTGGTGATGTACTACTTCAGCTTTTGTTTGTCTAGAATGTCTTTATTTCTCCTTCATAACTGAAGGATAACTTTGCCAGACAGAGTACTTTGTGCTAGTAATTTTTCTTTTCAACCTTTGAATATGTCATTCTACTGTCTTGTGGCCTATAGGGTTTCTGCTGAGAAATCGGCTAATGGCTTAATGAAGGTTCCTTTGTAGGTTAAAATCTTTTTTCTCTGGTTGTTTTTAGACTTTTTATTATTTTTTTTTTTCTGAGGAAGATTCACCCTGAGCTAACATCTGTGCCCAGTCTTCCCGTATTTTATATGTGTGTTGCCAGTACAGCATGGCTGATGAGTGGTATATGTCCACACCTGGGATCTGAACCCACGAACCCAGGCCTCCAACATGGAGTATGCCGAACTTTAACCCCTATGTCATGGGGCTGGCCACTAAACTTACTACTTTATCCTTGATTTGACAGTTTTATTATAATGTGTCTTAGAGAAGGTCTTTTGCATTGAGATAATAGAGTGATCTGTTAGCTTTGTAAATTTGGATTTCCAAATCTCTCCCCAGGTTTGAGAAGTTCTCAGCTGTTATTTCCTTAAATAAATTTTCTACTCCCTTCTCCCTCTCTTCTTCTTCTGAATCCCTGAGTCTTCTTATATTTGTTCCTTTGATGAAATTCCACAGACCACATAGGTTTCTTTGATCTTCTCCATTCTTTTTTCTTTGTTCTCCTCTAACTGGGTTATTTCAAAATTCCTATCCTCTAACTCATTTACTCTATCCTCCATTTGCTTTACTCTACTGCAGATGCTCTCTATTCATTTTTTATTTCATTCATTGAGTTTTTCAGCTCCAGAATTTTTGTTTAGTTCTTTTTTAAGATTTCTATCTTGTTGAAAAAGAATTTCATTTGATCATATATTCTTTTCAAGACTTTGTTGAATTGTCTTTCTGAGTTTTCTTATAGCATGTTGAGTTCTTTCAAAACAGTTATTTTGAATTCTTTATCAGCTACATCACAAAATTCCAGGCTTTTCAGCTCAGTTATTGGAGAATTATTATTTTCTCTTGGGGATGGTATATTTCCTTGATTTTTTTCATGTACCTAATAGTTTTGTATTGGCGGTTTTGCATTTGAAATAGCAGACACCTCCTTAAATCTTTGCTAGCTGCTTTCAAATAATGCATTATGTTCAATGTTGCTGTTATTTTATGGGGTTTTATCTGTATTTGTATTAGTACATTGGCTGCAATCCTCTTGCTCACTCTTGTGGCAGTTTTCTTAAGCTTCCTGTCTTCTCTGGTTCTTAAAAATCACTGGGCTGGCTACTGGAACCTCTCTTTTGTTTTTCAGAAAGTGGTGCTATAGCTCAAGTTTGTGGTTTCTCCCTTGCTCACAGATAGTGGTTTTTTTTCTAAGCATACTCTGTCTATCAGAGTTCTCTCTTGCCAATGCACATGGAAGCACACTCAAGGAGCTAGCTGCAATTTGGGAGGAGGTGTGGGTTTTACTCTAGTGTAGTCGGGGGCACCCCTGGACCCAGTAGGGAGATTCCTTTGTGTGCTCATAGGTTTCCAGGCTCTCACAGGTGGACTTCCTTCTGTGCTGTCATCAGGAAACATGCCGCTTATCTGCCTCTTTCCAAATCTCCTCCCTCCCTCTAGCCATGGAGGTTCAACCTCAATAATCTGGGTGCTACTGGAGAGAAACAAATTTTTCCAATCATGTCTCACGCAACTAGGGTAGCTGGACACTCACTCAATGCTATACTTTTCCCCTGTGGGAGAGGTCATTGCTGCCAGATAAGTCAGCCCCATGACGTGCTTCCTTAGGTGGGAACAGCATTGGGTAAATTTCTCTTACCCCTGCCTCACCATGACCAAACTTGCGTTTTGGATAGTTTTTTCTCCAGTGGAATACTGTAATGTAACCTAGGGAAATATGGTTTTCTGCCCATTGTTTCTCATACATGGGTATTTGCCCAGGTCAGCACTCTCCAACTTTTTTCCCAAGATGGGTCTGGGCAGGTTCACTGGCTCCCCTTGTTCTACAACCCATACTGTAGGCTGTCTGCCTATTATCCAAGGTCTGTCTGCCGATTATCAGATGCACACATGAGTGAAACTCCTTCTAGTCCCTTGGCATACGTTGCTAGATCTCACAGTATACACAAAGACACTCTTGCTCATAGATGGGAGTCTAGTGTATTATTAAAAAGGGGGCAGAGAGATCGTCTCATGCTGCTGTTATGCTGACATCATTCTCTAAAAGTTTACCCCTTGATTACTGTAATTGTGTTTAAACTTTTATTGCTGTTGTTATAGTTTATGAAAAGGGACACAGAGACACAATTATTTAAAAAGACTTCTAAGGCAAAATAAACTAAATGTGGAGAGAAGATGGTTAAACTCGCTTTTATATGTGTTATTTTTAATATACTTTTAGTTCTGTATATTTTATACATGTATATATTTGAATTTATATTATAAATATATAATATAAACATATTATATAATGTGCATTATATTATATAGTATAATTAAGTATATTATATCTATTAAATAATATATAAAATTATATATATTTGAATTTGAATATATATTTATGAAATTTCCTTTTGAGATTTTCTAGTCACACAATAGGAAAACTGTCAAATCTGAGCTAAAATGTTTATGAGAGGACTTCATAAAATCATAGATTTTTAAAAATCTTGCAGAAATAAATGAATAACTGGTTTTTTAAAGTCGTATATAGACTATGAGATTAGAAGAATGGATACAGTAATTCATATTTGTTACTCTGTTCCTTCAATAATTTATTGCCTTCTTCTTATTTATTTCAATATCCTTATTAGTTTAGGGTGTCTTCTTCATTATGACTGTTGATTAAGAACTCTTATAATCCTAAATTATGGATGGTAAACCACAATTGTTCTTGCTTATTCATTTTAAACTGCATAAGGTATTTCAAAAGCTTATTGGTCTCTAATTGCTAACATAAATCCTTTTGAAAACTTTTGTTGTAAAAAGTTATAAAACTGCCTAAAATCTAGTTTTGATTCTGGCACCTGGTATAAAAGCTGTTTTCTGAATATTTCCTTCTTTTTTAACTAACTCACCAATTGGCTGTATTTAAAACAGTTAAAGTAATTGGCATGATTATTGATGTGCTAGCAAACTGTTTATCAGCCAAGAATTTGAGGACCATGGAACATTTATTATGGAATAAAAATAATTCCAATTGGCAATGATTGGATGAGAACTTGGGTCCACTCAATGGATGAAACCATTCTCAATTATATTTGTGCTTTCATATGGCCTCATGAACTTGAGGTATGGCAAAAGCAACAACTACAATAACACTTATAAGGGCATGCTTGTAGGACCTCCAGATGTTACATCCAGTGAAGAACATAGCTCAAGAGAAGATTAAAACAAGACCAAGTGAAGCTACACAATTGTGCCACAGATCATAGAATGAGTCAGGACAGAATTGCATCTTGACCCAATGGCCTTTCTGCCATAGTGTGCAGTTATATTTAAATTAGTGTTTTCAAAATGTGTTCTTGGCCACCAAATCAGAATCATTTGGAATGTCAGTGAAAAATCCATAATTATGAGTTTTTCCCTAAATCTACTGAATCAGATTGGGGGTTAGGAGTGGGTGGTAGGAATTTGCATTGTTAACAAGCACCCTTTAACTGATTCTTATGTACATTAATCTTTTTCAATGATATAGGCCTAAAGGCTAAAAAAATTAAGGGATAAAACACAGATTTAAGCATTCAACTGCTTTGTCTGTCACTGATGTAACTAACAACATCAAAATCACTGAGAGACACTACAGTGCACCCCAGAAGACAAAAGGGGTAAAATAAACCATAACTACCACAGTTGTTAAAGGACACACAAAATGAAAAGATGTAAAATATGACATCAAAAACACCAAATGTGAGGCTTGCCTCATAGCATAGTGATTAAGTTCATGTGCTCTGCTTTGGCAGCCCAGAGTTCGCCATTTTGGGTCCCAGGTGCAGACCTACACAACGCTTGTTGAGCTATGCTGTGGCAGGCATCCCACATATAAAGTAGATGAAGATGGGCACAGATGTTAGCTCAGGGCGAATCATCTTCAGCAAAAAGTGGAGGATTGGTGGCACATGTTAGCTTAGGGCTAATCTTCCTAAAAGAATAGACACAACATCTAAGGGGGGAGTAAAAATGTAGTGCTTTCAGAATGCTCTCAAAATTAAGCAATTATCACCTGAAAATAGTCTACCATATGTATCTATCTATCTATATAATATATATTATGTATATGTATGTATTTACATGTATGTAATATATATTATATATATTTATGTTGATATATATGAACCTCATAGTAACCACAAACCAAAAACCTACAACAGAGAAAAATAGAAAGGAACCCAAACATAGCACTAATAAAACCATCAAACTACAAAGGAAAAAGACCAAGAAAAGAAGAAAAGAATAGAAAAGAACTACAAAAACAATGAGAAAACAACAAACAAAATGACAATAAGTCCAGATCTGTGAAAAATGATTTTAAATGTAAATGGATGAACTGCTCCAATCAAAAGACATAAGGTAACTGAATGAATACAAAAACAAGACCCATTTATATGCTGACTACAAGAGACTCACTTCAGATATAAGGACATGCACAAATTGAAAGTAAACGAATGCAAAAAGATATTCCATGCAAATGGAAATGAGCAAAAAAACTAGAGATAAAGATTAAAAAAAGGCATCCAAAATAAGAAAGGGGTCAATCCAAGAACAGGATATAACATTTGTAAACATTTATGATGCAACATAGGAGCACATAAATATATAAAGCAAATATTAACAGACATAAAAGGAGAAATTGACAGTAATAAAATAATAGTAGGGGACTTTAATACCCTACTTTCATCAATGGATAGATCATCCAGACTGAAAAGCAACAGGGAAATATTGGCCTTAAAAGACTAATTAGATCAGATGGACTTAATAAATATATACAAAATATTCCATCAGAAAAAATGCAAAATAAACATTCTTTTCAAGTGCACGTGGAACATTCTCCAGGATAGATGACATGTTAGGCCACAAACAAGTCTCAATAATTTTAAGAAGATTAAAATTATAGCAAGCATCTTTTCCAACCACAATGTTTTAAAAGTAGAAATCAATTAGAAGAAGAAAACAAAAGAAAACACAAACACATGGAGACTAAACAGCATGATACGAAATAACCAATGGCCTAATGAAGAAATCAAAAAATACCTTGAGACAAATGAAAATAGAAACACAACTTTCCAAAATCTATGAGATGCAGCAAAAGCAATTCTAACAGGGAAGTTCATAGCAATACAGGCCTACCTTAGGAAACAAAAACAGTCTCATAGAAACGATCTAACTTTACACTTAAAGAAACTAGAAAAAAGAACAAACAAAGCCCAAAGCTAGTAGAAGGAAGGAAATAATAAAGATCAGAGTGGAAATAAAAGAAATAGAGACTAACATAAAAACAACTAGAAAGATCAATGAAACTAAAACCTAGTTCCTTAAAAAGATAAATAAAATTGACATACTGTTAGCCAGAGTCATCAAGAAACCAAGAGAGAGGGCCTGAATAAATAAAATCAAAAATAAAGGAGAAGTTACAACTGACAACCATGTAAATAAAAAAGATCATAAGAGACTACTACCAACAATTATATGCAAACAAATTGGAAAACCTAGGAAAAATGGATAAATTTCTAGATGCACACAACCTGCTAGGACTGAATCATGAAGAAATAGAAAATCTCAATAGACCTATATATGTAATGAAATTGAATCAGTAATTTAAAAATTCCCAAAAGCAAAAAGTTTAAGACCAGATAGCTTCACAGGTGAATTCCAACAAGCACTTAATGAAAAGTTAATGCCTATCCTTTTCAATTTATTCCAAAAAATTGAAGAGAAAGAAATGCTCCTAAGTTTATTTTACAAGGCCAAAATTACCCTGACGCCAAAACTAGACAAAGACACAACAAAAAAAGAAAATACAGGCCAATGTGCCTGATGAACATAGATTCAGAAATCCTCAACTAAATATTAGCAAACTGAATGCAATGATACATTAAAAGGATCATACACCACAATCAAGTGGGATTTATTCTAGTGATGCAAGGATGCTTCAACATCCCCAAATCAATCAATATATACACATTAACAAAGTGAAGGATAAAAGTCTCATGATTAGCTCAAGAGACACAGCAAAAGCATTTGAAAAAATTCAACATCAGTTTTTGATAAAAACTCTCGACAAAGTAGGTATAAGAAACCTAACTCAAGATAATAAATGCCAATACGACAAACTCACAGCTAACATCATTCTCAAAGGTGAAAATGTGCAAGCTTTTCTTCTAAGATCAGGAAATGGACAGGGATTACCACTCTTGCCACTTTTATTCAATGTAATATTTGAAGTCCAAGCCATAGCAATTAGAAAAAAAGAAATAAAATTTATTTAAATAGAAAAGGAAGAAGTAAAACTGTCGCTATTTGAAGATAACATGATGCTTTATATAGAAAACCCTAAAGACTCTACCAAAAAATATTAGAACTAATAAATGAATTCAGTAAAGTTGCAGGACATAAAATTAATATACAGAAAGTGGTTGCATTTCCACACATTAATAGTTAGCTATGAGAAAGACAATTTAAAAAGACCATCCATTTACTATTGTATCAAAAAGAGTAAAATGCCTAGGAATAAATTTAACTAAGGATGTGAAAGGGCTGTACTCTGAAAACTATAAGACATTGATGAAAGAAATTGAAGAAGACGCAAATGAATGGAAGGATATATTGTGCTCATGGATTGGAAGAATTAATATTGTTAAAATGCCCATACGACCCATAGCAATCTACAGATTCACGCAATCCTCATCAAAATATCAATGGCATTTTTCACAAAACTAGAACAAAAATTCCTAAAATTTTTATAGAACTGTATAAGGTCCCAAATAGCCAAAGCAATCTTGAGAAAGAAGAATAAAACTGGAGGCATCACACTCCCTGATTTCAAACTATACCACAAAGCTATAGTAATCAAAATCGTATGGCACTGGTACAAAACACAGATACATAGATCAATCGAGTAGAATAGAGAGCCCAGAAAAAAAAATTGCCATATATGGTCAATTAACCTATGACACAGGAAGCAAGAATATACGATGAGGAAAAGACAGTCTCTTCAATAAATGGTATTTTGAAAATTGGACAGCTACATGAAAAAGAATTAAACTGGACCACCATCTTTCACCATATACAAAAAATAAATTCAAAATGGATTAAAGACTTGAATGTGAGACCTGAAACCATAAAACTCCTAGAAGAAAATATAGGCAGTCAGGTCTTTGACATTGGTCTTAGCAATAATTTTTGGACCAGTGTCCTCAGGCAAGGACAACAAAAACAAAAACAAATGAGATTACATCAAACTAAAAAGCCTTTGCACTGCAAAGGAAATCATCAACGACATGAACAGGCAACCTACTGAACAGGAGAAGATATTTGCAAATTATACAGCTGATAAGGGATTAATATCCAAAATAATAAAAAACTTATACAACTTAATGTCAAAAAAAAACAGCAATCTGATATAAAAATGGGCAGAGGACTTAAACATTTTTCCATGACATACAGATGGCCAAAGGACACATGAAGAGATACTCAGCGTCACTAATCATCAATGAAATCCAAATCAAAACCCCAGTGACATACAACTTCACACTTGTCAGAATCCCTATTACCAAGGAGACAAAAAATAACAAGTCTTGGCAAGGATGTGGAGAAAAGAGAACACTTTTCCCACAGTTGGTGCAGTCACTATGGAAAACGTTCTTCAAAAAATTAAAAATAGAATTGCCATAAGATTCAGCAATCCACTTTTGGATACTTATCCAAAAGAAAATGAAAACACTAATTTGAAGAGATATATGGCACTCTTATGTTCATTGCAGCATTATTTACAATAGCCAAGATATAGAAGAGACCTACACGTCCATTGATAGATGAATAGATAAAGAAGATATGGTGTGTATAGTACAATGGAAACTTAGCCATAAAAAAATAAAATCTTGCCATTTGCTACAACATGGATGGAACTAGAGGGTATTATTCTAAGTGAAATAAGCCAGACAGAGGAAGACAAAAACTGCATCATTTCATTTATATGTGGAATCTAAGAAACAAAACAATTGAGCAAACAAAACTAAATAAAAACCAGACTCATAGATACAGGAAACAAAGTAGTGGATATCAGAGTGGGGAGGGCATCGGGTATTGGTGAAATAGGTGAACAGGATTAATGGTACAAACTTCCAGTTATAAAATACATAAATCATAGGGATGTAATGTACGGCATAGGGAATATAGTCAATAATATTATAATAACTTTGAATGGTGACAGATGGTAACTAGATTTATCATGGTGATAATTTTGTAATGTATATAAATATCAAATCATTATGATATACACTTGAAATTAAGATGTTGTATATCAGTTACACTTCAATAAAAAAAATAACTGCTAGAAGTTATCAATAACAATAATATGGATTCCTAGAACCTATCTTAGAGATACTGATAGTTGTTCTGGTGTGAGTACAAAATTCAGAGTACACGATATTTGGAAAACATCTATGTGATGGTGCATTGTTTCTTTTTCCAGGTGTAATAGCTAGGTATTTGAAATTAATAGTTCTTTTTGTAGAGGTATTTTTTTAAAGCTACAAGTTGGGACTTTGATTTCAGGTACTTGACAACCAAGAAATGTACTGAAGCCAATGAAATTTCCTAGTTAATAGCGTTAGAATGGCATAGTTGTGGAATTCATTAAGTTCCAATAATAAAATTAATCATCAGTGGTATGTTAATTTTATTTGCTCCCATATTAAAATGCTGGACTGTAACCAGTATTAAAAATATCAATTATATCCTAACCTTACATGCAGACTTCTTTGATTTTATTTTGTTTAGAACAGTGATAGAAATATGTGTGTTTTCCTGCATGGTCTTTTGAAATATCACTATTTTTGATAAAGATACCATCATAAATATAGGGAAGTGTACGTATTTTAACAACTTATACTAATGTAGAATCCTTTTACATTTATTGTCCATCCTAGTTTGCTAAAAATATTAAAGCATTGAATCATGACTATATTGGCAGATAATATGTAGTAACCACCTGTGATGGTTAATTTATATGTCAACCTGACTGAACCACAAGGTGCCCAGGTACTTGGTGCAACATTATTCTAAGTGTGTCTGTGAAGGTGTTTGTGGATGAAATTAACGTTTCAATTGGTAGGCTGTGTAAAGCAGATTGCCCTCTCTAATATGGGTGGCTTGACATCAGTTGAAGGCCTGAATCAAACAAAAAATGTTGACCCGCTCGCAATTTAAGAGTGAACTCCTCTTTCTGGCTCCCTTGAGTTGGGATATCAGTCTTCTCTTGACTTTGGTCTCAAACTGAAACATTGGACCATTTTGGTTCTTGAGCCTTCCAGCTTTTGGATTGGAATTTACATCATTGGCTCGCCTGGGTCCAGCTTGCTGGCAATAAATCTTGGGACTTCTCAGCCTCCATAATCATGTGAGACAATTCCTTATAATAAATCTCTCTCTGTCTCTCTCTCCACGTATATGTATACATATATTTATAAACACACATATTTATACATATATACGTACACACATATATACATACAGACATTCATATATATACATCCTTTTGGTTTTGTTCCTCTTGATAATCTCGAACAGTATGCCACCTATTTAAAATACTACTCACTTTATTAGAGAGAAAAGAAAAGAAAGATCTTCTTTCTGGCATATAATCTTTAATAAAGGACACGTGTTTTGCCTTCACAGAAAATTAGATGCTAAGACCACACCAGAACATTGTTAGCCAGTGATTTCTTGCTATAACAGATGTAACATAGTATTATATTTAGGTAAAAATAATATAGAATAAATTCTTCTATTAAGGGATTTCAAAATAAATTTGTATGTTGCTTATAATAGGAATTACATTTGTTCACATTTAAATGAGGTTTAACTAACCTGGCAAAATAGCTTCCAAAGTTCATTATCTCTCCAGTCTGGGGAATGTAATATGTGAACAAGGTAATAAATATATGCATTTTATGCATTTCCATAGCATTTTTCTCTTTACTTATGCATCACCATGCCACTCCCTATTTTTGAAAATGGAGATAATAGAATTAGGCTGTGGAAAGACCATAGCCACATTTATTTTTAAATCTTAGCTCTATCAGTTCTGACTTTAGCTAAGTCATTTATCCAAACTGAGTTTCCTTTTCTTCCTCTGAAAATTTGTTCTAGATAAACAGCACCTTAGACTTGTGAAATTTAAGGTTGTATGTGAAATTATTTAACGCAATATAGGTAATCTAGTAGATTCTGAACAATTATTAAATAGGAAATTATATTTGATTCACAAGACAAATTAACCATTATGATATATTTCCATATTTTAGAGGTATACAGATATAAAATGCGGAATAAAATCATTTATTCAGAGGCCCCTATTGAAAATATGTTAAAAAATCTGGATCTTTGGAAGCATCTACTTGCCAAATTTATGTGATCTTAAGGTGGAAATTGATCAGAAAATGTTTACCAATGAATTCATTATATGTCTGTATGTACATAAGGAAGTTTTGCCTCTTTATTTTAAAATAAATTTAATAAAATTAACCTTATTTTATTAAACACATTAAATAAAAATAACTTTATTTTGAAATAATTACAGATTCACAGGAAATTGCAAAGAATTGTACAGAGAGATCGCCTTCACTCTTCACTCAGCCTTCTATAAGGTTAAGATCTTCAAATTCAAATCCAGGATGCTGACATTGGTACAAACCCATGTGTGTCCAACTCTGTGTGCATTTTTATCACAAGTGTGGTGATAAATAACTCCACAATCAAGATACCTGACAGCACCATAGCCAGAAGGCTCTTTTGTACTACCCTATTATAGAGACACCCGTCCCCTCCCCATTTCTTTCCTTCTTGTTCTACATTAAAGTATCTTGATAATTACTAACATTATTATCAATGACAACATCAGACATTCTTAAATGAAGTCCTCAGTCATGCTGTGTTAAACCACTTCCAACACTCCAACCTTCTGATCCTGACTTTGGGATACAGCAATAGACCCAACGACTGTCAGAATGTGACCATCATGACTCAGATCGCTCTCTTTTTATTTTTTGTACCATCTTACCATTTTTCAGTGTACAATACAGTAGTGTTAACTATATAAACATTGTTCTGAAATTTTACTCTATAACTTTTTCACTTAGCAAAACAAATTCTCTAGCAATTGAACAACAACTTATTTCTGCATCCTCCCCATCGCCTGGCAACCACCATTCTACTTTCTGTCTGTAAGAGTTTGATTACCTTACATATCTCATTGTAAGTGGAACCATGCAGTACTTGTCTTTTTGTGACTTGTTTATTTCACTTCGCATAACATGTTTAAGGTTTATCCATGTTGTAGCATATAGCAGGATTTCCTTCATTTTTAAGGCTGAATAATATTAAATTGTTCGTATACACCAAATTTTGTTTATCCAGTCATCCATCAATGGACATTTGGGTTACTTCTACCTCTTGGCTATTGTGAATAATGCTACAATGAACATGGGTGTGCAAATATCTCTTTGAAATCTTGTTTTATAATTGATGTTATTATAAATGGAATTATATTGCATATATACCCATGAGTGGGATTTCTAGATCATATAGTAAGTTTATTTTTAATTTTTTGAGGAAACTCTGTACGGTTTTCCTTAGTGGCTGCACCATTTTACATTCCCACCAACAGTGCACAAGTGTTCTAATTTCTCCACATCTTCACCAACACTTGTTGTTTTCTGTGTTTTGCTGTGTTTCTGTGTTTCTGTGTTTGATAGTGGCCATTCTAACAGGTGTGAAATAATTGCTCATTGTAGTTTTGATTTGCATTGCCATTATAACTAGTAATGTTGAACATCTTTTCATATACTTGTTGACCATTTCTATATCTTCTTTGGGGAAATGTCTTTTCAAGTGCTTTGCTGATTTTTTTTATTCAAATTATTTTTTTGTTTTGTTTTTGAGTTGTATGGTTTCTTTATATATCCCACATATTAACCACTTATTAGATATATGGTTTCCAATAATTTCTCCCATTTCGTAGGTTGTCTTTTTACTCTGTTGCTTGTTTCCTTTGTTGAACACAAGCTTTTAACTTTGATGTAGTCTTATTTGTCTATATTTGCTTTAGCCAATTGTGCCTTTCTTGTCACACCCAAGAAATCACTGCCAAGTCCAATGTCATAAAACGTTCTCCCTATCTTTTCTTCTGGAAGTTTTATATTTTCAGATCTTATATTTAGGTCTTTAACTTGTTTTGAGTTAATGTTTCTATATGCTGTAATGTAAGGGTCCAACTTCATTCTTTTTCATATAGATATACACATTTCCCAGCACCAATTGTTGAAGAGAGTATTTTTTCCCCAGGATGTACCCTTGACATCCCCTTTAAAGGTAATTTGACCATATACATGAGGGTTTATTTCTGGGCTTTCTATTCTATTTCATTTGTGTATATGTATGTCTTTATGCCATTACCACTCTGTTGTGGTTACTGTAACTTTGTGTTAAGTTTTGAAATCAGTAAGTGTGAGGCCTCCAGCTTTGTTTTCATTTCTCAATTTTTCTCTTTTTGCTGTTTAAAGTCTTTGAGATCCCATATAAATTTTAAATTTTTTTTCTATTTCTGCAAAAATTGCTATTGGATGACAAAATGCCCAAGGATTTTGATACAGATTTCATTGAATCTGTAGATCACTTTCAATCTTATTGACATCTTAACGATATAATCCTCCACTCTATGAACTTTCCATTCATTTGTGGCTCCTTTAATTTCTTTCAGTAATATTTTGTAGTTTTTGCCTCCTTGGTAAGTTTTTTCCCACATATTTTATTCTTTTTGATGATATCATAAAGTTGTTTTCTTAATTTCCTTTTGATTACTCATTATTAGTTTATAGAAGTACAACTGATTTTTGTGTGTTAATTTTGCATTCTGCAACATGGCTGAATTCATTTATTAGTTCTAACAGTTTTTTAATGGAATATTTATGGTTTTATACATTTTGATTATGTGATCTGTAACAGAGATAATGTTACTTCTTCCTTTCTAATTTGTATGCCTTTTGTTTCTTTTTCTTGTATAATTGCTCCGAGTCTTCTAGTAGTACTTTGAATAGGAGTGGCAAGAGTAGGCATCCTCATCTTGTTCTTGATCTTAGAGGAAAAGCTTCCACTCTCTCACCGTTACGGATAATTATAGCTATGGGCATTTCGTATGCGGACTTTATCATGCTGAGGTAATTTCCTTCTTTCCTAGTTTGAGTGCTTTTTATAATAAAAAAGTGTTGAATTTTGTCAAATGCTTTTACTGCATCAATCAAAACGACCATGTTTTTGTCCTTTGTTCTGTTAATTTTGTGTATTATATTGATTTTCATATCTTGAAACATGTTTGCATTCCACTTATCATGGTGTATAATCCTTTCAATGTGTTGCTGAATTCTGTTTGCTAGTATTTTGTTGAAGATTGTTGTATTGTCTTTCATTAGGAATATTAGTCTGTAATTTCCTCTTTTTGCAAAGCCTTTGTCTGATTTTGTTATCAATATAATCCTGATCTCAAAAAATCAGTTTGGAATTGTTTCCTCCTCTTTGGTTTTTTGGAACAGTTTGAGAAGGATTGGTATTTATTCTTCTTTAAATGTTTGGGAGAATTCTCCAGTGAAGCCATCTGGTCCTGGACTTTATTTATTTTTTTATTTTATTTTGGTGAGGAAGATTGGCCCTGAGCTAACATCTGTTGCCAGTCTTCCACTTTTTTCTTGAGGAAGATTGTCCCTGAGCTAACATCTGTTGCCAATCTTCCTCTATTTTGTATGCTGCCACAGCCTGGCTCAGTGATTGATATGTAGGTCCACACCTGGAATCTGAACTTATGAACACTGCAGCACCAAAGTGGAGTGTGCAAACTTAACCACTATGCCACTGAGAGGGCCCCCTGGACTTTTTATTATTGAGAGGTTTTTATTATTGATTTAATCTCTTTACTAGTTATAGATGTGTTCAGATAATTTATTTCTTCATGGTTCAGTCTGCATAGGTTGTATGTTTATAGAAATTCATCCATTTCTTCTGTTACCCAATTTGTTAGTGTATATCTGTTCATAGTTTTTTTTTCTATTGTTTTTCTCTCTCTTTCATTTATCTGCTCTCATTTTTGTTGTTTCTTTTCTTCTGCTAACATTGGGTTTAGTTTGCTGTTCTTTTTCTAATTCCATGAGGTGTAAAGTTATGTCATTGATTTGGTATCTTTCTTCTTTTTAATGCAGGCATTTACTGCTGTAAACTTTCCTCTTACTACTGCTTTTGCTGCATCCCACAAATTTTGGTGTGCTGTTTTTTCATTTTTGTTTGCCTAAAGATACCTTTTAATTTCCCTGGTGATTTCTACTTTGACCCCTTGGTTTTTCAAAAGTGTGTTGTTTAATTTCCAAATTTTTGTGAATTTTTCAGTTTTCCTTTTGCTGTTGATTTCTAGCATCATTCCACTGTGGTCAGAAAAGATAATTTTTATGATTTTAATCTTAAATTTCTTAATACTTGTTTTGTGACCTAATGTGTGATCTACCCTAGAAAATGTTCTGTGTGCATTGAGACTGTGTATTCTGCCGTTGTTGGGTAGAGTATCATGTATATGGCTGTTAGGTCCAATTGATCTATAGTGTTGTTCAAGTCCTTTATTTCCATATTGATCTTTTGTCTGGTTGATCTATCTGTTATTGAAAGTGGAATATTTTAATTTCCTACTATTATTACGTTACTTTTTCTCTCTCACATTATGTCAATGTTTACCTTATATATTAGGGTGCTCTGCTCTTAGGTGCATATATATCATTTTAATTCTTATATCTTCTTGGTGAATTGACCTTTTTATCATTGTCTCTTATGACAGTTTTTGACTTGAAGTCTATTTTGTCTGATGTGTGTGGTCACCTCTGCTCTCTCTTGGCTGCCCTGACATTGAATATCTTTTTCCATCCTTTCACTTTCAGCCTATGTATGTTCTTATATTTAAAGTGAGTCTCTTGTAGACAACATATAGTCAAATCTTGAGGTTTGTTGTTGTTAATCCATTTAGCCATTGTATGGCTTGTGAGTGGGAAGTTTAATCTATTTAAATTTAAAGTAATTACTAATATGAAAGGCCCAGTGTTGCCATTTTGTTAATTGTTTTTCATATACCATGTGATTATTTTGTGTCTTATTTTCTCTTGCTGCATTTATTTGTGTTTAATTATTTATTTGGTCATATGCTTTGATTCGTGTATCAATTTCTTTTTCCATCTTCTGTAGGTATATTCTTTGTGGTTACCATAGAGATTACATAAAACAGGTTATGGTTATAGCAATCTATTTCAAACTGAATAACAACTTAACCTCAATCACATATGAAGTCACTACTTTTCTTCTCCTTCCTGTGACTTTGTGTACCAGATATTGTTGTTAAGTCAGTGTCTCTGGGGAAATAAGGGCCGGGGCTTATATTCTGCCATCTTGTTGATGTAATTCCCCTTTTGCTTCTATTTTTAAATGGACAAATAAACTTTTTGAATTGTTATTTCTTGTTATAAATAAGTCATATAAGCAAGAGATCATCATAATTTAACTTAATACACTTTTATTAAAAGTCTACTCTGTACTAAGTTCAATGGTAAGCTCTGGGACTTTCAAAACAAAGAAGACACATCTCTGAGTTTATGTAATTGGATGGGATAACAAATATTTAAAAATCATTAAAATCTAGTGTAAAGATGTAAATAATGAAAGCCTGTACAGAGTGAAGACTGAAGGATTGGCTCTCTCTGGATAATCATAGAACATATCCTAAGAAACTCCACACTGGGCTGAATTTTGGGAGGTAAATCAGATCTTGTATGTAAAAAAATGCTAAAAGGGAAAACATATTGTAATGTAAATGTATCAAATCAATATGTTGTATATCTTAAACTTATACAACATTGTATGTAAAATATATCTCAAAAGCACTACTACTTCAATCAAAAAATACATTCTTTGAAGAGTTTCCAATAGACAATGGTACACGTAACAATTGGTTTAGAATTTAACAACATTATATTGAAAAGGATTTTTTTTGTTTCTATCTCTTTGAGGAGTAAATTTAAATTGAAACATTTATCCATCCTGCATGTATATGAATGTATCCTACCTACTGAATTAAAAAAACTCTCAATATTACATGTTTATTTTCATACATGAGTTTTACTATTGTCTCAGCAGAGGGGAAAACTGCCAATCCTCTAGCTAGAACTTCCAGTCTATGTTAAACAGAAGTGGCAAGAGTGGGGCATCCTTGTCTTATTCCTGATCTTAGAGGGAAATCTTTCAACTTTTCACATTGAGTATGATATTGGCTCTGGGCTTGCCATAGATGACCTTTATTATGTTGAGGTACACTACTTTTGTATCTAATTTGTTGAGGGTTGTTATCATGAAAGAATGTTTAATTTTGTCAAATGCTTTTTCTGCATCTACTGAGATAGTCATATGATTTTTGCCCCTCACTTTGTTAATGTGATGTGTCACATTTATTGATTTGTATATGTTGATTCTTCATTGCATAACAAGGATAAATCCAACTTAATCATGATGTACGATCCTTTTAATGTACTATTCAATTCTGTTCACTAGTACTTTGCTGAGGATTTTTACATCTATATTCATCAGGTATATTGACTTCTAACTTTCTTTTCTTGTTCTTGTCTAGCTTTGAGATCAGAATAATTCTGGCCTTGTAAAATGAGTTTGGAAGTGTTCCATTATCATCAATTTTTTGGAAGAGTTTGAGAAGGATTGGTATTAATTCTTCTTCAAATATTTTGTAAAATTCACTAGTAAAGACACCAGGCCTTGCACTTTTCTTTGTTGTGAGGTTTTAGATTACTTATTCAATCTTCTTACTCATTACCTGTCTGTTAAGATTTTCTGTTTCTTCATGATTCAGTCTTGGAAGGTTGTTTCTTTCTAATATGTATGCATTTCTCCGGGCTTTCCAATTTGTTGGTGCATAGTTATTCATAGTAGTCTCTTATGATCTTTCATATGTTTACTTTTTAATCGTGACATTTGTTAACCTGAAAAAGATGTTATTTCTATATGATCTAAAAAGAGCATCATTTCCTTTTTATTTCTCTTATTCTATTTACTTTACTATTACTTTTATTAAGATTGGGATTACACTTTAAAAAATGGTCTTGCACATCAATTTATAAGATTAAATTATTTGTCTTCTTAACGTAGTCATCACACAGATATGTTTTCATAAACTGTATCTGGCTCACAAATATATTTTTCTGTTTATTCTCTCTGTCTTTCAAATTTAAAGTAAATGTCAAATTTTATATATTGAGATTAGACATAAAAATTAAATTTCCAGAATTTCTGATAAAATTAGAGCATCATGTTCTATTTTGGCATAGCAAGAACATGTCAAATCTTAGTATCAATTGCTCCCATTAGTCCAAAATATATATTAATTTAGTGATTTTTGCTTAAAATATTTACATATTCCAATGTTGGGTTCATTTATATTTATAACTACTGTATCTTCTTGATGAATTGACCTCTTTTTCATTATATGATGACTTTCTTTGTGTTTTATTACCATCTTTGATTTTTTGTTGTTGAGTTACGTGAGTTCTTTGTATATTTTGGAGATTAACCCCTTGTCAGGTATGTGGTTTGAAAATATTTTTCCCCAAGTGGTGGGTTGTCTTTTTGTTTTAATCCTGGTTTCCCTTGCCTTGTAGAAGCTCTTTAGTCTGGTGAAGTCCCTGTTGTTTATTTTTTCCTTTGTTTCCCTTGTCCGAGAAGACATGGTATTTAAAAGATCCTTTTAAGACCGATGTCAAAGAGTGTACTGCCTATATTTTATTCTAGAAAGTTTATGGGTTCAGGTCTTACCTTCAAGTCTATGATCCGTTTTGAGTTTATTTTTGTGAATGGCATAAGGTAATGGTCTACTTTCATTCTTTTACATGTGGCTGTCCAGTTTTCCCAACACTATTTATTAAAAAGAGACTTTTCTTTCTGCATTGTATGTTCTTAGCTCCTTTACTGAAGAGTAGCTATCTGTACATTTTTGGTTTTATTTCTGGGCTTTCAATTCTGTTCCATTGATCTATGTGCCTGTTTTTGTACCAGTACCATGCTGTTTTGATTGTTATAGCTTTGTAGTACATTTTTAGGTCAGGGATTGTGATGCCTCCAGATTTTTTCTTTTTTCTCAGGATTGCTTTAGCAATTTAGGGTCTTTTGTTCCCCATATGAATTTTAGGATTCTTTTTTCTATTTCCATGAAGAATGTCATTGGGATTCTGATTGTGATTGCATTGGATCTGTAGGTTGCTTTAGGTAGGATGGACATTTTAACTATGTTTATTCTTCCAATCCATGTGCATGGAATGTGTTACCATTTCTTTATGTCACCATCAATTCCTTTCAGTAAAGTCTTGTAGTTTTCATTGCATAGGTCTTTCACTTCCTTGGTTAAATTTATTCCAAGATATTTTATTCCTTTTGTTGAGATTGTGAATGGGATTGTGTGCTTGAGTTTTCTTTCTGTTAGTTTGTTATTGGAGTAAAGAAATGCAACTGATTTTTGTAAGTTGATTTTGTACCCTGAAATATTGCTGTCATTATTGATTATTTCTAGTAGCTTTGCAGTAGATTTTTAAAATTTTTCCATATATAAAATCATGTCAACTCAAACAGCGAAAGTTTCACTTCTTCATTGCCTATTTGGATTCGTTTTACTTCTTTTGCTTGCTTAATTGCAGTGGCAAAAACCTCCAGGTCTATGTTGAATAAGAGTGTTGAGAGTGGGCATCATTGTCTTGTTCCTGTTCTCTGAGGGATGGCTTTCAGTTTTTCCCCATTGAGTTTGATGTTGACTGTGGGTCTGGCTTTTATTATGTTGAGGTAGTTTCCTTCTATATCCATTTTACTAAGAGTTTTTATCATAAATGGATGTTGGATCTTGTCATATGCTTTCTCTGCAACTATTGAGATGATCATGTGGTTTTTTGTTCCTCATTTTGTTAATGTAGTGTATGAGATTGATTGATTTGCAGATGAACCATTCCTGTGTCCCTGGTGTAAATCCCACTTGATCATGGTATATGATCTTTTTAATGTATTGCAGTATTCACTTTGCCAATATTTTGTTGATGATTTTTGCATCTATGCTCATCAGCATTATTGGCCTGTAATTTTTCTTCTTGTGTTGTCCTTGTCTGGCTTTGGTATCAGGATGATGTTGGCCTTGTAGAATGTCTTATAAAATGTTCCATATTCCTCAATTTTCTAGAATATTTTGAGAAGGATAAGTATTATCTCTTCTTTGAATGACTGGTAGAATTCTCCAGAGAAGCCATCTGGTCCTCGACTTTTATTTTTGGGGAGGTTTTTGATTACTGTTTTAATCTCTTGTGATTGGTCTACTCAGATTCTCTATTTCTTCTTGATTCAGTTTTGGGAGGTTGTAAGAGTCTAAGAATTTATCCATTTCTTCTGGTTTGTCCAATTTGTTGGCATATGGTTTTTCATAGTATTCTCTTATAATCTTTTGCGTTTCTGCGGTATCCATTGTAACTTCTCCTCTTACATTTCTGATTTTATGTATTTGAGCCTTCTCTCTTTTTTCCTAGTGAGTCTGCCTAAGGGTTTGTCAATTTTATCTTCTCAAAGAACCAACTTTTTGTTTAACTGATCCTTTCTACTGTCTTTTTTGTTTCAATTTCATTTATTTCTGCATTAATTTTTGTTATTTTCCTCCTTGTACTGACTTTTGGCTTTATTTGTTCTGGTTTTTCTAATTCTTTTACCTGTGGTTTGAGATTGCTTATTTGATATTTTTCTTGTTTGTTAAGGTGAAGCTTTATTATAACGAATTTCCGTCTTACAGCTGCTTTTGCTGCATCCTAAATGAGTTGATGTGGTATGCTTTCATTTTCATTTGTCTCCAGATATTTGTTTTCTCCTTTAATTTCGTCAATGATCCATTTGTTGTTCAGTAGCATGTTTTTAATCTCTATATCTTTGCCCGTTTCCCAGCTTTTTTCTTGTAATTGATTTCTAACTTCATAGCATATGGTCAGAAAAGATGCTTGGTATTATTTGAATCCTCTTAAATTTATTGAGGTTTACCTTTTTTCCCAACAAATGGTCTATGCTTGAGAATGTTCCATGTGTACTATAGAAGAATGTGTAACTAGCTATTTTTCCATGGAGTGTTTATATATATATATATATGTTTATATATATATAAAGTACATCTGTTCCAGCTTTTCATTTGATTCTAGAATTTCGTTGTTGACTGTCTGTCTGGATGACCTATCCATTGGTGTAAGTGGGATGTTGAGTTCTCCTACTATTATTGTGTTGTTGTTAATACCTCCTTTTAGGTTTGTTAATAATTGCTTTATGTACTTTAGTGTTCCTGTGTTGGTTGCACATATGTTTATAAATGTTTTTTCTTCTTGGTGGCCTGTCCCTTTTATCATAATCTACTGCCCCTCTTTGTCTCTCTTTACCTGTTCTGTCTTGAAGTCAACTTTGATATAAGTATGGCAACGCCTGCTTACTCTCATTCACCATTAGCTTCGAGCATCGTCTTCCATCCCCTGACTCTGAGTCTGTGTTTGTCTTTGGGGTTGAGCTGTTTTCCCTGGAGGCAGCATATTGTTGGGTCTTGTTTTTTAAATCCATCCTGCCATTCTGTGTCTTTTTATTGGATAATTCAATCCATTTACATTTAGAGTGATTATTGATATATGAGGGCCTAATGCTGTCATTTTATCACTTGTTTCTGGTTGTCCTGCATTTCCCTTGTTTCTCACCCATGTAGTTTGGATGACCAATTCAGTTAGGTAGTTTTCTATGCCAGTTTCCTTAGTTTTTTCCTTATTTATCATTTTCATCTCAGTGCTAATTATTTGTTTAGTGAGTACCATGTGGTTTGTATAAAAAAATCTGATAGATGAGATAGTCAATTTTCTTATAGCCTCTTGTTCCCTTAGACTAAGCTGGTTCCATCCCCTTGCACTTCCCCTTCTAAGTCGTTATTGTCAAATCTTATTTCATCTTGTGTTGTGACTTTGTGGTTAATATGACAAGTCTATATTTATTCTGCTGTTTTCCTTCCCTTTATCTTAATGTTATAATTAAGCATTGGCTAACCTGTCCTGTTGGAAAGCTGAAAACTTCTGATTTTACCTGTCTACTTATCTCCTTTCTCAGAGATTTGTAATCCCTTTCTTCTTTTTTTCTTTCAGGTATGAGGTACTTCCTGAGGATTTCTTGTAGGGAAGGTTTTGTGTCATTGAACTCCCTTAACTTTTGTTTATCCGGGAAAGTTTTTATTTCTCCATCATATTTGAAGAATATTTTCACTGGAGGGAGTATTCTTGGCTGGAGATTTTTACCTTTCAGAATTTTGAATATATCATTCCAGTTTTCCCTAGCCTGTAACGTTCTGCTTAGAAATCTGCTGACAGCTTCATAGGGGTCCCTTTGTACATTGTTTTCTTCTGCCTTGCTGCCTTTAGTTTTTCTTTATCTTTGACTTTTGCCAGCTTTACTACTACATGCCTTGGAGTTGGTCTTTTTACATTGGTAAAGTTTGGAGATCTATTATCTTCTGTCATGTGGATTTCCAGCTCCCTCCCAGGTTCAGGAAGTTCTCAGATATTATTTCTTTGAACAAGCCTTCTGCTCCATTCTCCCTCTCTTCTCTCTCTCAAATACCTATAATCCTTATGTTGCATTTCCTAATTGAGTCAGATATTTCTCGGTGAGTTTCTTCATTCCTTTTTAGTCTTATTTCTCCCTCCTCCTCTATCTGAAGCATTTCTATATTCCTGTCCTCCAGACTGCTAATTCTGTCCTCCATAATATCAGCTCTACTGTTCAGGGAGTCCAGAATTTTCTTAATCTCCTCCATTGTGTTTTTCATCTCCTACATTTCTGATTGGTTCTTCTTTATAGTTTCAAGGTCTTTTGTGAAGTATCTCTTGAACTTGTTGAATTGTCTACCTTTATTATCTTTTAACTCGTTGAGTTTTTTAATGATAGCTATTTTGAATTCTTTGTCACTTAGGTTATAGATTTATGTGTCTTCAGGATTGATTTCTGGGTACTTGTCATTTTCCTTCTCTTCTGGAGATTTAATATATTTTTTCATACTGCTTGACAGTGTGTATTTGTGCCTCTGGATAGAGATAGAATTTGATTGCAGCTTCCACTTGCTGTGACTGGGGGAAGCAGGCAGGAGCTGTGTAATGTGCACCCACCAGGATCTCCATCAGCTGTGCTTGTCTGAGCCTGAGCCACTCTTTGTGATCACAGCAGCTCTGTGGTTTCTCCCACCAACTGTGGGAACAATTACACAGGGGCTCTGGGTTGCTGCCACCTGCTCCCACAGACCCGCCCAGAAGCATTCCCCTTTTAGGGAATGGAGCCGTGTTATCTACTTTCAAGGCAGCTGGGAGCTTGTTCTTCCCAACTTTGAGTTCCACTGCCATCTGGCCCTGGGTTGTACCAGCTGTTTTGCTTGGTGGGTGGGGCTTCCCCATTTAGTCTGACCAGTGCCACTCCCTGTGACCATGGTTGGATTGTGGACTCTCCCAGCGGTCAAGAGAGTGCTCACACAGGAGCTCAGGTCTGCTGCTGCCTGCTCCCACAGTCCTGCCAGTCGTAATGCTCCTTTGGGACTGCTGTGATACTGTGGACATTTGTAGTAGCTGGGGGCACTTTCACCCAGGCCATAGGTGTGCCATTGTATATTACTAGATTGCACCAGCCTTTGTGCTTGGTGGGCAGGGTATTCCCACTGGGATGGAGCCAAGGTCACTCCCTGGGGCTGTGATGGGACTGTGGCTTTTGCCACTGGACCAAGGAGCAATTACACTGGGGCTCAAGGTTGTTACTGCCTTCTCCCACAGTCCCACTGAGTTACATTTTCCCCTTCAGGTCCACAGCAGAGCTATGGGCATTTAAGCCTGCCGGGGGTTTCTTTGCCCTTACTCACAGCTGTGCCACATCTGCTCCTAAGTGGCACCAGCCTTTGTGCTTGGCGGGCAGGGTCTCCCCACCCGGTCTGACCCTGAGTCACTCCCTGGAGCTGCAGTGGGACTGTGGGCTTTCCCACTGGACCAAAGAGCAATCATGGTGGGCTCAGGGCTGCAGATACTTGTTCCCACAGTCATGCTGAGGAGCACACCCACCCTGGGGCTGTGGCAGTGCTATGAGTGTTTCACCTGGGAGAGCAGTCTCTCACGGGTATTGAGATGTCTGGGAGCCAGAGACTTCTCACTTATCTCCAGCTCCTCCCCGAGGATAGTCCATCAACCATCTGATATGTGGCAGCATGGGTCTCTTTGGCATCCTGGGATGTGGGTATCCTCCACTGGTCAATGAATTGCCCATTTAGTTGTAGTTCAAAGGGGAAGAGACAAAGGGAACCACTCACTCCACCCTGTTGGTGACATCATCATATTAAAGTATTCTTAATTTGACTATGCATTTATCCTTACCAGTGTGCTTTATATTTTTATATGTTTCCATGTTACTAATTAGTATAATTTTTTTTCAGCTTGAAGGATTCCTTTCAGCATTTCTTATAAGGCTGGTCTAGTGCTGATAAGCTTTTTCAGTTTTTATTTGTCTGGGAAAGTCTTTATCTCTCCTTCTTTTCTAAAGCAGAGTTTGCCAGATGAAGTATTCTTGGTTGGCAGATTTTTGTTCTTTCAGCACTTCAAATATACCTTCTGCTCTCTCCTGGCCTGGAAGGTTTTTTCTGAGATATCTATTGAAAGCTGCCTCAGTGTTTCCTCATATGTGAGAAATTTTTTCTCTTCATGCTCTTAAAATTTTCTCTTCTTTGGGCACTGGCCCCATGACTGAGTGGTTAAGTCCACGTGCTCCAGTTTGGCAGCCCAGGGTTTTGCCAGTTTGGATCCTGGGCACGGACAAGGCACTGCTCATCAGGTCATGTTGAGGTGGCAATCCACATAGCACAACTAGAGGCACTCACAACTAGAATATGCAACTATGTACTGGGGGGCTTTGGGGAGAAGAAAAAAAACGATTTGCAACAGTTGTTAGCTCAGATGCCAATCTTAAAAAAAAATTCTCTTTTTTTGATTTTAGATAGTTTTATTATAATATGTCTTTGAGAAGATTTTTTTGGGTTGAATCTTTTTGGGGACTTACAAGCTTCCTGAACTTAGAGGTTCAAATTGCTCCTTAGATTTGGAGAGTTCTCAATCATTATTTCTTTAAACAAGCTTTCTGCACCTTTTCTTCCTCTCTTCTCCTTCTGAGACCCCTATAAAGTGTAGATTGTTTCCTTTGATGATATCCCATAATCTGTGTAGGCTTTCTTCACTCTTTTTTTCTTCCTTTTTCTCCTTTGACTGGATAATTTCAAATGACTTGTCATTGACTTTACAGATTTTTTCTTCTGCTTGATCAAGTCTGTTGTTAGTGCTTTCTATTGCATTTTAAAATTCATTTATTGTATTCTTCAGCTCCAGAATTTTGTTTGGTTCTTTTTAAGATTTCTATATCTCTGTTGAACTTCCTTTTTGTTCATGTATTGTTTTCTTGATTTTGTTGAATTATCTTCTTGTGTTCTCTTGCAGCTCATGGAGCTTCCTTCCAACAATTATTTTGAATTTTTTATCAGACAAATTGCATATCTCCATTTCTTTGGTGTAATTGCTGGGAAATTCTTGTTTTGCTTTGGCGCTGTCATGTTTCCTGAGTTTTCATGTTCCTTGAAGTCTTACATTGCTGCATTTGCATTTGAAGAAGCAGCCACCCTCTCCAGTGTTTAATGACTGACTTTGGGGGAGAAAAACCTTCTGTCAGCCCTGATAGGAATTTTGAGACTTTCTCAGATCCTTCCTACGAAAACATCTTCTCTACAATTCTTGTTCCCTCTTGGAGGGGAAGTTCTTAAGATAGTATGATTTCTTTCAATCCAGAAAAGCCAGACTTGGTGCTGGAAGCCTCCCATTCACTTTCATTAGTGTGGTGCTGAATGCTCGTTTGTGTGCTTTCTCCCAATCCCACAGAGTCAAGATGGTTTTCTGTGAATATTCACTGGCTATCTGCAAAGGCTCGCACTCACTGCCCTCTGTGGCATGTACAGGGAGTCAGTCATGGGGTAGAGGGTCATGTGGATGAGGTGCAGAGCATTAGAGCTCCCCTTGGGCCATCTGGTGGGACCCACAAGTGAAGAGTCTGCAGTAGCTTGTGTACAGACTTACTGATGAGTCTGCAAATTGGTTGGTAGGATCCATGTCTCTTTGATGCCCTCCAAGAACCCTGGCTGCAGTTTTCCCATCTGCTTCCCACTCTCCAGTCATGTAGCTCACCTCTGTATTCTGGATGAAATGAGAAAGAAGTGGGCCTCTTTGGCAGTGTCCTGCACAGCTGGGGATGCTGAGTAATCAATTGAACATTTTTACTTTCCCCTACGGAAGAAGTCACAGACCGAGAAGGTCTCTCCTGGCACTGAGCTGTGCTGCCATGGCAGGGGCATGATGTGGGCCAAGTAAAACTGCTCCCCTTACTCTCTTCAGTGTGTCTAATCTTGGATTCTTTTTCTACATTGGTTTGCTGGAACTTCTTCACTGAACCCCCAGACTTCCACAAAAGTATTCTCGTTCATGATTGATTGTCAAACTCTGTGTCCTTTGGAGGAAAGATAGTAGAAAACACTTATTCTGACATTTTGCTGAAGTCACCCAACCTGTAAGCTCTTAAGTCAGCCTCTACTTTCTGAGATGAGAGTGAGGAGACCAAAGCTAAGATTTCTTTATTATTCAATGTTCAGTAACTTGACTTTATTTCATGAATCTTCTCAAGTCACTCCAGTGCACAGTGATATATTCCTTTTTATGCAACTTGGGAGTTAATATAAGGAGAAATGTGTCATATTTTGATCTGTATCTGTTGCTGTGTAAAACATATGTCATTCCCATTAACATGATTGAGGATCTATGATGTATGGGCCCTGTAATCACCTCTCTATATGTACTATCTAACTGAACTCCCCTTGTTCACCCCTGGAAGTAGAAATCATCAACCTGAGATTATAATGGAGGAAACTAAGGCTTAGGGAATTGAAATAATTTGACAATTACTTATAGTTAATAAGTGAGTGACCTAAATTCAAACTTAGATCTCCTTTATTGCAAAGTTAACATTTCCTTTCTAGTATTAAATTTATACTTTGTCTTCCCAGTTATGAATGTGACATGTGGCTTCTATTTTACACAGACCTAACACTGTTTCAATAAATATTTAAGCCACAAGTGGAGAATGTACATCAATTTTCTGGACCTCCCTTTCCTCAATAGTATAAAGAGACAGTTGGATTAAAACGATCGTGAAGGCTATGCTGGTTTTAAGCATTTTATTATCTGTTAATCTATTAGGTATAAACCGAGATAATCTTTAAGAGGCTTGATCACAGATAAATGTTTCTGGAAGCAATTTATTTTAATTATTTCCATCATACAATTATTCTTTCATATTTTTAACATTATATCTTGCACCTTTCAACAGTATCAATAAATAATAATTTTCTTTCTTATAAAATTGAGCTAAATGCGTGTGTGCCTTCTGTGAACCAGGATATCTATATATTTGTGTTAAAATAAATGGCTTGTTAGGAAAAGAGCTATTTTGATGAGGAAGGACTCTGTGGAAACGAAGTTGCCAATGCCATTCTGCCATATTTTTTACCACCTTTTGGTATTTGAGAACTCTCTGTTTGCTATAAATTTGTTATAAATTTCCTTGGGCCAGATTGATAATCTGTAACTTTGCTAATAAGTGTGGTCAAAAAACCAGCTGGGCTTTGACCCTCTCCTGGGAACCTGATCCCTCTCCAGAGACCAACTGAATCAGAGTCTGCAGGCTAACAGGATTCCATGGTGGTTCCTTTGCATAGTAAATTTTTAAATTTTAGTTAATTACTCCTCTAGGCCACATAATGAATGAAGACTTCAGATTTTTGAAGTTTTGTCTTATGTTAAAAATCATAGAATATTTTTTCCAATTTATATCAGTCCTTGACTTTTCAATCAGAGCTATTAATATTATTATATTTCTCACCTTAAATTCATAACAAGGTTTCTTTTAATAGTTGTAAAGAGAAAAGATAAATTAAATGTCTGTTAAAAATTACCATCACTGTTAAAACCAAGGGCTGGATGTTTAAACCATTGTGATGAAAGTATTGCTCTTGCTATAGAATAATTTGGTAATATTTTTCAAATAGGATGGTGATCAAATTTTTCCCCTCAATATCTAAATGTTTAATTAGTGAAAATACTAGAATTGTTATTTTTGGAGTCATAAAAATAATTGTAATAAGTAATTAAATTCTGTCTAACAAAATTATAGCAGCACTTTTAAATTTACTTAATTTCATTCCTAGATTTCAGTGTATTGTTAGTATTTTGCATGGTTGAGTGACTCATCTTTTGGGATTGTTTTAAAAAATTATTTATTTATTTTACTTTTTTCTGAGGAAGATTAGCCCTGAGCTAACATCTGTGCCAATCTTCCTCCACTCTATATGTGGGTTGCTGCCCCAGCATGGCTAACGAGTGGCTTAGATCTGTGCCCCAGGGGGATGCGAACCCAGGAACCTGGGCTGCTGAAGCAGAATGCATCGAAATTAAACACTACACACTGGCCAGCCCCTTATCTTCTGGTTTTTTATTGAAATATATTTGACATATAACATTGTGTAAATTTAAGATGTACAACATGTTGATTTGATATATTTATATATTGTAATATAATTGTCATTATACCAATAATTAGCATGTTTATCAAGTTACATAATTATCATTTCTTTTAAGTGGTTGGAATAATTAAGTTCTAGTCTCTTAGTAAGTTTGATGATTACAATACAATACTGTTGTCTATATTCATTATACTCTGCATTAGATGCCTAGGACTTATTTACTATTCATTGCAAGTTTGTACCCTCAAATAACATCTGTCCTATCATCTGTCTTATCTCCTGGTAACCACTATTTTACTTTCTTTTTTTATGAGTTTGGCCTTTTGAGATTCCAGATATGAGTGATGTCATATAGTGTTTGTCTTTCTTTGTCTAACTTACCTCAATCAGCATAATATCCTCAAGGTCCATCGGTGTTGCAAATGGCAAGATGTCTTTCTTTTTCATGGCCAAATAACATTCCATCGTACATTTGTATACCACATCTTTTTCATCCATTTATTTGTTGATGGGCACTTAAATTGTTTCCATACCTTGACTGTTATGAATAATGCTACAATAGACATGGGAGTGTCTATATCTCTTCAATATCCTGTTTTCATTTTCTTTGGATATAAACCCAGAAATGGAATTTCTGGATTATATAATAGATGTATTTATCATTTTTTGAAAAATCTTTATACTGTTTTCCATAGTAGTTGAACCAATTATATTCCCACCAAACAGTGTACAAGGGTTACCTTCTCTCTACATTCTCATCAACACTCGTTATTGCTTGTCTTCTTAACGATGGCTATTCTAAAAGGTGTGAGGTGATATCTCATTGTGATTTTGATTTGAGTTTCACTGATGATTAGTGTTGTGGAGTACCTATTCATGCATCTGTTGGCCATTTGGATGTCTTCTTTGGAAAAATGTCTATCTTTTGTTTGGGTTGTAATGCATAGTACATTTTTTATATGAGCAATAATTTTGCAATAAGGCATGCAAAGGGTCTTGATTTTCTGGCCACTCTGTGTCAGGCCTCTCCTCAGATCACACAGCCAGGTCATAAAAGTGATAGAGACTATAGTAATTGCCTAGCTCCAGGCTTAGATAAGAGCAACTTAATTTGCTGTGGGAAAGAAAGCAAACCTGAAAATCTGAGTCTGCTCTCATGTCCATATCAATGGAAAATGCTCAGTATTTATGTATTTTTCATATTGGACTTCTACATAATGTTTAGGTGAAACAGAGCATTCTATGGCTGAATAAATAAATACAATTTCCTAGGTGATTTTTTATTTCATGTAGCAGATGAAAAGCTGTTTTAGGTTGGAAATTGTTTCCACATAAATGAAAATTTTTTCATAGTGAAGAGCAATGGTCACAAGTTCAAATGCCTCAGGCCCTGGGAGATAAAATAAACAAGTGAAGGTATAATGCATCCTGGAGAGAAGCAACTGGTGATAGATTAATTGAAGAGTGAATGTCCTGCCATAGTGAAAATTTAACACACAAAGAAAATATGTCTACAGGCCAGATTTGGCCCTTGGTTGGAGATATCTCATGTAAGGGATACTTGAAAATGCAGGGCAAAATAAGTAATTTGTTCTGAAACAAAATCATTTCTGTAATGTGATGCATGCTAGTGATAAAACATGCTGTTTTCATCACTTTTCATTTCTTCTGTGGGAATAGAGGCTTGAATCTTCATTTTAATGTCTTCACATCCCCCTCAGCCACATGGCTGGGCAGAAGGAACTCACTCTAGTAGTCCAGCTGCTGTGTTGATCTGATGGATGCTGGGGAAGTGGGTAGCTCACAGGAGAGTCTGGTGATAAACCCCAGGACTTTACCGATACAAGAGTTTGTGCATAAACAAATACAACTTGTAGAAGAGTCAAGTGAAGTAGACAAGTGAATGATAGGGACTAAAGCAGAGAAGTAAAGGGAATGCTGTCTGTGAGCCGGAGTGCTGAATAATCATAATTATAATCATAATAAAAGCTGAGAACAAGCAGTCAAGGAAGCCATCAGGGAAAGGGGAGACATTTAGGTTACCCAGAGGGAATGGTGCCAACATCACAATCCTAGCATGCACTTGTTGGGGATATTATTCCCATTTAAAGGGAGCCAGGATAAGATATATCAACAAAATACTCTTACAGTATGATGGACAAATGGAATTGTATGTTACTGTAACTACAAAGATCACATACATCCTTCATTTCATATTTATAATAAAATTGGCAATTACTAAAAGTTGAGTGTCATTCCTGCTGTTGAGATTTGAGTATTTACATGTCCTAAAATGTGTAAAATACTTTTCTATATCATCCTTATGAATTTTCTTTGAAGTGGTAATAATACTTTTGACTGATGTAATAGTTTATAAACTTTTCAAAATACTTACACACATTGAATCTCATTTGAACTTTACATAATCTCTGAGAATGCGGAAAGGCTACTTTCCTCATTGGATAGAAAAGGGTATTGAGAGTCAGACGATTTAAGTAAATTCTTTAGCAATTAAGTACCACAGCTGATATAAGGTACTTCCTGAATATGGCCTTCTGCCTTCCACACTGCACTTGTCTTCTTTCTGAATCTTCATCAAATTGGATGTTTGTTTTAACCTGCCTCCATGAATCCCAGGGCTTCATTTTAATCTATTTCACAAATATATGTACAGAGTGTTTCTTTCTGAGTTTAAAAAGAACATTATCTTATCCTGTAGCTCTACTCATTTTCACCTTCTCTTGTAAGAAACACATGTTGATCATTTTTCCTGTGCTCTGTACAAACTGCATTTAGAATTTACTTCCTTTAATCTTATGCTTCAGAGCTAAAACTTCTATCCAGAACTTCTGAAGGCAGTCAAACAGTGTGTTATACAGACATGTACATGTGGAGGAAAGTTTTTGAAAGTAGCAACGAAATAATTAATTTCAAAATAGATATCATACTTTGAAAGTTTCACCATCAGAGATGCATTCCCTGTGTTAAGACTTTGAATCTGTAGAGATCTGGATGTCCTAATCCTTCCGGCAGGTATGGAATGTATGCCTGCGTGAGCCAGCTACTGTGCCAGACAATGAAATAACTAATGAGGGAAACAGACCTGCCCTGGGGGTTCCCTGTCCTAGCCATACACCATGAACTCCATGATCACACTAAGACAAGTGCCATGAATTTTCAGCTTCCTGAGTCATCTGCCCAAAATAACTGCATTTAAAGGAGCTGCCTCTTGGCAAATTGGGAGGTGTGTTTATGGGGAGAATGAGAAGGAGAACTGTGCTGAGAGTTTGATTATAAATGACTTGAGCTAAAGTTTTGAAGTGGTAAAACCTAGGCACTGGGAAGCCAGCAGCTACATCAATAAAAACTTTGGGGGAAAAAAGGAACGAAAAAAATGTGTAGCAATACAAATATTGATACCCAGTTATATGTCCTTTTTTGGTTTATTTCTGGGCACAATGGGAAGTTTTTACAACTTTGAGTGGAATTTGAAGTATGTTATCCATTTTCTACATTTGGAGGAGGAGATCATTTTTTAAGTTATTTTATAATTGAAATATATTTGACATATAACATTTTGTAATTTTAGAGTGTACAACATGTTGATTTGGACATTTATATATTAGTATATTATTGTCTTTGAGGCATTAGTTAGCACTTCTATCATGTTACATAATTATCATTTGTTTTTTGTGGTGGGAATAATTAAGATCTAGTCTCTTAGCAAGTTTAATGATTATAAACAGTACTGTTGTCTATCTTTACTATACTCTGCACTAGATCTCCAGGGCTTATGTATCTACTAGCTGCAAGTTTGTACCCTTAAACAACATCTCTCCTATTTCCCCACTGCCTAGCCCCTGGTAACCACTATTTTACTCTGTGTTTCTATCAGTTTGGCTTTTTTATTTTTTTGGTTATTTATAGCTGTCCACAGCTATCAATGTTGTTGTGGTTTTTCTTTTTGAGGAAGATTAGTCCTGAGCTGACTGCTGCCAATCCTCCTCTTTTGACTGAGGAAGACTGGCCCTGAGATAACATCTGTGCCCATCTTCCTCTACTTTATATGTGGGACGCTTACCACAGCATGGCGTGCCAAGCGGTGCCATGCCCACACCCGGGATGGGAACCAGCGAACCCTGGGCCACCAAAGTGGAACGTGCACACTTAGCTGCTGCGCCACTGGGCCGGCCCCTCGATATTTTTTGATTCTTATTATTTTATTGAGGTCATATTGGCCTATAACATTGTGTAAATTTCAGGTGTACATTATAATATTGCAGTTTCTGTGTAGACTGCTTCATGTTCACTACCAATAGACTAGTTTTTATCCATCACCATACATATGTGCCCCTTTACCCTTTTCACCCTCCCTCCGCCCCTTCCCCTCTGGTAACCACCAATCTGTTCTCCTTATCTATGTGTTTGCTTGTTTGTCTTCCACACATGAGTGAAATCATGTGGTATTTGTCATTCTCTGCCTGACTTATTCTGCTTAACATAAAAACCCTCAAGATCCATCTATGCTGCTGCAAATGGCATGATTTTGTCTTTTTTCATGGCTGAATGGTATTCCATTGTATATATATATATATATATATATATATATATATATATACCACATCTTTATCCATTCATCCATTGATGGGCACTTAGGTTGGTCCACATCTTGCTCTTTTTTAGATTCCACCAAATTCAAGAACACAGAGGAGGAGTTAATTTTTGCAAAACAGGTGATTTCTCAGCTTTTTGGAAGGCTCCTTTAAACATATATGTCTCTTCCAACACTTTCTCTGTTTTATTTGGGATTCACTAGGCCCACAGTGCTTGTCTGGCAATGTTTTCATGAATTTCTAGAATTTCTTCTCTTTCTCTAAGTGAAGTATCAAATGTTGAAAAAGACCTCCTTTTTTCATAGAATATTAACAAAATTGCATAATTAAAACTGAATATTTATTCAAAAGTGTCGAAAAGTCCACCTAATTAGGTTAACTGAAAAATGAGTTTAGAATAAAAAGCAAAATCATTTATGGAATTAACATAAGTGCCTAAGTTTGCACTTAAGACTTGTAAAAGTCAATGTAGAAATTTAGAGTCCACACTAGTTATCAAAACATCAATAAGAGATTAGAGGCATTTCATTTAAAAAAATTGATTTTGGATAGATTTCTTAGAGATAGATGGAAAATTTCAAAACTTTGTAACAACTTTGCAAATAAGTAAACTAAGCCAAACTGGCCAAAATAGATACAATATTTACAGAAAGATAATTTTAAAATGCTAAAAAGTGCATCAAATTTCCTCAATAATTTTGAGAACTACAAAAATTGTCCTAAAAGGAAACCTCTTTCTAAAGGGACAAAGATGAATGTTAAAAGCAAGAAGAGCAACGCTTGGAAAAGGAAGTTCTTGTATTAGGTGTGGCCTAGCCTGCTGTTGGCCCCTCTTCTCCTGTGATACACATTTTATGTTATCATAGGACTGTGCCCTTAAACACTATGTTTCTCAGTCTCAATGTGACTACACGTGATCTTGTAAGGAGAAAAATGAAATGTGAATGGACTTGATGTGCTCAAGTTCCATTTTCTGTCCTGGTATGAATTTGGACATGGGGGCAGAAGCTGAACTCTCTCAAATACACATACTGAGGATGGCAGAGAAATAAGATGGAAGGAGAGTGGGTTTCGGACACTTTGAAATTACTTCTTAACTATTAAGCTTGGCCCTTACAGGAGAACCATACAAATTGCTACGCTGTTTAAGCCACTATTACATTGCTTTTTCTCTATGTTACTAACCAGTATCCTAACTAATATAGAAAGATGAAAGATGCATATGTAGTTGCTCCCAAGTTACACTCTGCTAAATGAACAAAAAGTTCACTAAAAATAATACCCAAGTGACTGTATCTTTCATTTTTAATGCTACGTTTTAATCAATTTTGAATGAAACCAATCAATCAATTTCCAAACAGTCAAGGCATAATGCAAAGATATAAAAACAAGTGGAGAAAGTATATGTTGAGTTTGAGTTTGGTATACATGAAAAGAGGGAAGATAAATTTTGCATATTTTATAGTTTTGCCTAGGGCAAATTCTCTAAATAGATAACATATTTTCCCTTTAGTAAACTGAACCATGATAGTTAGCCTAGTATCATAAAGACTTTTTTACACTCACTGAGTAAAACATTATAGAAATTATCTAAAGGATTTAAGTCCAAAATATTTTGCAACAATGCTTTCCACTCTATTTTGTATAACTACCTACTCAATTCTCTACTTCAACATTTTCCACGTGTGTATTGTTGCAGAGGTGTATTCTTTTTATTTTGTCAGCCTCATGTCAAACGAGACATTTTGAGGGGAAGAAGTTGTATGCTTTACATGCAGCATGCATGAATTTGGCTGTACGGTCTAATTTTAATTTCCTGTTTCGGTTACAAAGATGAAGCTCAATTAACAGCAACTGGTGCTATTCTCAGCATAATTGATGACAACAGTTTCTGTTAATTTCTGAGTATTAAATTTAATCACAAGAGTTAAGACCTTTAGATAGAGGCCAAGCCTGATGATCCATGCCACATAAATGGAGCACTCTGTAGGCAGTCGGGGAATATTCAGCTCTACTTTACTTTTCCTGGGCAGAGTCCAGGGTGCCACCACTGCTTGTCAGGTCACTTACGTAATAATAGCATAAACAGATTTCCTTAAGCTAGAGTTTTTCCATACTGTGTGGCTTATCGCTGAGCTGGTCATGGGGATTCTAAATGGATAAAGAATGTGGAATGTCACATTTATATATTGTGATCTTGTACATACTAAAGTTAATTTTATCATTATTCATTCAAGCTACTTATGCATTGCTATTTTCATCTTCATATTTTAAGAAATGAAGGTTTCTAATAATAATATTTTAAGAAATTTATTTCTGTGAAAGCTTTGTTTTTTCCCTTGTAAAACTATACTAGATACTAATAAATCAACAAATTTTTTTCTTTATCCCTGGATGGAGAGATGAAAGTATTTGGAAATAGTATATTTGTTTTTGCATTATATTCTAATACAGATAAATTATTTAAAAACAATCACATGAAGAAAGCCCTAAAAATTTCAGTTCTAAACAGGAAAAAACAGTATGGAGATGATAAAAGTGCCTCTAGGGAAAAAAAAAACCACCTTTTTGTTTCGCAATAAAAAGGTTAAGTTTCAAATTTTCAAAGAAAGTATGAGTTAAATTATCCTTTTAATGAACCAGCTGCAAAATGAAATGTTTTCACAATTTTCTTACAGTATACTTTTGAAATGTCTAGGATATAATGCATTCTGGAAATTATGTTTTTTAAATTGCTGGTACTTGTTAGCTCTGCTTAATGCAATTTCACAAACACCTAGACAGATGCTCTTTTAGTCAGTTATTGTAACAAAACTTTTTCATAGTAAAACCATAAAATTCAGTGGCATGCACTCTTGTATCAGTCAGGATTTTCCAGACAAACAGAACTAATTGGATACCTATATATCTAGATACATATATTAAGAGAGTCATTTCAAGGAATTGGCTCACACCATTCTGGGGCTGGCAAATTTGAAATCTGTAGGATAGGCTGAAGGCTGGAAACTACTGGGCAGAAATTGTTGCTGCAGTCTTGAAGTAGAATTTCTTTATCAGAGAAATGTCTGAGTTTGCTTTTAAGGTCCTTCAATTCTTTGCATGAGGCCCATCGACATTATCTAAAATAATCTCATTTGCTTAAAGTCAAATGATTGTAGATGTTAAGCTATATATACAAAATACTTCCACAGCAACACCTACATTGGTAATTGATTGAATGACTAGGTACCTGGTTGAATAACTGGCCTAGACAAGTTGGCTCATAAAAACTAACCATTACAGTCTACCCCTTGTCAACTTGGCACCAAAACACATCTCCTTACCAAACTAACTTCCAAATAAAAACCATAAAGTCATGCTTCCAACCAAAATAATACAACTATCCTTCATACAATCTAAAATACACTAACGATTTCCTTTGAAACGAATACAAAGTCCTTAGGTGATATTCACTTTTCTCTTTCATATACTGTAACTTAAATGCTGTGATATAAAGGTTTATATTATTAATAAATCTTGTGTTAGATGATAAGGGGATAAGAGAGGGAAGAAAACAAAGGTATTTGAAAGATATATATATAGACACGCAAACATATTACATCTATACATACATATATTATTTGTATAAATATTACATACACATATAAACATCTATACATATAATGTATATTTAAGTATATAACATATATATAATATGTAATATTTATATATCGTATATGTACACAAACATATGCATAACAAAATAAAGAAGAAATATTCATACAATTACAGCCCTTGTTTCCAAAGTGAATGCATCGTCATAGCTGGTATTTATAGCCATATTCTTCCACTAGTCATTGCATGCTCCTTCTCTGTTAGCAAGCACCTCAGTTGATCATGGTTCATTATCTCGTGGAGTGATCCAAACCTTCATTCCCAAACGATTTGGCCCATTAGGAGTTCTGCCTTAATTGAGTTGTAGTTTTCTGTTAACTTTAATCACAGGACATGGTAATACTAAGAAAATCTGTAAGGGGTCTCCTATCTTCCACACATACTCTCCATTACCTCTATTGTGGACTGACAGTCCAATTTCCCTTGGTATTCAGGATGAATCACCCCAAACAGGACCCTAGCTAGCCCTTCTTTGCCTGTTGATGCCAGAGGCATGAGGAGTCCAAAGTGCCTGGGTGGCAGTCTCAACTTCCCATTCAATAGAATCATTGTGTCTCTTCCTGGAAACATTTCTCCGGTTGGAACAAACACCAGCAGAGCAAAAGTCACAAAAATAAGAAGTAAAAATTTTGTTAGAGGGTCACTAGTGGTGATATGAGTGATGCCACTCCCATATCATCCCTTGACTTCTGGACCTTTGAGTCCTTGCTCTGTGAGAAACAGCACACCACATATTGGACACTGATTCAGAGCATATACAGCTTTCAGAAGAACCTGATCCCAAACCTGCAAGATATCGCCAGCTGACACTGTAATTGAGACTTTGAAAAGCCATCACACTGTTCTATCCAGCTAGCTGCTTCAGGATGGTGGGGAACATGGTAAGACCAGTGAATTCCATGAAAATCACCCTATGTCTCACTTCATTTGCTGCTAAGTGAGTTCCTTGATCAGAAGCAATGCTGTATGGAATACCATGAAAATGGATAAGGCATTCTGTGAGTCCACGGATAGCAGATTTGGTAAAAACATTGCATACAGGAGAGGCAAATTTGTATCCAAAGTATTAACTCCAGTAAGAAGAAAACTTTGCCCCTTCCAATATGGAAGTGGTACAACGTAATCAACCTGTCACCAGGTAGTTGGTAATCTTTCCAGGGAATGTTGCTACATCACATTCATGTTGATCTCTGTTCCTGGAAGATGAGGTATTGAGCAGTGTCTGTAGCCACGTTGGCCTTCATGAATGGAAGTCCATGTTGCTAAGCCCATGAATAGCCTCAATTCCTGCCACAAATGTCACCTTGTTTATTTGTCCATTGGGCAATGAAAAGAGTGGAGGGGAAAAGAGGCTAATTGGTATGCTATTCCCTTGATTATTAAAATCTTCCTCTGCTTAACTCACCCTTTGGTGAGCATTCACATGAGACAGAAATTTCTTCATGTTTTTTGCCCATTCAGAGAAGTCTATTCCTATAAATCTTCCCCAGACTTCGAGGTCACTAATTTCTTCAGTCATCTTTCTTCCAAGTCCTGGACTATCCATTCAAACTATTGACCACAGCCTATGAATCCGTATACATTCATAACATTACCCATTTCTCCTTCGAAGCAAAATGAACAAATAGGTGCACTGCTTGAGGTTCTGTTATTTGGGAAGTTTCCCTCACCACTGTCCTTCAAGAATGTTCCAGAAAAGGGCTTTAGTGCGTAAACTGACATTTCACTCACCATTGAATCTAAGCATCATCTGGCCAGTGGTAGAGGACCTTGCACAACAGCCTGGACCTGTTGCAGACATTCTCTTATTCTGGGTCCCACTCTAAACAAGAAGCTTTACAGGCCCCTGAGTCAATGGGCTGCAGTAGCACACACCCAGATGATGACTGTGTTGCCTGTAAAATCCAGATGCCCACTAAGCATTTTTTGATTAGGAGAGACCATACGCAACAGTTTATCCTTTACCTTAGGAGGGATAGCTCAACATGTCACATCCAGTGAACCCCTAGAAAATTCACTGAGATAGATGGTCCATGAATTTTTGTTGGATTTACTTCCAACCCTCTGACACACATCTTAAAATAAGTCTAGAGTAGCTGCTACTCTTTGCTTGCCGGGTCCAATCAGTATAATGTCATCAATGTAAAGGACCACTATGATGTCTTGAGTAAGGGAAAGGTGATCAAGATGCTTGTGGACTAAATTATGACATAGGGCTGGAGAGTCAATATACCCCTGAGGTAGGACAGTGAAGACATATTGCTGGCTTTTTCAGCTGAAAGCAAATTGCTTCTGGTGACTGTATGGACAGGCATTGAGAAAAAACCTTTGTCAGATCAATAGCTGCATACCAGGTTGCAGAGGTTGTGTTAATTTGCTCAAGGAGTGAAACCCCACATCTAGTATAGCAACTGCAATTGTAGTCATTACCCTGTTACACTTCTGATAATCCACTGTCATTCTCCAAGATCCATCTGTTTTTCTGCATACCAAGCAGATGAGTTGAATGAGAAAGTAATGGGAATCATTACCTCTGCATCCTTCAAGTCCTTGGTGATGGCACAAATATCTGCAATCCCTGCAGAAATGCAGTATCCTTTAACTATTTTTAGTAATAAGGACAATTCTAGTGGCTTCCACTTAGCCTTCTCTACCATAATAGCCCTGACTCCACAGGATAAGAAACAATGTGAAGATTCTGTCAGTTGCTGACTATGTCTATTCCAATTCTAGAACTGTGGAAATAACCACAGGATTGGGTTTTGGAGTCCCCTGAACTCACTGTGAGATGGACCTGAGCAAAAGTTCCACTTATCACTTAACTATCTTAGGCCCCTCTTCCAATTGGTGGACCATAGTGACGCCTGAATCTCCTGGAATAGTACCAGTTCAGAGCCAGTGTCCAGTAGTCTCTGAAAAGCCTGATCATTTCCTTTTCTGCATGCGCAGTTACCCTGGTAAAAGAATGTAGATCCCTTTGAGAAAAACTTGGAGAAAGATTAACAGTATAAATTGTTGGCAGTGTACCAGTGTCCTTCCTCTAGGGGAATTCGCCTCCCCTCCCTTCCAGGATTCTTGGCTCACTAAACTCATTCAAGTATGGGAATTGATTGAGGGTCCATGACTCTTTGCTTTGGTGATTCAAGTGATATTTCTGTTCACTTGATCTAGAACTCTTCTGCTTACACAGATCAAATAAAATCTAAATAGGCGTCCTATCTGTTTCACTTCTAGGGGACGTATAGTCAACTTACCATTATTATAGGTTTCTGAGAGTTAGATTATTCAGATTATTGCTTTGAAGACTCTGCTGCTCATTATAGTAATCATGCCCACTTTATTGTTGGTGATTAAGTACTGCCACTTGGCCCCTGCAATCCCAAGATCCAACTACTCCTCTTGCATTTAAGGATCCCAGTTCAGTGGCAGCAGTTCCCACTGTAATTTCTGACCTACAGAGATGAGTGACCACAGAATTATTCAGCACTTCTGGATTCCTATAGCAAATTCCTTCCTCATAGCCATGGTGAAAGGTGTATTCTCCGGACCCCCTCAGGGTGGGAGAGCAGGTTTTAAATTATGAATCTACCCTAACATTCCAATCTACCAAAAACTTTGAATCGCTTTCTCTACATCAAACCAAGGCAGGTCTCGCATTTCCAACTCTCTCACTTTGGGCCATCTTTTGGTCCATGCTTCAGCCAATCAACCAACCAAACTCTTTCTAACCCTATAGGAAAAACTTTAAATCCAGAATATCTGCTTAATGTGACCATATCAATAAATTTGGCCTTATCCAACTTTATGTTCCTTCTACCATTATCCCACATTCTTAGTATCCATTCCCACATGTACTCCCCAGGATCATGTCTATAAATAGAAAAAAAATACACAGTCTTTTAGAGTGTAGCATACTTCCTCATGGGTCACACTTCGATTAAGAGTATCTGATGATGATATATTGTATATCCCTGTTGCTATATCATGCCATGGACTCTCAGTGCTCTCTTTAATACTGGACATAGAGTCAGTGGTTCCTTTAAATCTAATCAGATTAGAGAACCAATTCTGAAAACCCCAGAGCCAATTCAGAAAATTCTTCTTTAAGATTCTACTTCTCTACAACCACTTTTGGTATCAAAATCTATATCAGTTAGGATTCTACAGAGAAACAGACCAGTTTGTATATATTACACATAATGTATATATATTACATATAATTCATGTATATATACATACAAACATATACACATATATACATACATGCATTATATGTATGCATATGGACCCACGCACAAACATACAGATACATATATATAGAGAGAGAGAGAGAGGAAGAGAGATTTATTTTAAGGACTTGGCTCATGCAATTGAGGGAGCTGGCAATTCTGAAATCTTTATGTCAGCCCAGCAGCCTTGAAATTCTCAGACAGAAATTGATGTTGCAGACTTCAGGCAGAATTTCTTCTTCCAAGAAACCTCAGTGTTTTCTTCTAAGTTCTTTAACTGATTCGATGAGGCTGACTCACATTTTTGAGAATAATCTCCAATACTTAAAGTAAGTTGATTGTGGATATTAACCACATCTACAAACTTCTTTCACAGCCACATCTAGATTATGTTTCTGATTGAATAACTGGGGACTATATCATAGTCAAGTTGACACATAAAGCTAACCATTACAAATACTAAGCCTTGATTTTACTCCACAGTTTGCAGGTTGGTTGTGGCAACTCTGTTGAGGCAGGGATGTGAGGGTGGCTCTACTTCACTGCCGGGGTCCAGCCTCGGCAGGGTCCAGGTTCCCGCGGGAGAGACGGCGTCGGCGAAAGTGTAAGTGCTAGACGTGAGACTCGATGCAGTTGCAATCAAGTCCAATTTATTTCGGGGACAGGGTACACTTATATAGGAAAAAATCACACGAGGTGGTCTAACTATTGTCATCATGGGAACAATAGATGAGGGGCAGTGCGTGACTAAAGGTAATAATCAAAGGTGGTTATCTACATACCAGATATACAGCATACATATCGATTGTTTAGGAAGAGGTTACATAGTTTCAGGGTCTTCAAAGGAGTTAGGAGGACAGCGAATATATAATTAACGGAATATAGACCCCCTCATCCTTGGGGGCTGCTGTTTGTTCTTTGAGATACATTTATTGCTAGTTCTGCCTGTTTTTACAAGGCTTCCAGGACAGAGGGAATACGTTAATCAGTAATAGGCTTTAGAAAGGAGGACAAAGGATTCTGCTTAAAGAATTATGTTCCCTGGAGAAGTGCCTTGCATGATTCTCCTTCCATTGCCAGACCTTGTCACAATACAATGGCAGCTAGATTGGGGGAATGCTTCTCACACTTCACCCTGTGTTCTGTGGTCCATTTAGGGAAGTTTTGCTCCATGTATGTTGTTCTGGTGCTGAGTCAAGTGGGCAGTAGCTTCTTGAGGAGGCTCTTCTCATGCAATGGCAGAACAGCAAGAGATCATGTGGGAACATGGGAAGCTGTTAAAGAAACTAGCATATAGTCACTTCATCATTGGCAGGAGCAATTTACATGGTCAAGGCCAAAGTCAGTGCATGGAGAAAGCCTTCCTTTCCATGATAAATCTATGGTATGGGAGTAGATGTCAGGAAAGGTGGAGAATCTGGGCCATACATTCAGTCTCCCACAAGTGTCTACATATTGTAGCTTGTAGTTATTTTCAGGCTTGACACATTTATTGCATCTATAAAGAACTAAAAATTATCAATATAACCTTCCCTCAAAAGATAGTGTTTACCTACAATATATTCCTTTACAGCAGTGTTTTATTTTTTAAAACTATTTTTATCTTTTACTAACTCAAATACATTATTCCTGATATATTTGGTTTATAAAAAGCCTTTTTTCCCCTAAATATGGGTAACTTATTTCTGACAACATTTGCTGGTTTTATACACATGGGAATAGGCTAATGGGATCAGATGGCATTGTCTGTTTGCTTTCACCGGAGGAAATAGTGAATGTTTAGTGTAATTTTGACTGGATAAATATAACTGTGGTGCAGCCTTACTACATGAGTTATCATACACACATTTCCTTGCTCTGTCAGCTGACAGGGCCTAAATAAATGATTGAATAAGTAAGTAAATAGGGAAGAACAGGCATATATCCTATGCAGAGTAATTCCAAATAAATCATGTAGACAATCCATCCTCAAGGAAGAGAAGAATAATTCGCCACTCTGTAAGTGTGAGCTGAGCATAGTGACATCTCTCCAAAGATCAAAGTGTGAAGGGAGGGAAAAAAGGAGTAACTTACCAAGGAAGAAACCTGACAAACACCGTGTCAGCCTGGTGACCAAGGTCAGCCTCCACAGTGATAAGGCATGTTGATGGTGCATACCTCTGATATGAGGGGGTGAAATGGCACTTGTCTGTGTGATCTTTCTCCTCAAAACCCATAACCCCAGTACAATCATGAGAAAAACATCAGGGTAATCCCAATGGAAGAATATTGTACAAATTACTGACCAGTACTCTTCAAAACTGCCAAAGTCATTAAAAAAAAGGAAAGCCTGAGAAACAGTCACAGTCAAGAGGAGCCTAAGGAGACATGATGATTAAATATAATATGGCGTCCTGGACGGGATCCTGGGATAGAAAAAGCCTATTAGGAAAAAACTAAGGAAATTTGTTTCAAATATGGACTTTGTAATACCAATATTGGTTTGTTAATTTTAACAAATGCGTCATACTAATTTAAGACATTAATAATAGAGGGAAAAAGGAACTGGGGTATATGGAACTCTCTGTACTATTTTCGCAATATTTCTGTAAACCTAAAACTGTTCTAACATAAAACTTTATACAAAAAAAGGTCTCAGAAGATTTTAAAAATAAAACTTGAACAACTTTTACTCGTTTTTAAATTTATGATCACTGAAAATAGTTCTACTATAGCTATGAAATTTATTATGCTACCTAGTAATTAAATTGTTTTTAATCCCATACTAATTCTTTTTCTGAATATACACTTGATATCGTTACCTAATATTTTGATGAAAGATGATGGGAAATTAAGAAAAGAAAGACATGGTAAAAATGGTAGAAGGCATAGATACAACCTGTACTCAAATCTGTCATATTATTAAGAAATAATATCTTAAAAATGTATTCACTAAAATTAAAATCTGCATAGGAAACTAAAATGAAATTAAATTTAGCCAAGTGGTTAAATATCCTCAAGTCTATTTTCCTGGCTGCATTTATAAGCAGGAAATTGATTCTAGAGATTCAGGGTTTCTATGTATTCAATAAATACTGAAATTCTCCTACTTTTACAGTAAAGGAATAACTTCATGTCAGAATTGAAGATAAGTAGATATTTATAGTTTCTTCAAAAGCAAACTTTAAGAGGAATTTTGAAAAATAATTGTTAAACTAATGACAAATTTCTCATGGGTGCAAAATAAGTAATTTCTATCATCAGATTCTTCTTGTACTTGTTAATGATTTGTGGTTACCTAACTTTACTGAAATAAGCCTCCTATGCGTTCCAATAAAATAAAAGAGGTTCACAAGCCACAAGGCTTATTTAGGGAAAGTATTCAATACATTATGTGGGGGCCGGCCCCTTGACTGAGTGGTTCATTTCACACACTCTGCTTTGCAACCCAGGGTTTCGCCAGTTCAGATCCTGGGTGCAGACACGGCACCACTCATCAAGCCATGCTGAGGCAGCGTCCCACATAGCACAACCAGAAAGATATACAATTATGTACCGGGGGCCTTTGGGAAGAAGAAAAAGAAAAGACTGGCAACAAGTGTTAGCTCAGCACCAATATTTGAAAAAAAACCAAACATTTCGTGGCATGTTCAGTTAATATTGAAAATGCTCAGTCTCTTTTCTTTCAAGGCAATGGTAATAATCCAGTGACAGCACAGATGAAACTCTCACTCTCTTCCTCCCACACTTCATTGATCAAGCGTTCATCAATCTCATACAACAGAAAATGACAAAGAAGGATAAGATAGTTTACAGTTCCAAAGGTTGAGAAGAGGAGTGATTTTGAGGGGTACAAAATCTTCTATTTTGGAATTCACTATACATTTTACTTTGAAGTCTCAATTACCTAAATCATTATGTTTTGGCTCTGCGGTTTTTTTTTATAGTTTAGGGTGAAAATTTTCTATGACAACTCAGTTTTATTGTTTATCATATAATTAAAACAAAACTGTCTAAAAGCATTAAAAGTGAAAAACCTTATTTGCATTTATATGCATTTAAGTCTATGCCCACCATTTAGGATAGTGACCACTAGATGAAATTATGTAAGATAGTTCATACATTGATTTATCCTAACATTATTCACTCTGATAAATAGCTTGCTTCCTTACATCTTATTGTTTGTGAATAAAATTTTAAGTTTCAGAGAGAATTATTTATGCATGTAGCTTTTTAATTAAAAAGAGAAAGATTAGTCAACATTTTTTCAAGAGATAACAAGATGAAAGGAAATTTTAATTACTCCTTTTGAAGTTTCTTTCCCAGTTGCAAACTCAGGTTTCAAAATGAATTTTGGGAATGAGCTAATGCTTGAGGGAGGAGGTTAATCATACTCTAGGTAGGTCTGAATGCTTAGTGAAGAGGAGAGGTGCATGGGAATGCACATTCTCAATCACAGTGAATGGTGGCATTACGTTTATACTTCGCAAAAGCTGGGTTTAAGACTTTTTTCCTCTCCTTCTTCTTCTCTCTTTACTATATCCTGAGAGTTCTTGTTCCTGACAGGTGGCAGCAAACACAGTTTGCCCACAGGATCTGCTTCATAATTTCTTCCACTTTATTAGTGTTCTCCTCTTTTACACTGGATGCTGTGCTTGATGGCTTATCGTTTCTCTGTCTTTTCAGACGACATCCTTTGCTGTGCCATAGCACATGGATTTCAGGACTGCCTGTGAGGAGGTAGGTTAAATGGGTTTCTGCTTTCTGAATAAGGAAAACAGGTTACAAGCAATAAAAACTTGGCCCACCTTTATATAAGTGGAATGCTGCTTTTGGCGGAGGGATGGTTGTGAGGTCCATTTCATTCCCAGAGTACGATCTGTTTCTGTAAGACTAGAAAGCCAAAGAGCGCCGGAGGAAGACTTGGATTTTCGCTCTTTCTCTAAGAAGACTGGAGCTAATTTGATTTGATTGAATTGTCTTTCTCCATAAACTATGCTCTGCATATTTTCAGGTGGTAAGAGTGTTAGAAGTAATCATTTTCACATAAATGGTTATAAATTAGAAGACAGCTAAGGTTCCTTTCAGCACTAGAATCCTATGATTTTATGATTCCAATATTATTTTAGTATTTCAACATTATTTAAGTGTTAATTCATGGCAATTCAGTTTCTCTGTAGAGCTATCATCACACTTTGGTACGAGTTAAAGTGATACATTGCTCTTTCGAGGATATTAAAGGCCGTTCAAGTGTGCAGTCAAGAGGGCATGGATTTGGGACCCTGGAGAATGTAACTATTCTCTATTAGGAAGAAAGATCATCTTTTTTTACTAAACGTGCAACAGTCAAAGCATTTTCACTCAAAATGCAAACTTTATAGGTTAAAATATTTCATATTGGCTTAGAAGGTTTAAAATATTTTTTATTGTTTGTAAATAACCCAAGAAAATAAACCATAACTGGATTACCTGTGATAGAGTTAAAAACAAACAAAAACTTCAGTATTAATATTTGTAAAGGTTACTCTTTTAATGAAATGATGTGTTAAATTTCTTGCAAAAATATTGTTCTTAAAGAAAATTTGTCACAGTTTGTTCAAAGAATCCTAAGAATATAAGTAAGATCTTTCAGAAAATTAACAAATTGCTTTCATATTTTCAATACTTATGCTTCTCTTTGTTTTCAAATATTTAAGTATGATAATACTTTATACATATCTCTATGCTAGCACTTTTCAAATTACATTATTGCTACTTATTTACAAATCTCTCTCATGTGCTGAATATGAATATAATAAGGTTAGAGGGTACAGCTTATTCATCTTTTTAACTCAGCACCTATAACTTCATACTTTTTTTAAAAAAAGTGAATTAATGTTTTAGAAGCTTAAATATCCTTTAATTCTGTGTCATTTCTAGTTTTAAATACAATATATAGTATGGTATTCTTAATTTTGACTGTAGTAAATCTACTATTTCTATCAAAGTGTTATCTTATGTTTTGGGTAATAAAGCTCCTTGAAACTGAATGGATATTTGTGTCAATGAGACAAATGAAACACATATGAGATTCATGTGGAAGGACTGTATAGCAGCCAAATGCTATTTTAGCAAATGATTTACCCTGGACTTCAGAGGCTGACATAAGATCGATTTCTCAGGCCTTTTTTAAAACAAAATTGTTTTGATTTATTGATTTGGAATACATATCAAATTCTATTTAAGGTTCCAAAGAATTATTTCACAATGGTAATACTGTTGTGATCATCTTACCCTTGCTTCTGTAGTGGTAGGATTTGTTCTCTTGAAATGAGCCATTTGAGAATCTCTACCATTTTCTACTGTCCCCACCATGGTGTAGGACTGTCTCAGAACTGCTCATCAACAGTGCTCATGTTCCACATACTGCCTGGTTTGGAGGAATACAGAACTACAGAATGCCATGAAGATGATCAAATCACCCTGAAGATGGACCACAATGAGTTTGCCTGAAAATTACAATCTTAGAACATTTAAGTGGTCAGGAACCATAAACGTAATTTAGCTTAACTCTGTCACTTCGCAGATGAGGACTGAGAAGTTTTATGAAATGTTGAGTGCCATTTAATTAATTAGTTAAAAACAAAACTATAATGTGTAGCTTGGAGCTCTTGGGTCTAAGTTTGAGCCTCTTTCTAAAATACTAAATTGCTGGAAATTATATCTTAGTCAAAGATATATTTAATAAAACTTGTCTTCTCTTGATTGCTAATAAGCCATTAAAAATGAAATTCTGACATCCATGTCCCTCAGACATCTAGAATATTACCATGTGGATGCCAGGAACTCTCTTCTTTGTAAAGGAATAGGAGTATGCCCAGATAAGTTTTATTTAAAACATCTTAGTTATCTAATACAGATTCTTTATAAAGAAAAGCTTATTGAATGTTTAAGAAAATTTTCCTCTTAAAAAGGAAATGCTACAATTCGTTTAAGGAATTGGGATTTAAAAGTTTGACATGAAGCAAAAATGAAGATAGAGAATACAATTGGGACAGACACAAAATCTACAATTTAGAAGAAAAAGTGTGTGTATAGTTAGGCATAATTACTGATTCTCTGCTTTTAAAAGTGTCATCAAAATGACTATGTGTTCCAATAAGCCAATATGCTATCTTTAGTCTGGGTTTTTCCCATATTTCATTTTCACATCTACATTTCTTAAAATAAGATCCACGTCTTTGTGTTGAGTATGAAAGTACATATTTATCTGTAACATATATTTAATAATTTAACAATTCATGCACATATATAATTAAATTTAGCATCTTTTATAATAAAATTTAATCTGTTGCTATGATTCAATCAAGAGATATTGAAAGAAATCCTACTATAAGTAAAATACTGTAATAGATTCTGCATATTAATAACCCTTAAGAATAAAAACCATAATAACTTATTAAGACCTTCTTGAAATAATAATGTATAAGATGAAGTTAAATAGTGTGATATAGGACTAAATATTATTGAAGTCACTACATATGATGCCAAAATACAATACTGATCAATTGTTAGGTGAATATATTTATTTAATGAAAGTGCTGAGTTCAGAAAAATAAAGACTCATCTTTGGGTGGAGTGGTCTCCAAAGGCTGTGAGAAGAAACGAGTCTTGTATGAGTACTTGAGACATGGCTGTAATTTAGCTAAGGAAAAGGCCAGGATTAGAAGTGATCCCAGAAGGGAAAGATAAAGGAGAAGCTGCAATTTGAAGGACCCTGCATGAAATGGGGCTTAGTGCACTACTGCTGCAATATGGTACAGTATAAGAAATTACATGTCACTTAAAACTATAGCTTTACAGAACAAACTGAATAATATTTGTCAACCAAGATCTAGAAATACCAGGGATCCCTGTAAGAGTGTTTGCAGTTCATATTATTGTCTCTGCCTAGTTTCTTGTAGTTTGTAGTTTCTTACAACTAGTATTGCAAATTCTACAATTCAAGATTAAAGGAACACAGATTTTAATGTTTCATGCAAACACATTTTGTGTTCTTTGAAAAACGAGAACCCAAATTAAAGAGGCCTTAACTTTTAAGTAGAAAATGGATGAGGGTCTACTTTTTACGGTTCCAAATTAGGTACAAGGTTTAAGCTGAGCATAAATTCTCAATAAATTTAAATGTGAGGCTTGGGTTTTAAAACAAACAGTACATCTATGCAAATTTATAAAAACATTTCATTGGTTTACAGAAAACAAGATTTTTAAAAGTATTGCCTTTTAAGTGATTAAGAGGTGCTGTCTTTTAATATTCCTCTAAGCAAATAGTAAAATCCACCTGTAATAAAGGATCATCCATCAGGCACAGGAAAACAACATTTGAGTTTATATAAATTTTTATGAATCATAACTTTAAAAATTTTTAAATTTTATGTATGTTTCATAATTTACATATTTGTACATTATATGTAGCACATACATTTCTTTACACACATGCAATGTACACAGTCAAAAAAGGTTGAAGACAAATGATTGTTATGTTGATAAAAATAAGACAAATACATATCCTAGGTTTATACTAAACTGTGTGGCCAATAATTATGGGGCCAATAATTATTTAGGTGATTTTTTATTTGTAAACAATCTGGGTCCACAGATAGTTGTGCTGTACTAGCAGCTGCTCTCACGGTCCTGTTTCCCAGTTGTATCCCTAAAGCAATCCATGGGGACAAGGGTGTGTAGACCAAGGCTGTCCCCACATTAGACACTGTCCTATGCTCCCTTAGTAGCTTGGCTTTGGTGGGAAAAATCACCTGCCAGGCCCAGAGTGGTCTCTTACTCACTTTTTTTCCCTTTAGTGGTCATTGCTCTGATAATGTGAAAAACAGCTGGTTCAAGTTGATGTCCTTCTCGGAACTCTTTGGACTCCCTTACGAGATTCTTGATGACCAAAATGCTACCTGCTGAAAGAGGCTGATAGGCATGTCATTGTATACAGAACAACATGGGGAGGCATCCCTCAATCTCTGCAGGAGGGAAACCAGGGCAAGGAGTTAAGAGTGCAGAGTCTGGAGCCAGCAGCCTGGGTTCAAATCCTCACTTCCACTCATCTCTGCTCCTCTGCTCCTGTCCAATCTATGAGAGCAGTTGTGCTGGGTTGTTAGGAGAGTCAAATGAATTAATATTTCTGGACACACAGTAAGCTCTATATAAGCGGTTATTAAACTACATATAAATGAAATACGTGGCAACATTTCCGTAGCAATGATACTAATAGTGTAGAAAGACAGAAGGACCAGCAATACAAATCGGCCTTGCCTGAGGCCCTGACTGCATGTTCCTACCCTTTTTATGCTGAAAACACATCCTCTGTCCATGCTGTTCCTTTATTTATTTGGGGAAATATTTGGGGGGACCTGAGATAAGTGTCTGACTCCAAGCCTGCGCTCTAAACACTATGCACCCAGACTTTTGCAGTAAGCATACAATAAATATCAGGGCAAACGGTCCAGTAATGCTGCTCTGAATCAGGAAAGAGCCCTGAAAGGGATTTTATCCATCTTCCTTGATCTACTATAACAGCTTCGAATTTAATTCAATTGTTACCTGTCCCCAACATTTCCTGTTCAAGGTCTATGCTTCTGTCAACAATAACTATGTTTTAACTTTCCCAATTGCTATCCTTCTTCTACTCCACTATAAGAAATATATTTATAAAACACAAATCTAAATATATTATTTCACTATTCAAATTTCTCTAGGGCATCTGTAACACCTTCAAACTCCTGGCACATCATACAAGGTGCTTGACACACCTCCCCCTCTTCTGGCATTTGCTCCCCTGTGACTTCTGCTGAATCACAGAGGCTCAGCCTTAAGGATGTATTTTCAGGTTTCTGTCTTCTTCTTGCATCACATGAACTACACATTCTCATGTTTCCATATCTACTCATTTTCCCACTTTTGAATAAAACAACTTCTGTCTCCTCTAATTATTGTTACTTCAGTTTATTTTTCCAAAATGAACCAGACATTTTTCTGACTACAAAGACTCCTGTAATACCCTCTACCCTCATGAATATTTAATTCCTCTCTCGATCTTGTTCCCATATCAGATAATCAGATAGCATATTGCATCTTATTTATACATATATTTTTTTAAGTAGGAATACTCTAAGGTCAGAGACTATTATCTAATTCATGTCTGACTCTCTGATAGTATTATATAATATTTTTGAAATAGATGTATATATGGGATTTTAAGTTTATTTCCATGTACACAAGCTGAATTTTAATAAAAGACTATATGTAACATCTAGAACACTTGGAAACATATTTTAACTTGAATTTGTTCTTAGCTTCCTTAGCTCTCTGTTTGCTGTTTTCCTCAAACATTTATTTATTGGTATATATATATATATATATATTTCATTCTAACAAAATGCTGCCTCATTCTTTATTTTCTTTAACTCTTATCCTCTCAGGACCCAGCTGTGAGCTCAAAGTCTGTATTCTGTTTTCCAGACATCTATCTAATAATTCGGGGACATTTTACAAATTATTTGAGTGAATGAGCCACATCAGAAATGTGCTAAGAGAAGCCTCATAACTGAGTTTTAGTCCCCCAGACTTTCCCTGGATGATCTTTTATATCTCTTTGATGAGTAATAATAACGCATTTATGGGCTTTCAGGGAAAAGCCCCTTTTTCATCCCCAAGTTGTGATAGAGCATTATTTGTGATTGCCAGCTATTCCGTTACACTTCTGCGAAAAAATTGGCCCAGAATGTACTGTACATTGAAAAATCGGTAAATGTGCTCAATTATATTCACTTGGGTTTGCTATTATTTTATATCCCTCCATTCTCTGTGCCACCTCAGACAGTCCCAATGCTGTCTCCCAGCCAAGAGCACGTTGTAAGCATGAGAGACTTTTCCATGTGAAAAATGTAGAAAATTATGTTCTATATTAAAAATAATATAATTTGCTTTGATGAAATATTTTTGTCCTCTAGATATAACCACTTGATTTATGCTCTAGAATAGATTAGTTGACACAATTTAGTTAGCACTAGCTGTGCCCCAATCCCATAGAAGGGAAAATGCCGTCCTTGCTTTTTAAAAAGTTTGTTTTTCTTTAAAAGATATCATAACTCTTACAAAATAGTTACTAAAGATTAATATACGATCATATGTGATAGAGTGTATAATGATATGTCTTAGCACATGGGATAAAGCAGTTTACAGAAAGAATGATCTTAGGAGGCTGCAGTATCAAAGTATATCCTCATCAACATTGTGGAACATTCCTTTAAGGAAATAAATTCCTAGCAATACACATGGAAGTGTATATTCCCAGAGAAAACCTGGCATTGTTTGCCTGGGATTTTGTGTTCGTTAAATACTAAGGATAAATATATATATTTCTATGTACTTATCCCTTTATCCAAATTAAGAATGACTCCCTAGTTGTTAAAAGAAAATGCAATTTCCAAAGTGTTCATTGTTCCTGTTGATTTTTTGGTGCAGAATAATAGCCAGAGATTGTATTCTATCTCAAAGGAATTGCCTTTTGCATCTCTGACAAATGGGAACATTAAGAGCACTTGCTAGCCAGAATATTTCTATTTACCTGAGTGAATAGTCTAATTCTGACTCGTTTTAGGAGTGATAAGATTCACGGGCTTCTTCAATAATAGCAAAACACTGGTTTATGGCTGTGTAGTTCAGAAATCTTCACACGCTGTTTTCACAATGTCCAAAAATGTGTCAAGCAAAAACAGTGATTGGGAATCAAAATCTTGGGTCTTAGCCTCTGTTTTTAATTAACTATGCTAATTTAGGCAGTTCACTTCACTTCCTTATCCTTGTTACCCCATCTGTACAAAATGTGTGTGTGGACATGTTGGCGACACAGAACCATGAGGTGGAGGTTAGAGAAGATTTTAAGTAGATATGTTTTCATATTTAAAACTCTATGACAGAGACAGAAAGTAGATTAGTGGTTGCCTAGGGCTGGGGAGAGGGATGGAGAGATAGGGGTATTAGGTTTCTTTTGGGAGTGAGGAAAATGTTCTAAAACTGATTGTAGTGATGGCTGAAAACTTTGAATATACTAAAATAACATTGAATTGTGCGCTTTAAAGAGTTGAATTGTATAGAATGTGAATTGTACCTAAATAAAGGTATTATAAAAAATTTTAGATTTAGATTACAAGTATTGAGCAAAACTTTCATTATTTTTCAAATGTAGCATATAAACTATACTCCTTACCCTCCAGTTCTTTGTGTGGATTTTCAGACATAATCTCCATTAACTGAAATCTACTTTACATGAAATGGTTATCCTTTTCCCTGAACCCACAGTAAGCATTAAGTTTCAGACTCATCAGAAAGCATTTTCTCTAGTTCTCAAATGTTATTCATTATGATTTGCTATAAATAGGCCATAAAATTATAATCTATAAACTAAATATAATTTTTTTCTCTGTTGGCTCTTTTTTTTTTTTTAATCTGAAGACAAAGACAGGGATTTGTTTGCTGCAGGATGGTAATCAGGAACCTTTCAAAGTCCGGCTGCACCTAGCCAGAGATATTCTGATGATCCAGGAACAGGATGTGATATGTGTGTCTGGTGAGCCTTTCTATTCTGGTGTAAGTAGCTTTTCCTTCTATTGAAGCTTTTTGTTAATAAAATATTTATTCACAGAAAATTCTTAATATATTTTTCTTTTACTTTCAGAATCTAGTCAATCGACCTGCATATAATTTTTGTTTATATTATCAAGTAAGCAATGTCCTTGTATAAGTACCCAGAGCTGGGTCCACAGCCACACATCCAGGTTGGCGTCTCATTGACTCCTAGTTGTCACTATGCGACTACAGTGACACTTGTGTTTTCTGATAATGAGACAGTACATTCCACCTTTTCACACAGAAGACTAAGACCGGTGCATGGCAGTTTCACTGCCATGGTCTTGTCTTGTATCGCATTGAACTCTTGGAAGTGGTGCGAAGATGGAGCTCAACTCTTGGCATCTGGGAAATATGAGGCTTTAGGTAGCAGTCACTGAACTCAGTGTCAATGCTTTTCTCCAGGGGATTGTGCATGAATAATTCTGTGGCCCTCCTTGATAAAATTAGGCCTAAGTTTTATAGCAAGTTCTATCTAATGCTCCACCTGGTTGCCATATTACCCTACTGCTAATCCAGTCTCAGACAGAGCCATAAATTATCACTCAAACACATTGGTCTACTTACCAGCACTTAAGTACAGCTGGGGAAGACATCCCCGGGTGAAACAGATTATATTCAACTAAACAATTGTATCATAAAACAGAACAAGTTTTAGAGTTTATCGTTCATTGTATAATAACATTAAAGACATCATCATAACAGTGTTGTCATATGTGATCTCAGAAAAAAATCACAGCAAGCAGCAAACAATCAGCTCCCTAATTCCTCAGACATCTGTAGCTATTTAGCATGAAAATTTAATTTGTAATTTATTAACAGACTTACCTTGGAGTGTTTTGTTGGTTGTGAATAATGCTGAACTGGAGTGTCCACCTCACTTCTCCCTAACTTCATATCCGAGTCACACAGGTCCTAAATCAATAGGCCCTTGCTAACTAAAGATAATGGACATTTTGCAGACTTAGCTACTCTTTTGTCACAGGCCATTTAAATCATTCTGAATCATGGGTCTGGCTGTCAAGACTGATTAAATTGTTCCCATGGGCTTGACCTTTCTTCCTTTCAGTTAATAAAAGAATAGTGGCCAATTTCTCTTTTCTTTCTTTTTCTTTCTTTCATTTTTCTTTCTTCTTTTTCTTTCTTTCCTTTTCAGTGAAGAGATAAGATTCATATAACTCTTTGCAAGGAATATATCACACAGGTCTTAAATCAGTAAAATATTGTAACTTGGAAAATTCAGTATTTTAATGCTGAAATAATATTATTGATTTTAAATTTTGCAGTCAAAATAGCTAATACACATAGATCTAATTTCTCTTTTGAACAGAATTCTGGGGAAAACTCAGATAATAAGGAGAAATATCTTATGAAAATGTCAACAAATTCAAAGAAGCTTTTGACAAAATTCAACACTCATTTATAAGAAACACTTTCAGCAAAGGATGAATACAATGGAGGTTCCTTAATCTGATATGCATCTAATGAACACTTCTCACTAAAATTATAGTTAACATTGAACATACTCTCTGAGATTGAAAACAAGTCAAGGACCGTCACATGCTTCACTTCTACTTCATATTCTTTTGGTGGTACAGGAAGTCAGAAAATGGAAATAAATGGCATAACAATTGCAAAGGAAGAGGTAAAACATCTTTATTTGTCAATGTCTTGATAGTGTACACAGAAAACCCTAAGAAATATTAAAAAAATAGAATAACATACAAATTTGGCAAGGTTGCTAGAAATGAGGATGATGTCCAAAGTTAACTTATTTTCTATACTTTCCAACAAACAAAATAAAAATGCAATTCACAACACATCAAAAGGTAATACACTTAGGAATAAATTTAACAAGATATATACAAAGCTTCTCCCTTGAAAAGTACAAAACTGTGATGAAGCAAGTGAAAATAAATCAACAAGTAAATGGAAAAATGTAACATTATCATGAACTAAAGACTAAATATTGATGTGTTCACATCTTCCCAAATACTCAGTATCAATCAAAACTGCGAATTTTTTAATAGATATTGACAAGTTGATTTTAAAATTTATGTGGAAGTACAAAGGATTTAGTATATCTAAAACAATCTTGAATAAGGAGAATAAAAATGGAGTCTTTATACTTCCTAATTTCAGAACTCACTATAAGATTATAATAGTAAACACAATGTGATATTGTCATAAGTACAGAAACATGAATCAATGGACCAATGTAAAGATTTCAGAAATAGACCCACACTTATGTGGTCAATTGCTTTTCTTTTATTGTGGTCAACTGTATACAACATAAAATTTACCATTTTAACCATTTTTAATGGTTCAGTGTCATTGAGTACATTCACATTGTTGTGCAGCTATCACCACTATACATCTCCAGAATTTTCATCATCCCATACTGAAACCATGTACCCATTAAAGAAGAACTCCACGCCTACCTCCCCTCAGCCCCTGGTAACCACTGTTCTACTTTCTGTTTCTAGATATTGATTATTCTACATAACTTGTATAAGTAGAATCATATAATACTTGTCCTTTTGTGTCTGGCATGTATCACAATTCCATTCCTTTATGACTAAATAATATTCCATTCATGTATATACTACATTTTGTTTATTTTGTTTATCCATCCACCCAAAAGTGAACATTTGGTTTGTTTCCACCTTTTGGCCCTTATAAATAAGGCTGCTGTAGATATTGGAATACAAATATCTGAGTTACTGTTTTCTATTCTTTTTTGTATATTTGCAGAAATGAAATTGCTGGATGAAATGGTAATTCTATGCTACTTTGTTGTTTAATCCCTTATCAGATATGTTATTTGCAAATATTTTCTCCCAACCTGTGGTTGCTTTTTATTCTGTTACTAGTTTCTTTTGATGCACGAAAGTTTTCAATTTTGAAGAAGCTCTGTTTGTCTAATTTTCTTTTGTTGGTTGTACCTTTGGTGTTATATCTAAGAAGTCACTGCAAAATCCAATGTCATGAATGTTTTCCGCTGTTTTCTTCCAAGAGTTTCTGGTTTTAGCTCTTACGTGTATGTCATTTTAAGTTAATTTTTGCATATGTTGTTTGATAAGGGTCCAACTTCATTCTTTTTCAGGTGGATATTCATTTTTCCTGACACTGTTTGTGTCTTGGCACCCTTGTCAAAAGTCATTTGACCACATATGCGAGGGTTTACTTCTGGGTTCTCTATTCTGCTCCACTGGTCTATATATCTGTCTTTATGCCACTACCACACTGCTTTGATAACTGTAGCTTTTCGGTAAATTTTGAAATCAGGAAGTGTCTGGCATCCAGCTTTGTTCTTTTAAAAATATTTTCACTAACTGGAATTCCTTGAGATTCCATATAGGTTTTAGGATGGATTTTTCTATTTCTGTAAAAAAAGACACTGAGATTTTGATGGGGATAGCAATCAATCTATAGTTCACTTTGGGTAGTATTGACATCTTAACAATATTAAGCCTCCTAATCCATGAACATGGGATGTTTTTTCACATATTTATGTCTTGAATTTCTTTTAGCAATGTTTTGTAGTTTTCAGCGTGTATGTTTTTCACTTCCTTCGTTAATTGATTCCTAAGTATGTTATTCTTTTTGATGCTATTGTAAATAGAATTGTTTTCTTAACTTTCTTTTCATAGAGTTCATTGTTAATGTATAGAAATGCAACTGATTCTTGTGTTCACTTTGTATCCTGATATTTTACTGAATTCTTTTTTTTGTTCTAACACCTTTTTTTTTAATTTATAGAATCTTTAGGTTTTCTACACATAAGACTATGTCATTTGTGAACATAGATAAATTTGCTTCTTCCTTTCCAATTTAGATACATTTTATTTCTTTTGCTTGCCTAATGTATCTGGCTATGACTTCCAGTACCATGTTTAATAGAAGTGGTTAAAGCAGGAGTTCCTGCCTTCTTCCTGATGTTAGAGAATAAAATTTATTTCTTTCCTTTGAGTATAATCTTAGTTTTCAGTTTTTCTTATATGGTCTTTTTTACATTGAGATAATTTCCTTCTATTCTTGGTTCATAGAAGGTTGAAATGGTGTTGAATTTGTCAAATGCTTTTTCTTCAGCTGAGATGATTGTGTGTGTGTGTGTTTTCCTTCATCCTGTTAATGTGGTGTATTATATTGATTGAGTTTCATATTTGGATCATCCTTGCATTCCAGGAATAAATCCTACTTTGTCGTGATGTGTAACCCTTTTCATATGCTGCTGAATTCAATTTGCTATTATTTTGTTGAGGATTTTTTGCATCAGTGTTCATATGGGATATTGGTCTGTAGTTTTCTCTTTTTGTAGTAGACTTTTTTGGTTTTGGCATGAAAGTAATGTTGGCATCAAAGGATGAGTTAGGAAGTTATTGTCCTTTTTAACTTTTGGAAGAGCTTGAGAAGAATTTGTATTAATTCTTCTTTAAATGTTTGGTAGAAATCCCCAGTGAAGCTATCAGGTTCAGGACTCTTCTTTCTTGGGAGGATTTTGCTTCAATGTCTTTACTAGTGTTAAGTCTATTCACAGTTTTTATTTCTTCATGATTCAGTCTTGGTATGTTTTGAGTTTCTAGGAATTTGTCCATTTCATATAAGCTATCCAATTTCTTGGCATTCATATGTTCTTAGTACTCTCCTAAAATTCTTTTTATTGCTATAAAGTTGGTAGTAATGGTCTCACTTTTACTTTTGATTTTAGTAACGAGTATTCTTTTTCACTTTGCCAATCTAGGTAAGCATTTGTCATTTCTGAAATCTTTTCAAAGAACTAACTTTTGACTACATTAATTTTCTCTATTGTTTTTCTATTCTCTATTTTATGCATCTCTGTTTTAATCGTTATTATTTCCTTCCTTCTGCTTGCTTTGAGTTTAGTTTGTTTTACTTTTTGTATTTCCTTAAGTGGTAAAGTTAGGTTGTTGGTTTCAGATCTTTGTTTTTTTTAACTTTTTACTTTTAAAGATTGGCACCTGAGCTAACATCTGTTGCCAATCTTTTTTTTTTTTTTTTAATTTCTTCTTCTTCCAAAAGCCTCCCAGAACATAGTTGTATATTCTAGTTGTGAGTGCCTCTGGTTGTGCTATGTAGGATGCTGCTTCAGCATGGTTTGATGAGCAGTGCCATGTCCATGCCCGGGATCTAAACCGGCGAAACCCTGGGCTGCCAAAGCAGAGTATGGGAACATACCCACTCAGCCAGGAGGCAAGCCCTCAGATCTTTTTTAATGTAAACTTTCGTAGCTAAAAATTACCATCTTAGCATTACTTTCCTTGCATTCCATTTGTTTTGGTATATTGTACTTTGGTTTCTATTCATCTTTAATTATTTCCTGTTTTTCCTGTGATTTCTTCTTTTACCCATTAGTTGCTTAAGAATATATTATTTAATTTCCACAAATGGTGAATTTCCACTTTTCCTCCTGTTGCTGATTTCAAACTTCATCCTGTTGTGGTCATAAAAGATACTTTATCTGATACCTACCTTTGTAAATCTATTGAGACTTCATTTGTGTCCTAACATATGATCTATACTGAAAAATGTCCATGTGTACTTGAGAAGAATGCCTGCCTTTGAATGGGCCATACTTTCCTGTTTGTATGTGTACCCTGTGATTTTTTTGTCAAAAGCTGGACATCTGACTTATAATGTGGTAGCTCTGAAAATCAAATTCTTCTCCTCCCCCGGGCTTTGCTCCTTTTGTTTGTTCATTTCTTTGACTTTAATTGAAGGCTGCCTCTGACAGCCTAAATTGTCAACGTGATGTCTTCCCAGGTCTTTCCTGAGCCTGTGTGTTACCTGAGTATGCACTGTTACTTTCTAAATTTCCCCATACGCCTAATTTCTTTTGAATATCTTAGCTTTTAAATATCTGGTCTGTTAACGAGGAAAAAGGGGGAAATAAAGAGAGGGAAAGATTTGGCTCTTTAAATCTCCTGGAAGCCGCTTCAGCCAGTGGGGATAGCAGCAACAGCAGCTTGCCCTGTCTGTGCACGTCTGGAATTGGAAGTAGAAATCAATAATCACAACTTAGATCCCCAATATTTGGCATAGAGGATCCTTATTGTTCACTCTGTTTCCAAGCAAGCTGCTCACATGCAAGCTGCTCCAGGAAGAGGAACACAGCTGCCTAACACTGGGATACTGGTAGAGGATGGGAAGTTGCTACTGTTCTAAGAGCTGAAATTAACAATGATTTACTGTCCAAGCCTTCCCCTGAAAGTTGCAATTCTTAGACTATATAATTTGAAATAATTGCATTGGACATATTCTATCAGTATAATTGTTGTCCAGGTGGGAAGGATTCCTGATGCTTACTCCCCAATCTGTTCTAATGTCTGATCAATTGTTTTTTGACAATGGTACAAAATAGGTTCAAAGAAAAATAAAAATCTTTTTAATAGATAGTGTTAGAATAACTCAATAAATGTACAGAAAAGAAGAATTATATCTGACGCCTCCCTCATATGAATCACAAATATTTTGAGATTGATCTTATGAGGAGAAATTACAAAGGACACCCCAGAAATACAAAAGATAATAAGAGAATACCATGAAAAGCTATATGCCAACAAATTACTTAATCTAGAAGAAATGGATAAATTTTTAGAAAGATACAATCTTCCTAAACTGGACCAAGAAGAAGTACAGAATTTGAATAGACCAATTACCAGTAAGGAGATTGAAACAGCAAAGAAAAACCTCCAAAAATATAAAACTCCAAGACCAGATGGCTACCCTGGTGAATTCTACCAAAAATTCAAAGAAGATTTAATACCTTTCCTTCTCAAACTCTCCCTAAAAATTAAAGAGGAGGGAAAGCCTCCTAACTCATTCTACGAAGCCAACATCATCCTGATAGCAAAACCAGACAAGGGAAACAGAAAAAACAAAATTGCAGGCCAATATCACTGATGAACATCAATGCAAAAATCCTCAACAAGATACTAGCAAATCAAATACAACAATACATTAAAAAGATCTTACATCATGATCAAGTGGGTTTCACTCCAGGGATGCAGAGACGATTCAACATCTGCAAATCTATCAACATGATATAAAACATTAAAAAAATAAAGACTAAAAATCACTTGATCATCTCAATAGATGCAGAGAAAGCATTTGACAAGATAAAGCATCCATTTATGATAAAAACTCTAAATAGAATGCATATAGAAGGAAAATACCTCAAGAAAAGAAAGGCCATGTATGACAAATCCACAGCAAATATCATTCTCAATGGAGAAAACCTGAAAGTTATCCCTCTAAGAACTGGAACCAGACAAGGATGTCCACTGTCACCACTCTTGTTTAATGTAGTATTGGAAGTCCCAGCCAGAGCAATCTGGCAAGAAAAAGAAATAAAAGGGATCCATATTGGAAAAGAAGAAGTGAAACTGTCACTCTTTGCAGATTATATGATTTATATATAGAAAACCCTAAAGAATACACTAAACAACTTTTAGAAATAATAAATGGATACAGTCAAGTCACAGGATACAAAATCAACATACAAAAATCAGTTGCATTTCTATACACTAACAATGAAGTAGCAGAAAGAGAAATTAATAAGACAATCCCATTTACAATTGAAACAAAAAGAATAAAATACCTAGGAATACACTTAACCAAAGTGGTGAAAGATCTGTACACCAAAAACTATAAAACATTATTGAAAGAAATCGAGGAAGACACAAAGAAATGGAAAGACATTCTATGCTCTTGGGTTGGAAGTATTAACATCGTTAAAATGTCCATACTTCCTAAAGCAATCTATAGATTCAACGCGATCTCTATCAAAGTTCCAACAACATTTTTCACAGAAATAGAACAAAAACTCCTAATATTCATATGGAACAAAAGACTGAATAGCCAAAGGATTCCTGGGAAAAAAGAACAAAGCTGGAGGTATCACACTTCCTGATTTCAAAATATACTACAAAGCCATAGTAACCAAAACAGCATGATTCTGGCACAAAAACAGACACACAGATCAATGGAACAGAATCGAGAGCCCAGAAATAAACCCACACAATTATGGACAGCTAATATTCAACAAGGGAGCCAAGAGCATACAATGGAGAAAGGAAAGTCTTTTCAAAAAATGGTGTTGGGAAAACTGAACAGCCACATGCAAAAGAATGAAAGTAGACCATTACCTTACACCATGCACAAAAATCAACTCAAAATGGATTAAAGACTTGAATGTAAGACCTGAAACCATGAGACTTCTAGAAGAAAACATAGGTGGTATGCTCTTTGACATCGGTCTGAACAGCATATTTTCAAGTACCATGTCTGACTTGGCAAGGCAAACAAAAGAAAAAATGAACAAATGGGACTACATCAAACTAAAAAGTTTCTGCACAGCAAAGGAAACCATCAACAAAATGAAAAGACAACCTAACAATTGGGAGAAGATATTTGCAAACTATATATCGGATAAGGGGTTAATATCCAGAAGATACAAAGAACTCATACAGCTCAACAATAAAAAAAGACAACAACCCAATTTAAAGATGGGCAAAAGATCTGAACAGAGATGTCTCCAAAGAAGATATTCAGATGGTCAACAGGTATATGAAAAGATGCTCAACATCATTCGCTATTAGGGAAAATGCAAATCAAAACTACAATGAGATATCACCTCGGTCAGAATGGCTATAATTAACAAGACAGGAAATAACAAGTGTTGGAGAGGATGTGGAGAGAAAGGAACCCTCATACACTGCTGGTGGGAGTGCAAACTGGTGCAGCCGCTATGGAAAGTAGTATGGAGTAGCCTCAGAAAATTAAGAATAGATCTACCATATGATCCAGCTATCCCACTGTTGAGTATTTATCCAAAGAACTTGAAAACACAAATGCATAAAGATACATGCACCCCTATGTTCACTGCAGCATTATTCACAATAGCCAAGACTTGGAAGCAACCTAGGTGCCCATCAAGGAACAAATGGATAAAGAAGATGTGGTATATATACACAATGGAATACTACTCAGCTATAAGAAATGATGAAATCCGGCCATTTGTGACGACATGGATGGACCTTGAGGGTATTATGCTAAGTGAAATAAGTCAGAGGGATAAAGTCAAATACCTTATGATCTCACTCATAAGTAGAAGATAAAAACAATGACAAACACATGGCAATGGAGATTGGATTGGTGGCTATCATAGGGGAAGGTGGTAGGGGGTAGGGCAAAAGGGGTGATTAGGCTCATATAAGAGGTGATGGATCATAATTAGTTTTTGGGTGGTGAACATGATGTAATCTACACAGAATTCAAAATATATTACGATGTACATCTGAAAGCTACTTAACGTTATAATCCAATGTTACTGCAATAAAATTAAAATAAAATAAAATAAAATGTTAAACTAAAACAAATAATATTCTAGAAAAAATAGGAAAACAGTTTTGTGCTAGGGGTAGACAAAGATTTCTTAGGACAAAACATTACTAATAAACTAAAAAGAAAATTCTTAAAGTGAACTTCATCAAAATTAAAAATCTTTCATCTTTGAAAAACCCCTTTAACAAAATGAAAAGGCAAGCCACGCAGTAAGAGAAAATAGTCACCATATCTGACATAGGACTTGTGTTCAGAATATATAAAAGGCTCTCACAAATCGAAAAAAGGTGCAAACCATCCAATTAAAATAAAAACTGAGCAAAATATTTGAAAAGACTTCAGCAAATAAGATAAGGAAATGGCTAAGAAGTGCCTGAAAAGATGTTCTGATTCATCAGTCATCAAGGAAATGCAGATCAGATTAAAATCACATTATACACAACTTTACACTCCTGATCATGGCTTTTAAAAAGGCTGTTCACAAAGATGGGGTTCACTTGGAAATCTCAGGCATTAGAGTACTAAGTGAGCAAGTGCTTGGAAACTATTTGCAGTTTCTTATGAAGTTAAACCCAAACCTGCTCCGACCTCAAGGATCTTACTCCTTTGGAGTTACCCAAGAGTAATGAAAATAAATGTACCCAAAAAGGCTTGTACAAGAATATACATAGCCAAACCAAGCAGTGAACTGATAAATGAATTTTGATGTATTCAGAAAATGGATATCTATTTCTTTTTCTTTGAAAAAAAATAAATTAAGGACTGCCAGTTTCTGGTTCCATATATAAGGAGTTTGGAAGCTGTCACTCTGTCCTAACAATAAGAAAAAAGGTAAATAGACAGAAAAATTATCAACTCTTCTTGGATCTATAAGAGAGGCAAAGGCACAGGCCAGACCACTGCCCCTAAGATTGGAGAGACAGGCAGTTGAATCCAGAGAGTTGCTGCTAACCAGAGCAGACTCACCAGTGGAAACTGCTGCAGAAATCAGACCTGGCACAGGAAAACCTGAACTATAATTGAGGAATTGCTGGGGCTCAGTGTGGACAAGTCTGAGAGTTAAAAACTCCAGGGGGATCCAGTCATAGGAGGGCCTCCATAATATTCAGTGGTCCAGGAGCTTGACCAGGTTGTCACATAAAATACGTTGGAAAAATCACATAGGGCTTCCAGAAGAGGGAGGGGAAAAGGAATCATTTTGAAAGACACCAGAGCACTCTGTTCTTCTTAACAAGGCTTGCCATCAGGGAAAACTAGTACACCATATCCTAACCTTCTTGACATATTTTCAGAGCATAACTGAGCTGGAGGAAGGGAAATACCCAATTCCAGCTGTCTCTAGCAATCCTGGCCCATCTAAGGGAGGAGAAAAATCTAAGAAGCACTGGTGAGGTTCACAGTCCAGAAGCATGGGCTCACTAAAAAACTGAGACCTCATTATAGGTCTATAGAACACTCCCCATCCCGTCACACCTCACTACAACAATACTAAAGGCCTATTGACAGCAGTTCCTTTTATTTAATACATCATGGCTGACTACCAAGAAAATATTACAAGGCATACCAAAAAGGCAAAAAAACCAAAATTTGAAGAGACAGAATATGCATAAGAACTGCACATGTCAGGGAATTATAAGATCAGGAATTTAAAACAATTATGCTTAATATGTAGGGGCTTTAATGAATAAAGTAGACGGCATGCAGGAACATATGGGCAATGTAAGGGGAGACATGGAAATCCTAAGAAAAAACTCCTTCCAAAATGCTGGAGATAAATAACTGTGTAACAGAAATGAATGCTTTTGATGGGCCTACCAGTAGCTTGGAAGCAGCTGAGGAAGGAATCCCTGAGCTAGAGGATATATCAATAGAGTCCTTGAAAACTGAAAAGCAAAGAGAACAAAGAGTGAACAAACCAGAATAGGATATTTGAAAACTGTGGGACAACTACAAAAAAGTATAACAAATGTGCGATGGGAATACCAGAAGGAGGAGAAAGAGAAAAAGGAACAGAGGAAATAACTGAAAAACTAATGACTAAGAAATTCCACAAATTAATGTTAGACACTAAACCACAGATCCAGGAAGCTCTGACAACACTAAGCAGGATAAAGGCCCAAAACCTATGCTTAGGCATATCATTTTCAAACCACATAAATCAACAATAAAGAAAAAATATTGAAAAAAGTCAGAGGTAAAACAATCTTACTTATAAAGAAACAAAGATAAGAATTACATCTGTCTTCTCAGAAATCATGCAAACAAGAAGAGAGTAGAATTAAATATTTAAAATGTTCAGAGAAAAAAACCCACCAACATAGAATTCTGTACCCTGCAAAATTATTCCTCAGAAGTGAAGGAGAAATAAAGACTTTCTCAAACAAAAACTGGGAATTTGTTGCTAAGTAGCCTGCCTTGCCAGAAATGTTGAAAAACTGTTTTTTAGAGAGAATGAAAATAATAGGGGTCAAAAACTTGGATCCTCAGAGGCTAGCCCCATGGTCTAGTGGTTAAGTTTGATGCACTCTGCTTTGGTGGCCTGGTTTTGGTTCCTCAGTGCAGACCCACACGACTTGCCAGTGGCCATGATGTGGCGGTGACCCACATACAAAATAGAGGAAGCTTGGCAGCTTAGCTCAGGGTGAATCTTCTTCAGCAAAAAAACAAAAAACAAAACAAAAGAAAAACTTGGATCTTTGCAAAGAAAGGAAAAGCATCAAAGAATAAGTGAAGAAAAAATTAAAACTTTTATTTTTCTTATTCTTAATTGAAGGTAACCATTGTTCAAAATAATAACAGCAAAAATATATATGATTATGTATTCTTATGAATACGTACTATTATATGCTTATGAATGCTTATATATCAGCAAAATGAATAGCAGCCAGTATACAAGGGATAGGAGAGGGGAACTAGGATTATTTAGTTATTATAAGGTACCCTACTCTTGAAGAGTTGTAGTGTTATTTCAAAGTAGATGGGGATTAATTATAAATATATATTTCCAACTCTAGGGCAACTACAAAAAAAGTAAAAAAGGAAATATAACTGATATGCTAAGAAAGGGGAGAAAATAGAATCATATAAAATGCTCAATTAAAACAACAAAAGGCAGAAAAAGTGTAGTGGAGGACAAAAATAGGACTATGCCTTGCTCAGAGATTATAGAGTTGGAGTTTTAGCATTGAGTACATATCAGATAAGACCTGTTCTGTTTGTGATAATTTGTAAACAGTAACAAATGGCAGACAAGAATTACTCAGGATCTTTAGATGCAGATACTACAGTGGCTACTGATCAGCATGATACACAGCAGTTGTCAGACAGAGACGTCAAGGCTTCAGTTAGCATGATAAGAATTCGATCATCTTCCTTTGTGCTCAGAAATCGAACATTCAATCCCTGTGATCCTCCTGAAGAACCTACCACTCTAAGACAAGATAGCTGTGGCTGTCTGAGTAATATTGTGCCCTTCAAAGTTCCCCTGAAAGAAAATCAAATTTAGCCTATGCTGGTTTTAAATACTGACAAAATATTTTTAGAAGGCCCATGAGGCTGAAATCAATATGAGATGGGTGTGTATTTCATCACAGAGACATCAAGTCCAAAGGCGCTGCCAGTAAAAGATGAGAAAATCTTGGAAATTTAATTCTAAATATGGTGGTACTACCAGATATATAGAATCAATATAATCAGTTCCTTAGTAGAGTTCTAATGGGTTTGTTAGAATTTAGAATCAACAAAGCTAAACAACTTCCTTTAGTTTTCCTCATGGGAGAAAACATGCAGTGAGTAATCCCACTAGTGAAACCTTAATTTACTGAAGGTAATATTAAGAGAAGGTAATATCTGACTTTGACCTTGGAATTAGTGCTAACCCCCACGTGGCATGTGACAGGGTGGAGAGCAGTCTGGAATGAGATTCATTATCTGTGGGAAATTTGATGAGGAGAAGGATGACAACTAGACTAGATAGTGTGCTCACTAATGATAGATTCTCCCTAGGTCATCTAAGATGGATGGTGGTTGTAGCCTCAGAGATATAGACATATATATATATTTTTCCCCCCACATCAAAGAGCCATTCAATATAGAGATCAGAATCTGTGTACACACGCATACCTTATATATATTTTTCAAACGTTTAGAAAATAGTCTCATATGTCAAAAATTATCTATTAGAACATACTATAAAATTTGATCTAAGTAAATGCACTTGATGTGCCCAAATCAGTTTTTAGAAGTACAGGGAGTCATTGGTAAGTAAAATTAACACAGAAGCTATTGTTTTAATCCTGATCCTTTTTACATTTGGTTTTATGTTTATGAATGACACAATGGGGGATATTTCATGTTTCTATTTCTCCTTTTTGACCTGTTCTTTTTTATGGAGACAGTCATTCTAAATGTGTTGTAAATAAGATTAGGAAAGGGGAGGGTATGAACACTTCTCAAAATTTAAAAAAAAATAGTTATAGTAGGAAATTATGGTTTAGATAGTTGTGATTTTATAATAGAAAGATGTACAAAAGCCTGATCCTGAAAACTAGAATGTCCTTTTTTTCTATTGTTACAGAGATTGCTAAATTTACAAGACAATACTGGAAAATCTTCCGTTACTTATGAGGCATTTGTTTTTGAAACAATCAAGACTCACCACTAGGGCCACTTTTCTTCCTAAATCTCCCAGGACTTAAGAGGCAGCACATAGGTCAGCCCTGGAAGAAAAGATTGTGGTTCAAGTAACAACATCCTCTCCAGACCCATAGTGGTAGCTCAGGGGGAAAGTCCCATGGTGGCAACAGTTCTGATTGGTCAATGACAACTGCAATGGTGTGTGGCAGCAGCAGCAGTGAAGCTCATGATTGCTGGCAGCTCTTTTGATTATGACATGCAGACCCAGATGTAGAAGAAGATTTTGGGGATGTTAGCCGAAGAATCTTCCGAATGAAAAAGAAAAGAAATAATAATACCGCAAAAACAACAATAGCACTGGTAGATGGACACTTTATAAAATGAACTTATTTTTCTCATGAAATCATTGTTAAGTATAGGATGCATATTATGCTTGACATTTTTTGTTAAATGCAGATTTTTAAGGGAAACTATATATTATGCAATATGTTTATTTATCTTTAAAACAATTTTAACATAAGATTTTCTTCTTCCTACATATAAAGCAAATTTATTAACGTCTTTTATTTTTTTACTTTAGTGTTTCATTTTTAAGACTAACATATTATTTATTTATTATGTTACTTTTGCAGCTTATTGTAATTGAGCCTTGTAAAAAAAATCCAAATGATGCTAGAGTATACTATACTGATCACATGCATAATTACTGAAATATAAGTATGTAAGAATAATAAACACAATTTTTGTAAATATGTGAGTCAAATACTTGAACAGACACAGTCGCAGGGCATCACCATAATATATATTCAATTAGTCTTCTAGTTTGTAGATCCTATTACAGTTTGCATATATTGGTCAAATACATAATAGTTAGGCTTCCTTAATAACCATGGCTCATCAATCTAGAATGCTAATTTATTTGGTTTGAAATAGGGTTTATCTCTCAACTTGGATCAGCCTGTGATCACCAAAAGACTCTGGGAATGTCCCTTACTAATAATATGTTTAAAAATCTCTATTCTTTTGTGTTTAGCATTTTCAAATAACTCATTAAAATCATCTTTCCTTTCGTTAATCTCAATGTTTTCAGTCTATATGAACAGAGGTTTTTTTTGGAGTGTTGTCCAATATATACACATTATCTAATTATTCAACAGAAGAATGCATTATCATAAGAGACATGGTATTTAATTGCTGGCCAATTTTCTTGTATCAATTGTCCTAGGCATAAATATGAAGAACCGAAGTGGAAGTAAGTTGTCCCATGTCTTCCATGGCCCTACATTCTCCGTGAATACTCATCCGTATAAAAAGACACAGCATAGGTGTTGGAATTAAATTAGTTCTTGGTCAGGTTACCTCACTTACTAGTTGAATGATCTCAGTTTCCTTATATGTAACTGAGGAGAATGATAAGATTTATCTCATTTCCTTACATGTAAATTATATAAATGAGGATAATACTATTTACCTCATTGAGTAATTATGAAGATTAAATTAGTTAATCATGTAAAACAGTCAATACACTCCCTAATGCATAGTAAGGGCTCAAAGAATAATATCTTCATTAAGATGAAACATGATACAGTGCAGGTATGTATATACATGATGATAACACAGAGTACAGAGGTCTAACTGAGGGACTGCTTCCCAATGGATGTAATTAAGGAAACTTGTCTTAAATATTTGGCAGAATTTTGCAAGATGTGTGAAGAGAAGAACTTCTAAGTAGAAAAGAAAGTGTGTGCAAAATTACAAGCTGTGAAAGAGCATACAATAATCAGGATTGTGAGTTGTGGGACAACTTGCTTGTGGGATGGAGTGGGCAGGATATAAAGTGAGGTGCAAACTCAGGAAAAGTGCAGAAATCTGAGGAGGATTATAAGATTTCAGAGAGGAGGTAAGATAAAAGTTGAATTTGAAACACATTCAGCCAGAATTGCTCTTAAAAAATCCGACAAGACGAGCCTCAAAGTATGGAGTGCAAACAAATAAGCAAAGCTAATGTGGACTTCACAGACAGGGGGATAATGGGAGGTTCATTGTACCTATTTATATTTCTCTCTTTGTGCCTCATATGACATCCTTTGAACGGATCTTTTGACGTGTTCGCTGCCTCCAAAAGACCATGAGTCCCTGGATGGCAGGGAGTACATATTAATCATCTTAATAACCTCTGCACTTACACAGCACTAAACTTTGAATAATATTTGGTAAGATTTGTAGTGAGGGGATAACATCCCATGGAAAGACTTTAAGTTAGAGAGAAAGCTAAGTGACTCAAAAGAGTGAATAACAGGAGCAATGTTCAAACTACTGTAGTCTGGCCTCAGTCCACGCAATTTAAGACTGTTTCAAGTGTGTGGAAAAGCCTGAAGCCAGATCAGAATAGTTTGAGCAGCACGTAAAGAGTAAGGTACTTTCAAGAGAAAGAGGGTGTGGATGTAGATGTAGGATGAATGAAGGAGAGATAGATAGATAGATAGATAGAGACATTTAAAGTAGTCTATTTAGTGTTTTTTTTTCCTTCATCTTGCAAAAAAGGTGGACAATTTGCTTTATTTTGTTACATGTTGCCCTCGCACCCACCTGCTCCTAGGTTGAATGTGGAGTTTTAGAAATTCTGCCATCTATCTATTTTTCCTCTGTAGGGAATCTGTCCATTTTTCCTCAGTGCCTTGGAGATTTAAGAATCTCAGCAGTTTCACTCTGATGCATCAATCTGAACACTTCTTTTTATTTACTTTGCTTGGAAGTCATAGGAATTCTTGAATATGAGGATTTATGCATTTCTTCAATTCAGAAGAATTATCAGTCATTATCTTTTTAAATTTTTCTCATCTCCTATTCCCTCTGTTTTTCCTTTCAGTGATATTTTTCAGGTTGGTGTTAGATCAGCTCTCTTGATTCTTTATTCTCTTACTCTGTCTCATATTTTACACCTGTTTGTCTCTCGGTGAAGTACTGAAGTAACTTCCATCAGGCTTCTTTTCAGTTCACTAACTCTCTCTTTTGTTAGATTTAGTCTGCTGTTTAAACATTTTTTGAAATTCTGATTCTGTAATTACATGTTTTTCTTCCAGAAATTCTGTTCTGTCCTATCTTATATTTGCCTCATAATATTTTATATCACTGTCATAATGTGATATCTCCTCCTGTTCTAGTAAATCATGCATCACTTAACACTGGGGATATATTCTGAGAAATGTGTCATTAGGTGATTTTGTCATTTTGTGAACATTATAGAGTGTACTTGCACAAACTTAGATGGTATAGCTCACTACACGTATGCTATATGGTACTAATATTATGGGACCACCATCATATATGCAGTCTGCCATTGACCAAAATGTCATCATGCGATGCATGACTGTAATTACATTAAATAATTCTATTTATATGATGTATCTTGAATTCTAATATCTGTAGTCTTTGCAGATTTTAATCTGTTATTTGTCCCTTGTTTGTTGATCTGCTGACTCACCCCTCCTGTGATGTTTCACAGTGACCACATGCTTCTTGGTGCTCTGTTGGAATTTCTTGGAGTTTGGTTCTATAATGCATTACAAAACTAGCATTTGTATTTGCTTCTGCCAACTACCTGAGGATTTGGGATCTAGCAACCCAGATATACCTCAAACTAAATACTTGATTGAGGATTTGAGGCCATATAGATAGAGTGAACCTCATCTCAAACCTACAAGTGGACCAATTCATGTTTACAAATTCTTTGGAGAATTGATTTTTAATTCTTTCATCCAGAGCCAAGTTAAAAGTGGTCAAGTTTTCTATGATTACTCTTTTGGTGGTAGGAATGTTTTTTCTTAGTAGTTGCATACTACTAAGTTGTTGCTTCTCACCTTGCCTATGTCCTTCTATTTGTGGACTCGGGGTGGATGCAATCAGGGTCAGTGCTTGTGTGGAACCCCCTTATCTCTTGATTCTTCTTAACCTTTTATCACTTTGTCATCATTTCTGACAACTGGGAAATCTTTTTCTTCTTTTCTTATTGCCCTGGCTATACATTTGACATTATTTTTGTTTGCTTTTATTTTATCTATCATTTTATTGTGTTTTTGGAAAAAGATTTCAGTATTTCTGACTCAAAAGAGTGTCAGATCCAAGGTTAGTTGTGTGTGTGTGAGTGCTTATAATGGAAAATCGATTGGCTTTGAAATCAGACTGACCTGACCTGTAACCTCAGTGGCAGCATTTTCTAACTTTGTGACCTACAGTAAGTTAATTACCTTCTCTGAATCTTGGTTCCTATGAATGAAAAAGTGAGAACACCTAAGTTACATAATTCACTGTGAAAGCACTAAATGAGATTGCATTTCCATGCTGTCTGATAGAAGTGAATGATAAAGTGTGTTCCCTTCTTCTCACTTTCTGCTTTTTAACTGTTTACACATGTTTATCTTAGTTCCACAACCTTATCTGAGGTCATAATTGTTTCCTAAAATAAAGAATAAACTACTGATATGAATATTTGTTCCTTTCTCTAGTTCACTTTGCCTAAAACTTTGCATGTTTGTCCTAGATGAGCAATTTGAGCTGGATAAGTAATCTTTCTGTATAAAATTAGAAAACAAAATTTCTCAACCCAAAATAAATGTTCTGTGAGTGAATGAGTGCTTTTTAAATGCAAAGGAGTTTCACTATTATTGCTTGGAAACAAAGTGGTCTTAATATGATATTAGTGAAAAAGAGCCTAGGACTATTCTAAAGATTACAGATTTATGAAGGTTGTATCACTTCAGTAGAAATTCATTTTAATTAAATACATAATACTTAATGATTGATAGGCAAAAATTTGCATTGTTATAAAACTGAAAATCATACAAACTAAGTGTAATAAAATAGATAATGTGAAAATAGACCCATTTAATTTATGTAAATTAAGGATATTAATGAGTTAACCTAATAGTGAACTTTTTGGTCAAAATTATTATGGTTAATGGTATATTTATTATTTTTCTCTCTTGGAATTGACTTTATCTGTTGTTTTGTACTACAAATAGAGAAATGTATTGTTTAAAAAATATGTTTTTCTCCTCTACATCCCAGAGGATGTGCAAGAGGAGGCCTAGTGGAAAGTCAGGACTTTCACTCCCACCCATTGATAATGAGACCACCTTCATTAGAGTGTCAGTTAAGGCCTCTTAGGGAACAGTAAAGAAGCACTCCTACCCCTCCAAGCCAGAGTCTTTTCAGTGGAGGCCTGGTTGGGAGCTGAACTTCCCATCTATGACCACCAGTAAGAAGGAAATTCTCACCTTGAATGAGAAAAGACAAGCAAGAGATGCCAACCCTGAAATTGCACAGATGTTGTAATTATCTAACAAGGATTTTAAAGTCACTGTCCTAAAATTGCTTCATGTCTGTTACAAACAGGATTGAAACAACTGAGAATATAAACAGTCTCAGCAAAAAGCAAATGGAAATTGTAGAACTGAAAATACTACTGAAATAAAACTCAATGGATGCACATAACAGCAGAATGGAAAGGACAGAGGAAAGAATCAATTAACTTGAAGAGAGAACAATAAAAATTACCCTTTCTGAACAAAAGAGAGAAATTGAACTGAAAAAAAAATAAAAGACTCATGGGCCTACAACAGAAGATCTAACATTTATTTATGCAGAGTCTCAGGAAAAGAGAAAGAGGTCAGACCTCAAAGAGTACTTGGAGAAATAATGGCTGAAAAATTCTGAAATTTTGAAAAAGACATAAACCTATATATTCAGAAGTGAGACAAATCTCAAAAGGATAAGCCCAAGGAAATCCATGCCATGACACATCATAGTCAAATCCTGAAACCTAAAGACAAAGAAAAAAATCTTAAAAGCAGTGAGAAAAAAAAAACTACAATAGGGGAAAAGCTGTTCAAATAACCATAGATTTCTCCCAAAAAAACAATGGAAACAAGAATAAAGTTTCACAGTATTTTTCAATTACTGAAAAGAAAGAACTATCAACTCAGATTTCTGTATCTGCCTAAAATATCCTTCAGAAATCAAGGGGAAATTGAAACATTATCAGGTGAAAGAAAACCAAGAAAATTTGTTGCTGAGACATATTTTAAAGGAATGATTAAAAAGAACTTTGTAAACAGAAAGTAAATGATTAAAGAAGGAAAACTGAAACATCACAAAGAAAGAAAAAACAATGGAAAGGATAAAAATATGTGTATATAAAATACATTTTTTTCTCCTGTTGAGTTTTATTAAATTAGGAATGATGGTTCAAGCAAAAATTACAGCATTCTCTAATGTGGTTCTCAATGGAAGTATTTAAGATAATTATATTACAAATAGGAAAAGATAAGGGGACATAAATGAAGATAAAATTTCTACATGTCCTTTGAATTAATAAAATATTGACACCAGGGGACGGTGATGTTATGTTTATAGAATGTAATGCCTAGAGTATAACCACGAAAATTGTTATACAAAGACACACTCAGAAACAGTATAGGTAAATCAAAATGTAATTCTAACAAATATACAAGTAATCCACAGGAAGACAGACAAAAGAAAGAGAAAAATGAAAAACAGAGAGAACAAAGAGAATACAAAAAAATAAAATAAAATACCAGATTAACATATCAATTATTAGATTAAATATAATATATTTTATACAATATTTTATTGGTCTAAACTCATAAATTAAAAGGCAGAGAATGACAGAGTGAATTACAAAAAATAAGCCTACTCTATGCTCTCTATCAGACTTACCTCAAGTATAGTGACATGAATAAGTTAAAAATAAAATGATGGAAAAAGATGTAAAGATATACCATTAATGAAACCATTAAACAAAAAATGTTTGCCTCAGATAAAGTAGATATTAATACTAGATAAAGTAGGCAAAGACAGTTATCAGAACAAAGAAACAACATTGCATAATGATGAAAGGATCAATCCCCCAAAATACTCAGCACTCTTTAATGTGTATGAACTAAACAATAGAGATGCATAATACATGAATCAAAAACTGATATAAATCAAAGGAGAATAGAGAAATTCACAATTATATTTAGAGACTTCAACATCCTCTCTCAAAAACTGATAGAACAACTGGACAAAAACAAGCAATATAGAAGAACTTATCATACCATGAACCTCCCAGATCTAATGAACATTTATAGAACATATAGTAGATTACATATTATTTTAAAGCAACAACAGAGAACACTTACCAAGATAACACATATTGTGGGCCACAAAACAAGTGTCAACAAATTTAAAAGAATTGAAATACAGAGTATGTTCTTTGACTATAATTGAATGAAACTAGAAATCAAAAACAGAAAACATCCAAATATTTGGTAACTAATCAATACAGTTCTAAATAATATGAGTCAAGTAAAATGTCTCAAGAGAAATAAATATATTGGATGGAATGAAAATGAAAATACGACATATCAAAATGCGTGGAATGAAACCAATGTAGTATTGAGAGGGATATTGAGAGGGAACTAGCATTAGATACACACATTAGAAAAGAAGAAAGACCTCAAATTAATAACCTAAGCTCCCATACCAGGAACCTAGGAAAAAAGAGCAAGACAAACACGAAGCAACCAGAATGGTAAGTGACAGAAATCAATCTTAGCAGACATTTGCTACTGTAGAGGGTGAAGCAGAGGTTCGGGGAATGTGCCCCAGGTGAAGCTGTGGTGAGGCATTGCATTGAAAATGAAGGGATTAAAAACAGTTGAGAAGAATGGTGAGATACTCCAGTCACTCTCCCTCCCCATCACTCCTCCCGCAGAACACAGTGGCTAGATTTATAAGTCCTTTATCAGGTAAATGGAAGATGTCTTTCAGAAAGTAGACAATCTCAGGGGAAAATTTTGTTGTTCAAATGATTCCAGCTTTGGGCATTGTCAGTTCTTTCAGTTGGATCCTGTGCCTCTTTGACATACCCTAATCAATGTGGGCCTTTGGTGGGGTGGGGTTTGAGCATGTCTTTTCTTCCTGGCATTAGAAGATGCTCCAGGATCATCTTGTGTACTTCCTGCCCTAGTCCTAGAATCAGCCATTTCTCCTGGGAATGCTGTTTTATCTTATTGGAGAATGGTATTAGCAACTAGGTACTGGTAGTGGGTATGCTCATTGCTATCACAGTGTGTTCAGCCATATTACTTTGGGTGAGGTGTGGTGAACCAGATGTAGATTGAAAGAGAGAAATCAGAAACAGTTTTACAGTTTTGTTACTCACAGTTCCCTGGGAAGAACACAGCACACCATGTAGGGCCATTCAGGGGAAGCACCAGGGTTGATCATGAGGCAGAGAGAAAGGGGGAAACTGGGAAAGAGCTTTTGTTATGGTTTCTGTGGGAAACTCTTTTGGACAGTGCTTTCTACCTTATTAAACATTAAAGTACAAGTGGATGTTCCCTATGGGGGAGGACACTAGGGGTGGAGAAAAAGACACTCCAGGAGAGAATCACACAACAGAGACCCACCTTCACAAAAAGGGATAACTATTGATTTCCAGGGAGGAGGAGGGCATGATCAGCTCAAATTTGTTGATAACATCAAGATGAAGGACCCCGAGCTTCCTGACATCAGCATATCATCCCTGGCAAAGATCTCAGCATATCACCCAAGGAAGAAAGCATGGCCTTCTGATGCTTTGATCATATGTTCTCCCCCACCATCCCATTACTTTTCACTGGGAGGCATATCAAGCAGCTACAAAATTCTGTCCAGTAGCTCATGGATTACCAAAAAACCAGGATTATTGTCATAATAAACATAACAGAGATGCCTGTAGTTTCTTGCACCAGAAGATGGTTGGGGTGTGGACTTAACCAGCTGCTCAAGAAGGGGAACCATCCAGCCTCTATCCAAAGCCTCAAATTTGGGAGAAAACAGTATTTATAAGAAGTGTATTGCAATTGCCCCTTTGATGTCTTGACATTAATTTTGAACTCAACTATATGGGGTATTTGGGCAGCCTGAATAGTAGAGAAGATTTTTAGACAGTAGGGCCTAAGTTATCCTAAACAGCACAGCAAACAATTTATTATAAGAGCAAAAATAGAGGAACACAAATATAAGGAGTCCTTGTATAACTAAGTTTCCCATTCATGTGATATTAACCAAGGAAACACATGAAATTTTGAGAGTCTCTAACAATATCTTGTTGGTGTTAAAAGTATTTGAGTCAAGGGCCCAGCCCCATGGCCGAGTGGTTAAAGTTCCACGTGCTCTGCTTTGGTGGCCTGGGTTTGTGGGTTCAGACCCTGGGTGTGGACCTCCTCCACTCACTAGCCATGCTGTGGAGGTGTCCTACATACAAAATAGAGGAAGATTGGCACAGATGTTACCTCAGGACTAGTCTTCCTCAAGCAAAAAAAAAAAAGAGGAGCATTGGCAATGGATGTTAGCTCAAGGTGAATCTTCTTAGGAAAAAAAAAAGTATTTGGGTCAGGATAGCAGAAAGAAGAAGAGAAGTCACTGGAGAGTGGGTGGTCCTCTGCCCCACTCCCCAAGGGATTGAGGGGTTGACTGATACGAAGCAGTTTCTTCTTGGGGAAAGTGATAATTTCCATTAATTTTTGGAATGGCACAGATAGGAGTAACCTCTGCCATATTTCCCTCGAGGCTTGGGTATATAAGGGTATAGGTTTTGGCAGAGAGCAAGAAGTATACCAGGATCAAGGGCTAAGCATCAGAGAACTCAGGAAACATAATAGAGTTCCTAATCTCAAAGGAAGGAAAACAATAAATGTTCCATGTCCAATTTTTCAGCACTTAGGAGAGGCAGTCTGTGGGTGTCACTGGGGTCTACGCATTTCCAAAGTTACTTAGGTCAGCCCATTTTCCCCCATCCCATCAGGGAGGTAGTAGCATACATTTGTAATGCAGATTGTTTTGTTATAGTCTGCATACCTTCTTTGGATCCCCTAGCTTCCTAAATGATGCTTTTAAATGTGTGTATTAAGGTTTACTCTTTGTTCTCTAAAGTTCTATTAGTTTTGACAAATGTATAATGTCATGTATCTACTATTGTAATATGATAAAGAATCGTTTCATTGCCCTATAAACCCACTGTGCTTCACCTATGCAACCTTTCCTCCCTTTCCCTGAGCTCCTGGCAATCACTGATCATGTCATTGTCTCTATAGTTTTGCCTTTCCAAAGTGTTATATAAATGAAATTAGAGTGCGTATCCTTTTCAGACTGGCTTCTTTTACCTTATAATATACATTTGAGGTTTCTCCATATCTTTTTGCAGCTGGATAGCTCATTTCTTTTTATTGCTAAATAATATTTCTTTGTATAGATGTACCATAGTTGTTGTTGTTGTTGTTGTTGTTTTCAATGCATTCACTTGCTGAGGAACATCTTGATATCTTGGTCACTTCCAGTTTTTGGCAATTATTAATAAAACTGCTATAAACATTTGCATGCAGGTTTTGTGTAAACATAAATGTTAAAATTAGTTCAGTAAATACCTACTAGTGCAATTCCTGGATCATACATTAAAACTATGTTTAGCTTTGTAAGAAACTACCAAACTCTCTCTTGAATTCCCACCAGCAAGTAATGAGAATTCTTCTTGATGAGAATACTTGTCAGCATTTAGTAGTGTCAAGGCTTTGGATTTTAGTGATTCTAATAGGTGTGTGATGTATCTCATTGTTTTAATATGCAATTCCTTAATAACAAATGATCTTGAGCATCATTTTATATGCTTACTTGCCATCTGTATATTCTTTGATGAGGTGTTTGCTCAAATATTTTAGTGAGTTTTTATTTGGGTTGTTTATTTTCTTGATGGATGTTAAGAGTTTTTGCATATTTTGGAAACAAGTCATTCATCAAATGTGAGTTTGTAGATATTTTCTTCCAATCTGTGGTTTGTCTTTTCATTGTCTTAACAGTATCTTTTGCAAAGCAGAAGTTTTTAATTTTTTTTTTTTTGAGGAAGATTAGCCCTGAGCTAACATCCAATGCCAACCCTCCTCTTTTTGCTTAGGAAGATTGGCCCTGAGCTAACTTCTGTGCCCATCTTCCTCTATTTTATATGTGGGATGCCTGCCACAGCATGGCTTGATAAGCAATGCATAGATCTGCACCTGAGATCTGAACCAGTGAACCCTGGGAAGCCAAGCAGAGCACACAAACTTCATGGCTAGGCCACCAGGCTGGCCCCAGAAGTTTTTTAATTTTAACATGTACTAACATGAAACCTTTTCTTTTCTGGATCATGCTTTTGGTGTTGTATCTAAAAGCTCGTTGCCAAACCCAAAGTCATATATATTTTCTGTTATGCTTTCTTCTATAACTTTTATAATATTATGTTTTATATTTAGGCCTATGATCTACTTTGTGTTAATTTTTGTGAAAGAGATAACATCCATGTCTAGTTTCCTTTTTGTTGTTGTTGTTAGTAGACTATTCCTTCTTTTCCCCATTGAAGTGCCTTTGTTCCTTTGTCAAAGATCAGTTGACTCTGTTCTGTCTTTCTTTTGAGTGTGTGTGGCTCTCCGTTTTTGTACTTTGTTCTATCCCATTGATCTATGTGTTCAGTCTTCAAAAACTCATGCTACCTTGATTGCTGTGGCTCTATAATAAGTCCTGCATCAGACATCCTGAGCCCTCCAACTTTGTTCTTCTATTTCAATACCGTGTTGGCTACTATGAGTCTTTTGGCTTTCCATATAAATCTTAGAACCAGTCCGTTGATGTTCACAAATAACTTCCTGGGATTTTTGGGGGGATTGCGTTGATTCTATAGATCAAGTTGGGAAGAAATGGCTTCTTAAAAATATTGAGTCTTTTGGGGCCACCTGGGGGCGTAGTGGTTAAGTTCACATGCTCTGCTTCAGCAGGCTGGGATTTGTGGTTTCAGATCCAGGTCATGGATCTACACACCACTCATTAACCCATGCTGTGGCAGGCTCCCACGTACAAAAATAGAGGAAGATTGGCACTGATGTTAGCCCAGCCACAATCTTCCTCAAGCAAAAAGAAGAGGATTGGCAACGGATCATAGCTCAGGGCCAATCTTTCTCACCAAAAACCCACAAAAAAATGTTATGTCTAATTCAAGAACATGGAATATCTCTCCATTTCTTTTGATCATCTGTGATTTCTTTATCCAGAATTTTCTAGTTTTCCACATATAAAGCTAACCTTTGTTAGACTTATACCAAAGTATTTCCTTTTTAGTGTGCTATTGTAAATGGTATTGTGATTTAAATTTCAAATTCCAATATTTCATGGCTGATATATAAGTATGACTTTTGTATATTAACCTTGTCTCCCATCACCTTGCTATAATGACTTATTAGTTCCGTGAGATTTTTGTTGATTCGTTGGGATTTTCTACATAGACAAAGAACAAAGACAGTTTTATTTCTTCCTTTCTGGTCTATATGCCTTTTATTTCATTTTTTTGCCTCATTGCACTAGCTAGGACTTCAATTGCAATGTTGACCGGGAGTGGAGAGAGGAGTGGTGATTGCCTTGTTCCCAACTGTAGAGAGAAAACACTCCCAGTTTCTCACAATTTCCTCCTTTTTCACTAAATTGCACCCTGATTTTTCAGTTTCTTTGTTTCTTTCATCCTCATTTTGCACTTCATCTCAGGCCTGTCATGACAGAAGAGACTGTGGGAATCAGAAAAACTTCTATTTAAATCATGATTTGGGTCTTGTTCAAGTTAATTTAACTCCTTTGCATTTTAGTTTTCTCATTCTAAATTAGGAAAATATTTCCTATGCCAGTGGACTGTTGTGATGATTGCTTCAGAAAATGTTTGAAATAACCCTCTTTATTCATTTAACACCTAAATACCTAACTTTGATTTAGGCCCTATGCCAAATGCTTGCAATACAACTGTGAAGAAGACATAGATTTAGATCTAAGAAATTGTGGAAATAGTAGGAAAAAAAGTCAAGGGAACTGCACATTTTAATAAATAACCATGAGTGCTATGAAAGCTGTAAGTACATATAGTAGATTTTTAATAATTAGAAGTTAGCATCTTTATAATTATTCTTTTTTCAAGTTTATTCCCACTTCTTGAATTGTCAAGAAGAGCTAATGACATTCCTATCTCTTTTCCTATGTATCTTCTTTGCTTCCATTGCATAAAATTAGTACAATTTTCCATTTGATAATCTCTCTAGTTTCTGCATTGTTCTAACTTCTTTCTCCTCTATTCACATATATATCTCAAAAATTTCTACACTTGAGATATATAGTGGCCACATTTTTGTTTGATAAGGTATATTTTAGTTCCCATATCATTTATACAGTATAGATATAGAGTATTTCAAATATAATATTCCAGAGGGCATAAGAGATAATATATTTTTATATAAGGCACATTAGGTATTTAAAACAAGCTTTTTTGGGTAACATTAATGCCTTTTATGTAGGGGTACAGCATGTCTTTGTATAATCTAATTTTATTTTGGGCTCCTTCCTTTACATTTTGTAAGGAATAGGAAGATTAAAGAAAGGCTTTTTATAAATGTGAGTGTATAGGAGCACTCATCTAGATTTTGTGTTTTAAGAAATAAAATAACTGATAATACATTGGTTTCCCAAAGGACAGGGCTTTGTTTCTAGGCAATGCCTTGTGATATTCAAGATGCGTTAACTAAATACATGTTCAGATCAGCTTCCACGTATAGTCTCTGATTGATGAGGTCAGCAGTTGAAACAATTCATTAACATTGCCTATTTTTTCCTTTTATTTTTGGGCCAGGAGAGGAAACCAGATGTGAAGAGATGGAAAGAGGATAGAGAGCACAGCTAACTCAAACATACAAACAGTTGGGGAGAATATCAGCAAGGTGCCATACTGAAAAACAGTTATTGTCTTTTCATGCTTCCTGCTTCCTGCAGTGACCAATTTAAAATTTTGGTTTTAAAACAGAAAGTAATTTGTCTTACCCATCTCTCCTACCTTTCTTAAACATTAAAATAAGTGCTACTGCTGAGATTTTCAGCAGTTTCTGATGACTCTGTAGTCTCTCCAAACTCCTTTCGTATCAGCAATTTTGTATTTGACTTGGAATATGTTCTAAATATTTTCTACCCAAGATCAGAAGGCAGCCTGGTAGACAGTGAGTAAAGGCAGTGCATAAGCCTTTGACAACCCTGGCGTGCTTGCTGCTTCTTCAAAGAAAAGCAGTGTTTCAGCACACACTTGCCTGCTTAATAGAATTTACTCGCCAATTGCCCTCATGGCTAAAGACTGCCATGCAAAATGTTCTAGAAAACGTAGGTGATGCCATTAGCTAATTAAAATGTATTTGCTTTGATAGATTGAAATCTTTATTTTGATACAGTTGATGTAGGTTGTCTGAGCTGACTGCACCACTGGTTTTGATACTATTCTAAGGAATCAAGTATTTATTCCTTTCAGAAAAGGAATTAGGAAAATAGCTCTGCCATCCAAGAGCTTTAGTTTAGTTTGATAGGCAGTATTGTAACAGCACTTGCCTGTCTGTTTTATAAGAATAAACATGTCCATTTAGTTGACCAATTCCTGAGCCTGATTCTTCCAGTATTTAAGATATTTTGTAAATTTTGGAAAGTGAAATGGGTAAATATTAATTAGATATTTAAGTGACTATTCAGCAAGAATTCCTGTCTAGAATAATAGAGAGTGTGTGTGTTAATGTTTATTATGTCTACTACATGCCAAAGTCTTTCACAAATATTAACCCTCAAATTACTATGTGTTTTTATGTATCAAATTACTATGTATTATTTTATGCCCATTTTATAAATTTGGAAACAGAGACTCACAGGACTTAAGTAATTTGCCAAACTTATCAAGTTGTGGATATTTGAGTCATTTATGGATTCTCTGACTACAATTCCAATATCGTTTGCAATGTATAGCTTCCCTTTACTTAATACTTTAATGAAAAGTAATAAAATATTAATTAATTTACCAGATTACTCTTGTCCTGTTCAATAAAAGGACATTTCAAAAATATTTATTTTAAATTAGATTTTGTATATGTGTAATGCATGGGTTCACCTTCCTTTTTGCTTTTGTACATGCAGGTATGTTTATATTCATAATTTTGCAATACAAATTCTAAAACCCCAAATCTTCTCATGCTTGTGACTCTGCCAATGGGAGGGATATAACAGTCGGATTATGAATTAAAAAAATGGAGTTTACTGTATTATTTAATATGAATAGTGTGTTTTATGTTTCAATTTGCTTTGCATAAATTGTAATACATCTATAAATTTATTTGTATAAATATAGTTTTAATGTTGGCTTGAAAACATGATTACATAACAGGTTAAAAGAGTAAAAATTATAAGTAGTTTCAAATAGATGAAATTTCTTAGCACGTGATCTAAAAGAAGAAAATTTATATTATTAAACGCCACTCATTAGCACTAATAGTTTTTTTTAAACTATATCTCAATCTTCAACAAATAAGGCTTATTCTTTAATTCAGAATAAGTAAGAGTCAATAACCTTCAATTTCTGGTATGGTGATCTTGTTCTTTAAACATTATTTTGTTTTTATTTGTGAAAATATAAATACTTGGCTAAGCTAAGGTAGCTTATAACTTTGCCAAAATTATGAGGTTTTATTCTACCCTAAAATATTCAGAAATAGCCACTAGAAGCACATGTTTTTCAAATTTTCTCTTGGTTCATTTAAAATGATATTATATGTTCCACACAGCTCCTCTAAAGCCAGGGAATGAGGGAGAGAATTCATCTATAAGAAAGAGAGCGGTATTTAGATTTGGAAATGGATAATATAGCCAAATGAATTGGGCATTTGTGGAGATTCAGAGACAAATATCAGATAAATATCTATCACAGGTACAAGGGGAGAAGGGTGGTGTCTTAAAAATTTATGGATAGGCAAAGGTTCAAGAAGGTGAGGTTATAAATAAATGGAGAAGTTTATAAATAAATTGAGAAGGTTATAAATAAAAGCTTTCAATCCTTCAGCATGACTCCAGAATATGCATCATGTAGAGAAAATTGCCCTAAAACAGAGTAACATTGATTTTTTATTGAAAATTAAAGGACTTGTCCAAATGTTATTTTTAAGTTTCATATTCCAGTGATTGAATTATTGTCTTCATTGTGGAAGGAAAGAGAGAACTGATGATGGAAATTGATAATCCCATTACCATTATTAGTTAGGTGTAAAATCCATTCTTTTTTCAAACAAGCAATCATTTTGAACCTGGTTTGTTTGCAGTTTAAATCCCAGACATGCACATGGATCATGTATGTGCTGGGACACAGCAACCTCCAGCTCAGCTCTGAAGCTCCATAAGCAACGTGAGTTGGTAGTGATGGAGATAAGACCTAGGTTGAAAAAGATACTATCTACCATTGACATTGAGTTATTTTTATGTAATCAAAAACTTGTCATTTCTTAGACAACAAAACGCAACGTGAAAGTGAGAAGAAATTTAAAAGTTAAGATTCCAAAATATGTCCAAAAAATCATTGAAAGAAGTTAATAAACAAATTAACCTTTGATTTAAAAACTACCAAATACTCCATTTATTGCAAGCTTTGGAGCCTCTATGCTGTAACAAAATATTTCTTTTGTAAAGAGCAAAAACAAAACCCAAAGGAGAAAAATGGTGTGTAAATATAGTATTAGGAAACACTAACAACTTTTAAACTCATGTCTTTCAGGAAAGAACGGTGACCATTAGAAGACAAACTATAGGAGGATTTGGATTAAGCATTAAGGTAGCCTGTCTTTCCAGTCTATCCTTACAAAGTCCGTACTGTAATGCCTGCATTTTTGTGTATTTTGATTTGTTTGCTGATTAATAATTAGACATGTAGGCTATATCAAATTGCTCACTATCTGGATTGAGATGTAAAACTTTGCCCATCTTTTGTTCAGGAATTTTAGAAAAATATTTAGGAATTTTACCATACTTGGCATCGAATATAACTCATTAATTTCTTTATCTGATTTCATCTGAAATGTCAAATATGGTGTTGTACTGTGCGTATCTTCCTCTAACCAGGCAGAGTAGAAAATACTGACCTGTAAGTGAATGTAGCAAGAACAAGTTTTACAATAATAAGGTCTGATACCAAGTTAAGTATTACCAATGTTCTATTCATCTTTTTCTTTTGTTTAACTTTTAAGAAATTAGTAAAATCTCGTGTTACAATGCCAAGTATGTAGGATAGATTTCAAGTTTTAACATCTGATTTACTTTTAAAAATGAACATAATTATTCATTTCCATTTATTATTAAATTTTAAGGGGCTTTTCTTTCCATATATTTTTGACTATTGAAAAAGTACCACGCCTGCAATTTATTATCACTGAAACAAAACAGAAACTTTGAAAGGATGGGAAATTATATAAATATTAGAAATTTGACTTAATGACTATAAACACCCATTAGAAACGTATATCTCTGCATAGATAAATAAAATTTAACTTTATCTTGATTGTTGGGTTAGGCATTTTGCTTAGGAGAGTGAAAATCATACAGCTCAGGTATATATTTCATGAAATTTTAATACAGTCAAGTTATATAAGCTTGGAAAGTGAAACTGTAAATTTGGTGAATATCAGCTGTAGTTGACATTATGAAAGTGACGCACAAAACTCATTGGTGTGGAACAGCACTGTGTTGTCAAGTGATAAGAACATTACTATATAAAATGTTAGTTGTAAAATATATTTTTTTACTTTCACTTTATCTGTCATCAACTAAGACCAAAGAGAAGGGCAAAACAGATTATATGATGTGGAAATGATGCCATGGGAATTCCACCATTCAATAGACAAGTTTTTTTGTTCCTATTTTAGTTTTTGTCATGATATTTATTGAGATCGCTTTGAAGGATTTAAGGGTACTACTAAAGATAGTAAAAAGTGTATGAAGAGTGAACAAAAGCTGAATGTGTACAAGATCCAATATTGAGAGTTGATTGTGTTTGAAATCAGATTTTCACCTACCCTGCACTGACTCTATTTCTGATAGTGGAACTACATTAATTTCCTTCAGGCTGAAAATGTTCTTTTGTGTTTTTCCTTCTATTTCCATTTATAATTTAAACTAGATAATACTAAGTTACTTGTCCTTACTAAAATACCATATTTTAACCTAAACAAATCTTAAAACATCAAGAATTTTGCCAAATGAATTATTTCAGTTTAATATTTTCAGTTTCAATACAAAAAAACTCTTATACACATAGTAAATAATTTTCTAAATCAAATAAGTGTGTATTTTCCATTCAAAATATTGGTGACAAAAGTAATATTTGAACTCTGATTGGTGCCATACAAACATCAGTATTTTTATTTAGAATATTACCCATTCATCCCAAAAAGTTTCCTTTTAAGGTTTTCCACTTTGATTTTCTCAACACTTACCTCTGATTTTTGCTTTGGTATTTTTTAAACAATCTTTCATTCTGTTAGTGTATTTCAAAATATAATTATTAGTTTATTTATTTTAAATAGCAATGTTATAATTACAAATCCTTTTTCCCCTTGCCCTTTCATATGTGAATTGGATAAACTACTATGTTTATCTATTTGTACTATTTGCTTTAGAGCTGAGAATTAAATGCATATAATGAACAGTTTAAGAAATTATTCTAGCCTAAATGTAGAATTAATATTTTAACGTTGATCATTCATTTATTTATTTGTCTACTTATTTATTTGCTTTTTTATTTATTGATAGAGCAATTTGAGCCAATACTAAAACTATTCTCATAAATATATAAACATATATTTCATCCTTATTTACTTCAGTTAAATAATCATTGCTGGCTCACACTGGAGGTTTTGTAGTGAAAATTATTTATTAAAACCTTGAATATCTTGATGGGAGATAACAGCAGGAAGAGTGTATGTTAGACAATTAAAGAAGGATTAACCAATACAGTTAAGACACTACAGGTGCTCCCGAATTTCACTGTACTCAGAACACATGGTACTGTTATTTCAGCACTAACTTTTATTTTACCTTTCCGCCATTTTTTTCTTTTAAATTTGGTTTAATGGTAAGAGAGTCTCCTTTTTGGTCAGAAAACTCTAAAATACTCTAACACATGCTGTTAGAACTCACAGCCATGCTCTGTGCTCCTGAGGAATCTTGGCTCCTGGGACCTTCCTGCCACTGTCACCATTGTGCATAGTGGTGATTTCTCAGGTCTCCCAAGTGCTACAAAAGTCGGTAGGCAACATCACAGAGAGGCTTCTAACATACCATCTATTCTAACACTTTACTTATTATCATGCCCCAAAGGCTTTAGATTGTGGGCTGCATGACGACCCTGAAGCTACACAGTCCTTAATGTCACCTGTCCGTGTTACAACTCTCTCCAGAGACTCCCCTGTCAAGCTGGGGAAATAAATGTCAGTCTTTACCTCCTTTTATTTTCTCTACCTTATTAATGAGACAACGTTGAAACTTCTTGGACAAAAATGTGCATGTGGCTTAGAGATTGAGGCAGTTGTATGTCTCCACAATTTAAATCTATGTCTTTATTTGATGTCTTTCTGGGAGGCCAAATGCCAGGTATGATGTAGTGCACATTGAGGAGGGTTCCCTTCTCAAAGAATTCCTGAAATCCCAAAGAATAAGAAAAAAAATTAATTCAATAAAAATGAAGTAAATGTTTTAGTAGATTTAAATTATTGTAAATATGATTTGTCTGTTTTAATTCATTTTCTTTTCAGATTTTGTCTAATTTTCTTCCTAGTATTGCTGGTTTTTTTCACCTTAAGAAAATTTTTGATTTGCATTATTAGACCTTTCTTACAAAATCTGAAACTCTCCTTTGAAAGTCATAATTATTATTTTTAAAATCATGTCCAAAGATTCTAGACCTTCACTTTGGGACATAGTCATCCAAAAAGAGTTTTTGCATCAATTACATTGAGATTTAATATAGGAATCGCACTTTTATCTTCATAGACAAACCCATCCTTTAGATTCCTAAAATCCCATCATTTTATAACAGTTTTACCATGAAAAAGTGTAGAACAAAATTACTTAAAAATCCACGCTAATTCTAAATAAGTAAAATAATAAAACAAAACCCAGAACCAAGGCCCTCTGAGCACAGAATAGACTAGCGCCAGTGCTGCTCGTGGTGAAGCAGATGTCTTGTGGAAAGGAGGTGCCACACGCTGACTTTCTTGCTCCCATCTTCCCATCCTCTGGTTTAGATGAACTATTGTCCTCAGTTCCTAAAACTGAAAGAAATTCTTTTTAATGCCTGGGAAGTGTGCCCATCCCTGGATCACAGCTTGTTTCTCTGCTTTCTTGTTTCGTGTTATAGTTATTCTTTCATGGCAGTTAGCAAATTTAGTAAGATTAAATGCATAACGGAACCAGGATACGACGAGATGAAATTTGGAGGCATGACGTGCACACGTTTATACCTGGTGCAGCCCTCTGTTGTCTTTAAATGACATTTCATGTACCAGCCTCTCCTCCAGAACCTCGAAGGAGAGAGAAATGCCTGCCAAGCTTTCTCCTCAGAAATTTAGTCATGACCCACTTCTAGGGCTCTCAGTCTTCGAGGAAGCCTTACTCATTTAAGTCAGTTTTACTCTTGTTGTTACTTTTTAGATTCATTCTCATATCTGCTATAACTTTGGATCTTTTTTGACAACTTTTTAGGATTCTTCCTACCTGTTATCATTGCTTTGTCTTCATTGATTAAAAAATCTCTCAGAAGTCACAAACTTGTGCGGTTTTTCCCTTGTATTGGTTTTTGTTTCTGTTTGCCTCTCAGTAAAATGTCAAGCTCTTCTATTTATATTTTTAAAATTCCAAAAGGTCATTCTCCAAAAAAACGACAAAGAAAACCTTGAATTTTCCACTTAGAATCACATATTTCTGTCTGTTCTCAGTCTGAAAATGCTTCCCTTGAAGCTCTCAGATTCATCAGGCGAGCTGGTATATATATTCTCAATTTCCCTACAGGATTCCCTTGTTAGTATTGATGGTGCATGTGGGTCTGGTTTTCTACAGTTTGTACCCCCGTTCCTATTGGCATTTTCTGGCTCTTGCTCATAGCTTTGCTGCTCCTGCCTCCCTTCCTTCCTTTCCCTCACACCTCTTTTGCCCTCTGACTCTTCTGGTAGACTCTTCTTTCAAATGCTCATTTCTCTCCTCTGGGCCCTCCCAATACTTAACCATTTCTAAAAATAACTTCAGGATCTCCACAACTACATCGCTAATAATTGCCAAAGTTTTGCATGATAGGATCCAACATTCTGGTATTTTTGCTTCATTCTTCTTTTAAGAATTATCATAAGGATAATCACCTTAAAGCAAATCACCTTCTTGACCTTGTGAGGCTTTTCTTTATTTTCATATCTTTTAAAATGCAATAACATACACTTGCATAGCATTAAATCATGCCTCTGGTCATCGTCATGTAAAAAATCACCTTTTAGAAAACAGTTGTTTTTAATACCGTTACTAGAAAAATATTTTATGGAGTATTTTCCAACAGACACAGCTTTTCTTACATAAACAGCAAGTTATCCATGTCCTTTAAGGAAATGCTTGTGATCAAAGTGATTTCTATATGGAAGCTTTAATTTTGCAGCAATCAAAAATGAAGTTATAATTATTATTACCATTAAAATGTTATCATTTATGAACAATAATTGCTAATATTTATTATCTGCTCTTTTAGTGCCAGATTCTCAGCTTAGTACTTTATATTTTGTTTCCTTTGCTCTTTTCTATGCAGCAAAATAGATAGCTATTGTAATCCCTCCACAAACAATGAGATTAAGTATTAAGAGGTTAAATAATTTACCCATAGCTGTAAGTGGCAGAGCTGGGCCTCAACCCCATGTAAAGCTCATGACAAAATCTTTACTCTTAATAACTATGCTCTATAGCTACAAAACATAGAATAAATTATCTCTAAGCTTATTACTTGGGAACACACATAATGTTTCCTCGCTAAATTATTCACACTCTGGTTTGTTTAAAACTGAAATAAATGGATGAAAATGTCCTCAGTTTCTTTATATCAAGGGTAGGGTATTAATTGTATCAAATTTATTAAATAAAAGTATGTGTCTTCATAGTAGCTCTAATAAATTCCCACTTTTTAATTTATTAGAGATTTCAGGACAAAGGTCTTTAAAAATCATGTAGCATATTAAATATGTTGATATAAGTACATACACACATTCACATATATTTTTTATTCTGTCTCCCTGTTCTTTGTTCTTGAGTCTGATTCACTTGTTTTCATCAGAGACAACATGGATATTACCTTTCCACTAGGAAGAGAGGGGCATACTGGGCAGGTAATAAAGCTTAGTTGGAAGATTATGGATTGGTCCCAAGAATCACTTAAAACCAGTGACCAATTATCTTTTGAAAGACCACTATTTTTTTTAATTAAATAGTTTATTGAGATATAATTCACATACCATATAATTTATCCATTTAAAGTGTACAATTCAATGATTTTTATTATATTCAAAGATGTTTGCAACCATCCCTACAGTCAATTTTAGAACATTTTCATCAACTCAAGAAAAAACCCATATCCTTTAGCAATCACCCCTTTATCTCCTTGTCCTCCTGCATTAGCTCTAAGCAACCACAAGTCTTCTCTCTGTCTCATAGATTTCCCTATTTCAGACTTTCATATGAAGGCAATCATACAATGTGTGGGAAAGACTATTAATTTTTGCCAAAACCAAACTAAGTGATTCTGGCTGCTGAGTATAGGCTTCGAACGGATAAGGATAGCTGTCCCTATTCTTTCAGGGGATCTGCCTTAGCTGCCTCTCCTATACCTGTTCACTGGGCTCTTAACCCTCATCGCTGTGTTGTTATTAGCTGTTTACAAGTATTTTCCTTAAGCTAAGTGGATATATTTTGGTGGAGTCTATGCATCTTTCTTTTCCAGAGCCAATAAAAACGCTGAATTAAAAAAACTTATTTGGCAAGAATCTCAATGCTCTAAAAACATTCTGGGTTTGATTTGGCAGAATTTCACAGTTATACTGGTAAAATCATTGTATAGAGTCCTACTCAAAATGCTTTAGATGGGACTTTATATCCTGGTTCCTACAAAACTAGCTATGAAAAATCAATCGAGCTTGGTTGTTCTGGTATAAAATCAAGATTAGGGAAAGAGAGGTGACATTCTAACGTGCATCCCAGAAAATACTAAAACATATACCATTCAATTTTGTCACAGTCTTTTTACAAAGCATAATTAATTCATGATCCCGAGCCACACACCCTGGCCTAGGGATAGTTTTGGGAGAAGATGGTAAAGGAAACCCTGCCCTGACCTCAGGTCCTTTACACTCCAGTGGGAAAGTAGATATTGATCACATTGTGATGTATCTAAATGTAAATCACAATCCTGATGCAGTGCTACAAAAGTGAATTCCTTCATATCAGGAGATGCTGATGAAGGGGACATGTGCTGAAATCCTGAATATGAGTAGGAGTTGACCAGGTTAAGAGTAAAAGGAAAAAGCACTCCAGGCAGAGGGGACAGTATAAATTGATGTCCTTTAGCACTCAAAGGATGAAGGTGCAGGATGAAGCTGCAGAGGGAGGCTGAGGCCATAGGACGGAGGTTGTTAAGGATTTTGGTTTTCGTTATAAGTGTAACAACAAACCTATCACCTCTTTTAAACAGTGAATCATATTATTTGATTCCTTCCTGGAAAATCTTGAATTTTCCCATATAGATCCAGAATGACATCTAATTAACTTTAATAGAGCTGGACTCCTTTCACATTTCATACAATAAATGAAAGTCTTATGATTTTAAGTTCCAACTTTATCTCCTGAATTTTGTCTTAAAATTTGCTACCTAATTAATAAAGTCATTTTCTGAAGTTGATTTAAACATTCTCTCAGAGCTCCTGATTGTCGGTGTCACAATCCAATGTACACATCAGGATAGATGCGGCGAGGGCTGATGGCCACTCTGAGTTTATTATAACCAGCATTTCAATATATACATAGCTTACATCTGTTAAACATACACAGGTGTTCTGGATGAAGTAATTAGCGAATGCCAAGAATTCTTAGTGATTTCTCAAGAAGCCCTCCCTCGGCCTCTGTTTTGATATTATCATGTTATTGCTGTGCTCATATATTTTCATCTCAGAGCATGCAAGGTCTCCTAGGCAACGGTCCCTCCTGCTCCCGATATGGATATCATGTCTCCATCTGTGCCCCCAGACGACCGGGCCTCTCTTAGGTTGCCCCGCCCTGGAGGTCTTACCTGTCATTGGCTGACCGGCCTTCTCACCTCTCAGTCACAGTTTGTTGGCAAGCCTTTTCCAGTGATTATTAACCCTTCCTGTGTCAGGGGTGGCTACACTGATGTCTGATTATAAAGCTCCAGAAATCAAATAACAACCTTCGGACTAAACCATTCAAATTTTAAGAGAAATTTTACATAAACAAGAAAAATATTGACAAAATAAGGGTTGGTTATATCTTGTCTTTAGCAGATAGTTGTTAAATCTCAGTCCTGATGGAAGAATAGGATTAATGAGTTTACCCTCAGAAAATTGCTATATCAAAATCCTTTTCTCTAGACAGACCCCAGGGAGAGGTTTCCCACTGTCCTCCATGGTAATGTGCATTACAACATAAACACTAAGAAAGTCTTTGGATTCAGTAGTGCCACGAGAGAAAACTGTGACAAGCACAAACGGCTGAAGGAGAACACTCTGATGACAGCCACACAGATAAGAGTGACATAAGCAATGTGTTCTCTGCCCCAAAGTATCTGAACCTCAATGTCTGGATGATTTTGTTTCCTTGTTTTATACTACCTAAGCTTGATCAGTGGATGATTCCTTTTAGTTAATCAGCTTTTTCTTCTGAGAAATAGAGATGCATTCTTAAAATCCTTTCTAATTTGCAGGTATCTCTAGAAATATCAGTGACCATGGGTATTTGATTTCATTGTACACCTTCTTAGCTTCTACTTAAAATCACTCTGCAACGTATTTTAAAGAATAAAATAATTTTAGACATGGAAAAGCCTTAGACTTCATTTATTTATTCGCTTAGTCATTTAACAAATATTTCAAACATAAAAAAGAAAGGCATTATTCTGTGCACAGGGATTACATCAATGTACAAAATGTAGGGGAGGAAGACATTTCCTCTACCCACTCTAGGTCCTTCTGGTCAGACTACAGATTAAATTGACATGAGACAGAATAACAGAAGAAAATTAAAAAACGCTTTATAACACATATACATGGGAGAGACTCATGAAAACTGAGTAACTCACCAAAATGGTGGAGGTTCTCATCTTAAATACCATCTTCAGCTAGAAAGGAAGATGTTGGGGGTGGGAGGAGTCAGTTATGGGAGATTACAAGAAAAGTACAGTAAACAAGAGTAAAGTTACTATGCAGATTTAAGTCCTTGCCTTCCACATTGATAAGAGTTTTTAGAGATAAGGTCATCTCCCTCTTCCTGGTACAGAAAAGGAGACACCTTTACAGGTGGAGATTTCCCTTACAAATGCAAAAGTCTCTTACAAAGGGTAACTTCTACTTTTCAGAGTTTCTCTCATGTCTGCAGTTTTTAAAAGTAACCAGCTCAAAAGAATCTTCATGCCAAAGAGACACATCTTGGGGAGGCCAATTCCAATCCCTCACAAAAAAGAAATTACCAAAAACATCCAGTGCCCCCATGGCACTTACATTCTATTTAGGGATGGATGCAGGAGAAGGAAAATAAGTAATGAATGTAAGAAGTGAATAAAGATACTAGGAGGTTAGAAGCTGCTAAGTATAAAGGGGAAAGAATAGAAGAGAATATAGGAGAATGGGAATGTAGACTCCCAGCTAGTAAATTTTAAGTATCTTAGAATGAATTTTTCCTAATAGACCACTTTCCTGCTCTCTAATTTTGTTCATAAATCTTAATCCATAGACTGCATTAGGATAATAGTGACCTTTTACTCAGTGTTTCCTGTGTGCTAACTAAGCACTCATTCCCACCGCACTGTCAGTCACAAATCACTATCCCTTTGATCAGGATTAGTGCTCATTAGGGATGCCCAGAATAAAAGGCAAAAGCAGAGTTAGGAGCCACTGTAGCTGATGCCAGAGACTCTCTTCCAAGATAGTGAGGGTGGGTGGTTTGGAAATGGTGAGAAGAGGAAATGAGTGGTGTGTTTAAATTGCAACCTGAGGAAGACAGTTTTCAACGTTTTATTTATCATGGTTCTTAATAGTCCAGAAATAGAAAGGACTACTTGCCAAGAAAAAGTTAAAAACTACTACTTTTCTTAACAACTATTGTCTATCTTGTATTTAAGTGTATTGACAATTCTGAGTTAAAAATGGACATTCATGGAAAAACATCTATTCTAAAATAATTTTTGTGGGGCCAGCCTGGTGGCGCAGTGGTTAAGTTCGCATGTTCTACTTTGGCGGCCCGGGGCTTGCTGCTTCGGATCCTGGGTGCAGACATGGCAGCACTCGGCAAGCCATGCTGTGGTAGGCATCCCACATATAAAGTGGAGGAAGATGGGCACAGATGTTAGCTCAGGGCCAGTCTTCCTCAACAAAAAGAGGAAGATTGGCAGCAAATGTTAGCTCAGGGCTAATCTTGCTCAAAAAAATAAATAAATAAAATAAAAAACAGAAATTTAAAAAATAAATAAATAAAATAATTTTTGTCTTTGAAAAAACAAAGGCTTAGGAGATATACTTATTTTGAAGATAGAGAAACCCCAGTGAAATTTAGATTATCTTGCCAACTATCCCATGTTAAAAGTGCTACCCATCTTTTTTAAGTAACATTTTATGCACTTATTTGATTTATTTAATGAAGAAATTAATACAGGATTTGATTACCTTTACTGCACTTGATTTTTCAACTATTACTTTCAACTTTCTCAAATCTGTAATATAGATATAGAATGTTTATGAAGTTATTTCAGGGATTTCTCTTATTTCCTCCTACATAAGTTTAGCTTACTTCTTTTCTTTTTTCATTCTCATTTGGTCAGTTAGACATCATGTTACTGCAATATTTTTGCCAGTTTATTTTATTCTGTTAATTGCTTAGTATGTGCTTTCACACGAAGAGGAATCTCATACTAATTAAGGAAATGCAGTTGACCCTTCCCCCATCAAGCATATCCACACTCCGATTTTTTGTATCCATTTGTGCAGGTGAAGATCTCTCTAGTCAGTTCGCATCCAAAGAGGTCCGTGCTTGGTCACCAGCACAGAACAACTTAGCCAGATAATAGAAATGCATAATTATTGGATATTTGGAATCCTAAATAAGAATTTCTACAATGGACAGCACTGCTACACATAGAAGACAATGCTTATTTAAGGCATTACCAATCTGTATTTGAAAAATGAAAACTTTCAAAGTCAACTATATTAATTCTTGGAGGAAGTTCTAAACAGGTAGATAAGTTCCTTGGGAGCATTATCTACTTGGTAAAGAAATTCCACAAATTTATCTTAATTCTATCTGGCATCTATTAACATACTATTCATACCCTGTATGGTTTCCTACCTAAAAGCTGCATTTTTATTTTTTGATATTAAAAAGCACAATATATGATTTTCTTCTTTCAGGGGGGAGCAGAACATAACATTCCAGTTGTTATTTCAAAAATCTCCAAGGAACAAAGAGGTAAGGTATTAAGAGAGTTATGTAGTAGCCATTCCTTTGTAAGCCATTGTTATTGAAGAATAAGATGATATTTAATAATAATGCATTAGTATGTGATTGACTAGCTCTTGGTTCCTCATGGCCTGGCAGTAGGTGGTTGAGTCTGATTCCAGAGTCTATACCCTTTGTTACTCCAGGTGAGGGCTTCTCTCACAGGAGAGCAAGGATGAACAACAACAGAGCATGCAACTTGTATAAATTAGAGACTGCATAACTTTTCACTATTTTCATTAAACAAACAAATGTACAAACAAAACTAATGATAAGTCACATGAAATATAGGCAATTCCAGATATATATATTTTTCACTTCTCAAGTGCAATTTAACTCAACCTTTCATATGAAATTTCATTGGGAAAAACACTGAAGATTTAAAATAACTATTTCAATGACTGAAGTCAGTCAGACAATGAAATGTTAAAAAGAAATTTGGAGATGATTCCATAGCTGATGGGTGCAATGTCTAGAGCTAAACTTTTTCATAGATATATTAAAATTATAAGTAATGAGAAAATTTAGTCATCCATCCAGAAAAGTGACTACTTTTTGGCAACTGTAAGACTTGAGACAGTATAATTAAATAGAAATATTTCAGCACGTGTTTCAATATTTAGGCTGAATCATATAATAGTTTTTGCATTTGTATTCCTGTGGATCTTTTAAGGTGCTATTCATATGAAATCTTTAACATTTTCCTTTTATCATTTTTGACTTTATTAATTAAAAAAACTTTGTATGAAGAAAATAGTCAATGCATAATCACCTGTCCTTTTCCATTCACAGCGGAACTTTCAGGGTTACTCTTTATTGGGGATGCAATTCTACAGGTATGCATTTTACCACTATTTTCTGTGTGCAACCAAAACATAAAGTCAGTTCACAATATACCACACGAAACTATGCTCTTCTTTTTGTTTCAGATAAATGGAATTAATGTGAGAAAATGCAGACATGAAGAAGTGGTAAGTTTTCTTTAACATTTTCCTAATATCATGATTTTCCCCATGTGCAAATGAGGTTTTAATGCATTGCTAAAAACTCTTCATTTTATTTATTAGGAAGATATGACATTGGTCCAGTGTGCTATTAGATTTTCAAATGATCTCTTAATTGATTTTTTTTTTTTTCCTACTAGAAGTGGATCAGTGAGGATTCTAGTTTATCTGGTTTTGAATACATTGCTCCTCTGTTAAAAGCTATTTGGAGAACAGTGTTCTGATATATTTACATATTTCAAGTCTCAAAGAGGCAACCTCAAGTGTCTGTGAAAAGCCACAGTTCCACAAGTAGTGATATTAGAGAGGGTTCTCAATTGTGAGCAGTTGGAATAGCTAACCAAGTTTTGTTAGTATTCATTATTTGTCTTTGTTGTCTCAAAAGTCTTACTTGGGCCATCCTATTGCCACACTGTGGTGAAGATCATGTAAAATAGAAGTATTTCAAGTCTCACTTTTACTACAAATATGCACAAAGTACGACTTTAGAACAGGTTTTTAGACAAATGACAGAACACACGGTACAAAGCACGTGTTCTGCAGATTCACATGTGCATTTTAAATAGAGCTGTGTAAGCAAAGATATTTTAACTTTAGTCATTTTTCAAAAGAACAAAATGATTTTTAACTCATCATGCAGGGAGTGAAAACAAGAGTATTCTCTTTTAAAACCACATGCTGTTAGATGGAATTGTATTTGCAATTTGCTCTTCAGAGGCAGGCAGCATGCTTAGACAAACTATGATGCAGCTTTGATTAAACAGATTAGTGTGGTATGAAAGATCAGAATGTGGTAATAATGCCACTTCTTAATGGTGTTCATTCTGTTTCAAAGAAAGGGAATTTAGGATTGTAGTGCAAATTATATGTGGTCCTTCACAAAAAAACTTTTATTTTTTTGAGAGGCTTAGGCTTATCAGCTTTGAAATACAGGTACTAATCTTATTTAGTTCCAATCTTTTATTTTCCAAAAGTGATTAGATGCTTTGGTTCTCACTGCTAATTACCTTAGCTGACAGATTTACACCTTAATGGGACTGAGATATCAATTAAATGTTTAAGAATGGGCTTACATAGGCACAGAAAGGCATAAGAATCTCAAATGATGTAGATAGCTTTAAAATAGCATGCTGATACACCACATTCCTTACTCTGTCAATGATTCACAGAGTTCCAAATTCAGAAGCAAATTGGAGAGGTGTACCAACATGTTGTTTGTGCATGGAACTTTTCTTTTATTCACCTACACTATTTGTTGACATTGTTAGAAATTCTGCATTCGGCCCCTGATCAGCTTCATTCTTATGAAGGCTTCAACAGTATAGCTGTTACTTCTGTGTTGGAGTTATGACGTTTGATCTAGGTGGAAGGGGAAACCCATGTTGTCTTCTCTAACCACTGAGTAGAATTGTTGATGGAATTCTTTAGCTAAATGCCTAGAATTAGATCATCAAAGTGTTTGCCTCTATGTTTATCATGTTACCAGTCTGAGCATACAAGTCAATTCTGTGCTTCACTCACACTGGTCTAGGAACTCTTCTTCCTAGAATATTGCTAATGACGAGAAGCCCCCAAAGTTTCTTCATTAAGAAAGACTAGAAAGAGCATTGCTTTGCATGTGACATGGTAGGGAGATAGCAAGGCTCTGAGTATAGCGGGCTTTAATGCTCAGAAACAATTGTATACAAACCCTGGCTCAACCATGTACTAACATTGTAATTTCAGGCAAATTAACTTATCTTTTCTGTCTCTCTCTTATTCATTTGTAAAAATGAACTAGTAATAACTTTTATAAGGATTGAATGAGAGTAATGTATATGGAACTCCTAGGAGAGATCTGACAATTAAGAAAAATTATATATTAATTTATGCCTACAGATAATATTGCTTCACATGCTAGCACTCTTCCCCTATTTACCTCCAGTGGCCATTGCTATGTCAATGTTGGACAGTGTCTTGTTGAGATCCCTGCTGGTCTCTGGGAGTTTCCCATGCAGAGAGATAACTAATGATGCTGCTGCTTCACATCCCAAGCTCCCTTCACCACTTCCAGCTAGAAATCTATGTGGGCAACCCTGACTCTGGTGGCAGGGCCTTTTGAAAACAGAGGGTTCCTGCTCATTTAGCAGGTGTCTCTTTTTATTTTTGGTGTGGATGTGTTTTGTAGTCCATAAGTTGTGCTCCCAAGGGACCAAAAGTCCCTAATGTACCAACTTTTTTTTCAATGAAAGCTAGATCTATTGCCACTGCCGATTTGAAGATTAACTCTACTTTCTTTACCTTACCATTGAACCCTAGACACGTTAAGTTGATTGTCATAGCTCTGTATAGCTATCCATATTTTCTTTTGCTTAACAGGTAAACTGATCACATGTCAAAATCTTCTGAGTGTCATCTGTGTGAAATGCACTGAGACTGAGTCCTTTGTGTGACGAGAAAGAATATGCAAATAACTTTGTCTCTAAACTTATTGCTATTGAGCATCATTTCTTTAGAGTTTAATAGTTAAGAGAGTATACACACAAATTATTAGGAAAGGGCAATATAAAAGAATGTTGATTTACAATGGCCTTCAAAATATAACAGTGAGGGGACCGGCCCCGGGGCCGAGTGGTTAAGTTCGTGCTCTCTGCTTCGGCGGCCCAGGGTTTCCTGGCCCAGGGTTTCGCCGGTTCAGATCCTGGGTGCAGACATGGCACTGCTTGTCAGGCCATGTTGAGGCAGCATCCCAGATGCCACAACTAGAAGGACCCATAACTAAAATATACAACTATGTGCTGGGGGAATTTGGGGAGAAAAAAATATACATATAACAATGGTGATCTATCTATACTCATGAGAAATAAAGGGAAACAAGATTTAACTGTAGCGGAAAAGATAGCATCCTGATTCTGCAACCAAGATTGCTGGAAATGGGAATGTATTAGTATAATTGAAATTTCCATCTAATAATGCTTTAAAAATAGGATAGCTCATTACCAAGCAAAGCAGGATGGATGCCTAAATCATTCCAGAGTTTTCCTTCTACAAGATCATTTCTGGTTTCAGGCTTGAGACTTATGAGTCCTAAAAAAAAAAGGTTCACCTCGGGGCCTGGCCCCGTGGCCGAGTTGTTAAGTTCGTGCACTCCACTGCAGGTTGCCCAGTGTTTCCTTGGTTCGAATTCTGGGCGCGGACATGGCACTGCTCATCAAACCACGCTGAGGCAGCATCCCACATGCCACAACTAGAAGGACCCACAACGAAGAATATACAACTATGTACTGGGGGGCTTTGGGGAGAAAAAGGAAAAAAGAAAAAAATCTTTAAAAAAAAAAAAGGTTCACCTGCTTTTGGTTTTTATAGTTTTATTGATAGAAAATATTGGATAACCAGGAGTGCAAATAACTGTCATCTTAATTCTGAATTTGTGATTTTGAACCAAACTCTAAAAAACTTAGAAGAGAATGAGTAGTTCAAATTGTCTCAGTTAAAATGATACATTCATGCAATGAAAAAAATTTTGATAAAACTAATACAAATGTTGATTAATAGCAATTTAATTGTTCTGATATATGTTTAACCTAATTTAAAATTTCCATTGTGATAAAAAGAACGTATTCTTTGTTCACTTAAACAGAAAACAACATTACAAGGGTTATATCATATCATCTGAAAATGAGACATTAATTTATATATTGAAATAGTTCAGGAGGTTTTATGAGTTACCAAGGAACATATTTAGGATGTGATTTGCGAACACAAATCATTTTAGATCTTGGCAAAAAAAACTTAAATGTTGTTGAGTTACAAATCATGTTTTACCTAACTGCGAACAATTCTCGATTTGTTCTCAGTTTGGGAATAAGTTTCGAGGGCTCACTGAGTAATAATTTCCTTACAAGTTCTAATCATATTGCACCATTTTTCTTTGAATTAACTACTACCAAGGAAAGCTATATATGAAATCATTTAACTTTTACTCTTTCTCTCCGGTTTGGGAAATGTCAAATGCAAAGAAAAAAGGTATGAAATATTGTTTATGCTATCTCTGATTTTGAAAAAAAATCCAGGATTTGCTTCTTTACATACTTAGATTTTCTTTAACATCCTCAGGAATTCCTTTTCTGCTGGACCCACAAGTCTGTCCCCTTATTAGTTTATGAACATAGCACAGGCGACGCTTTAATCAAATGTATGCTCTTTACTCCTAGCTACTTGTCCTCATCAAATCCTTGTTTGTTGTCTTATGTAGCTCAAGTACCGAATTTTGCAGCTCCCTTAATAATGAGACAAAGCAAAGCCTGATAAACCAATTAGTTAGTGGGGCCTCAACCAATTTTCATCCAGAGGAATCGACACGGAGGCTACAAGTAGACCATGTCTTATGGAGAGAAGAAAGAGACTGATGAGGTAGAGATGGGCATGCTGATATTCCCTTCATACCTCCAGAAGACTCTTCTCAGTCACTCTCCTGCTCTCCAGGTTAAATAAGGAGGGGTTGTTTGTGTTATACAGATTATACAATTTTCACATAGCTGACATTTTATTTTCAAAATGATCAAACCGAAAGGAAAGGAGAAGAAAGTATGTGAGAATGGAATTTTGAAGACCTGCATTAAAGGTTTTGTTACAGACACTTTCCAGCTGTTTGATGTTCGTAAAAGTCCTAAATCTCTCTGATCCTCATTTTCGTTAGCAGAAAGATGAAGAGCTTGAAATAGATCACTCAGTGTCTTTTCTAGCTCAAATGAACAATTGTTTTATTTTAAAAGAACACACACTTTTGTTAATCCTGTAAACTAGACATTACAAATAGTGAACTCTAATGGACCTAATTATGGGCCTTAGTTAATAACAATGTGTGAATATGGGCTCATCAATTGTAACAAATTACTACAGTTGAGCAAGATTTTAATAATAGGAGATACTCTCTGTGAGAGAGGATGGGGAGAGAACTTACTGTACAATTTTTCTGTAAGCCTAAAAGCATTCTAAAAAATAAAGTCTCTTAAAATTGGCAAAAGGCACACCCATGTTTTTGTGCACTTTCTCATGCGTGAGTGGATATATGTCAAAATCATGGTGTTAACAAAAAAGGAGATGTATACAAAAATCAAGGAAATGGAGAAGAAATACTGAGAACTGTCATAATTACTCAGATACGTTTTTTTAATTCGGACACCCATAACTCCAGTGGATTCACGTTTGAGTCTCCAGGAGACAGCTCATTAGGGGAGGGAAAACAAGAAAAATGTTTTCAAGAAAATGCCTTTAAAATATCAGAATACAAGGAATGATGTATTGCTACTTCTACGAAAATGCTTGTCAGAACACTTTTCTCACACAATGCAATGAAAAAAGTGGTACCCAATAGAAGCAGCCACAATACTTAGCAGAAGCAGTAATGCTTGTCAGGGTCTGCCATAACTAAGAGAATTTAACAGAGGTGACCAGAAAGGAAGAAAGAAAACAAGAACAGCACATTCAACATACTGAAAGACTAGTTTCTTAGCACATGAACACACCCAGAAACCAAGGGATAGATGATTTCTTGTGGAGGTTGAGATTCTGTAATTTTTTTGGGAGTATAAAATGAATGAGGCTAGGATTGTGCATTCATCTGTCACTCTCAAAGTGGGTAGTTCTCATTAATGAAGAAAAAATAGCATGAATCCTTCAGATTGTGAAAACTTCACTATAATCCTGTGGATAGTGGGAAGCTTTCTAGAATTCACATCTAGACCTGGGATTTATTGAAGTCTCACCAAGAGGCTTCTGGAGTTACATGTTCTGAAGTAATTCTGAGACATCTCAGGATGCTATAAGCTACTACTGAAGGAAATCTGGGCAATAGACATGATTCTTTGGATCAGAGATCAGGGCATCAGAAAGAGGAAACACTCAAGATTTAAATAAAGATTCAAATATCTGTGGTCACCCAGATAGGGAGTGACGCTTTGGGTGACTTTAAGCTAGAAAGATATCCCATATATCTGTATGGTTACATATTTTTTTTTTTTTTTTTTGAGGAAGATTAGCCCTGAGCTAACTACTGCCAGTCCTCTTTTTTGCTGAGGAAGCCTGGCCCTGAGCTAACATCGTGCCTCTCTTCCTCCACTTTATACATAGGACGCCTACCACAGCATGGCGTGCCAAGCGGTGCCATATCTGCACCCGGGATCCGAACCGGTGAACCCTGGGCCGCCGAGAAGCGGAACGTGTGAAAACCGCTGTGCCACAGGGCCAGCCCCGTATGCTTATTTTTAAGAATGTCTGGGAGCCCTAAAGAAGCTAGTATAGAACTGTGCTATAGAAATTATCATATCTGGGGCCGGCCCAGTGGCACAGGAGTTAAATTCTCATGTTCCGCTTCTCGGCAGCTGGGGGTTCACAGGTTCGGATCCCAGGTACAGACATGGCACCACTTGGCAAAAGCCATGCTGTGGTAAGCGTCCCAAGTATAAAGTAGAGGAAGATGGGCATGGATGTTAGCTCAGGGCCAGTCTTCCTCAGCAAAAAGAGGAGGATTGGCAGTAGTTAGCTCAGGGCTAATCTTCCTCAAAAAAAAAAAAAAAGAAATTATCATATCTTTTCTCAATAGTATCAATGGTGTGTATGCAAACAAACTCCTAGAAAATCTCCTTCAGTTCCTGGTTTTGGATACCAAATTGCATAGAAAAAGCATATTTGACCCTGTCAGGATTATCTATCAAAAGGCAAACCTAAGGTCTTCTGCTGTGATCTAAATGTCTGTGTCTCCCCAAAATTCATATGTTGAAATCCTAATGCCAATGTGATCGTATCAGAAACTGGGGCCACTGGGAGGTGCTTAGGTCATGAGTGTGGAGCTCTCATGAGTAGGATTTGTGGTCTTATAAAAGAGGCCCCACAGAGCTCCCTAGCCACTTCCCTCATGTGAGGAAACAAGGAGAAGTCTTTGATCCTGAAGAGGGCCTTCACTTGACCATGCTGGCACCCTGATCTCAAACTTCTGGCCTCCAGGACTGTAAGAAATAAATTTCTTGTGTTTATAAGCTGCCCAGTTTGTAGTATTTTGTTTTTGCAGCCCAAAAGGACGAAGAAACCTTCCAAAGTAGTAAATGTGCAATCTTGAAACATGCCAATGCATAGATTTAAAGTTAAATGAGATGTTTTTACTTCTCTGCCCTCCTGACACTCTGTTATATGATAATAAACAGGGTGGTTGGTAAATTTTTTAAAAATCAAAAACGGGTTTTCATTTCAGTGAAAACTGTCCTGGAAGGGCTGAGAAAGTTGAAGCAAAAGCCAGTGTCTAGCAAATATTCACATTACAGAACTGAGATAGGAATCAGAGCTGGCAGGGACATTTAAGGAGAATAATCAAGAAGAGAAGATTGAATTCAATGAGAGACTCTCAGTATTCAGCCCAGGCACAGCAGAGGGCATGGGAGAGTTCTGCACTAAAATAAAGTGAGATATATATTCTGAACAATAAGTTTCTTTACCTTGGCCCTCCTTGCAACTCTCAGAACACCTGCAGACAGGGCTATTTTACCATTAGGAGAGGAGGTTAGAAGAGTCTTCATTAGTGAAATTGATCTAGGAGGAATAACCCACAAATAACACATTTGGGCTCTGCCACTGCAGGCCGGGTTCCCATTGATAACTCTGCAGTAGAGCCCGGTGGTGGATAAACCATGCATCACTACCCAAAGCTGTCAATTTGATTTTCAGGGTCTTACTGTTAAATATTGACTGATACCAAAGGATCAGCAATATTTGAAGAAAATCATCCACATAAAAGGCAAAGGCTAAAACAGAGAGAGAGAAAAATTGAAGGAAACAAACAGCACAAGGTTCAGAAAAAAAGGACTTCATACTATAATATTTTTAGAGAGACAGCAGAAATTATTATATAAATAACACAGTGCCAGCATTTTATATAAAAGGAACGTGCAGAGAAGGAAAAAACCTCATGGATATTAAAACTTTAATAGCAATGTTGAACAAAACTACAGAATGTAGAAAGATTATAATGTTGGAAATTCTTTCAAAATGGAATAAAATAGCAAATGAGTAGGCAATAAGACAGAAAACAATATTAGAGATAGATGTTCCACTAGAAATTCTGTCAGACCAATAGAATTTTCAGAAATAAAACCCATACATAAAAGGATTAGCTCTTATTTAAGAAATGATACAAGAAAAGTATCTAGATTTGAGGTATATGCTTTCAAACATAAACAAAATGCCAAGCAAAAGAAAATGAAAATTAAAAAAGCATGTCTACATGTCTATGCTTCTTATGAAGTGGTGTAATACTTTGATTTCAGTTTTCATTTCCCTAAAGACAAAGAATATTGAACATCTTTGCACATGTTTATGACACTGCTATATATTCTTGATTAATTGGGTTATTTGACTTCCTATTGATTTTGAAGAGTTTGTTTTTGTATATTCTGGCTAAAAGTCAAATATATGATTTGCAAATATCTTTGCCAGTGGGTGGCTTGTCTCTCCAATTTCTTAATGGTATCTTTTGAAGCTCAAAGGTTTTGATTGTTACAAAGTCCAACTCATGGATATTTTCATTTTATCACTTGTGCTTTTGTTGTCCTGTCTAATAAATTTAAGAACATGAAGATTTACTGCCATGTTTTCTTCTAAGGGATTTATAGTTTTAATGATTACATTTAAGCATGTAATCAATTTTGAGTCAACTTTTGTGTAAGGTATGAAATAAGGTAATGTGGGTATGCAATTTTCCCAGCATCCTCTTTTGAAAAGATTATCCCTTCTCATTGAATTGCTTTGGCACTTTTGTTAAAAATGGATTGTCTGAATGTAGGACTTTAATTCTAGATTCTTAATTATGTTCCATTAATCTGTTTGCATATGCTTATGACAGTATCACATTATTGATTATTGTAGCTTTGCAGTAAGCTGAGAAATTGAAAAGTATGTCTTCAAACTTTGCTCTTTCTATACCTGATATTTAAACAAACTGTTTATGTTAAAACACTTTGATAGAAAATTGTTAACATAGTCTTGAGAGTTGTAATATACACTGCATGTGGTTTTCCCTATTATTGTCTTACATTATGAAAATACATTTCTTACAATGAATAAATCAATATTGATACATTATTGTTAACAAAAATCTATACTTCATTCCGATTTCTTTAGTTTTTACCTAATAACTTTTTCTGTTCCAGAATCTCATCCAGGAAACACATTGCATTTAGTAGTCATACCCCATTAGGCTCCTCTTGGTTGTGATAGTTTCTGGGACTCCTTTTTTGATAACCTTGACAATTTTGAGGAGTACTGGTCAAGTATTTTGTGGAATGTACATCAACTGGGATTTTTCTGATGTTTTCCTTGTGATTAGAGTGAGTTTATGTGTTTTGGGGAGGAAGATCACAGAGGCAAGTGCCAGTCTCATCACATCATATCAAATGTACATGCGATCAACGTGACTTTATCACTATTGATAGTAACCTTGATCACCTGGCTGAGATAGTTTGTCACGTTTCTCCCCCTCTAAAGTTACATTTTGCTTCCTTTCCATGCTGTGGTCTTTGGAAGGAGGTCATTATGCAGAGCTCACATGTCAAGGAGAGTATGCTTTCCCTCCATAAGAGTGGACTATCTAAGTAAATTCTTTGGAATTCTGCTACATAGGAGATTTGTCTATTCATCTCAATTTATTTATTTATTCAATCATTTTAGTAGATCACTATGGATTCGTGGATGTTTATTTTGTACTTTAGGTTATAAACCAGTGCTACTTTATCTATTCTATTGCTCAAGTGGTCCCAGCTTTGGCTATTGGGTGCCAGCTCTTTCAGTGGACTTCAGTGTTGCTTTGAAATACTCTTGGGGATGATTTTTTTTTCTTGAGCCTTCCTTAGTTTCTGGCACTAAAAGATGTTTCAGGCTTGTCTCATGTATTTCCTGCTAGTCCAAGAATCAGTCATTTCTACTGGAGGTCCTGCTTCCCTTTATTAGAGAATATATTAGAAACCAAAATCCAGTTTCTAGGTGTGTTCATTGTTGCTGGAGTAGCAGTGACTTCTAGGCCCTCTCGCTTGACAGAACAAGGAAATACACCTGTGTCTACAAACTTGTTCGTATGCACATATCTGTTTATACATGTTTCTATATGTAACCATCTGTCTATATTATGCTAAATATGAGTTTATATGGCTGCCTCCAAATTAATCCATTATTACATAGACCATTCTAGCCTCCTCCTCTTGCTTATCTGTAACCTCCCACTCCAACAGGTGGTTACACCATCTGCCATCCATATATTAATTGTTCAAATCCAGTATGCATGTACAACAGTATCAGAATTGTTAACCCATTCACCAGTGGGAAAAACTTTATCAACTAGAGTAAAGATTTATATACAGTTCTTTTTTGCCTTTAGTTTTATGGATTTCATTCATTTCCAAAGTTATATAGGTTAGTACTGTTACCCCATCCCCTTCAGTGAGGTGTTGCATAGATTCGTAATAAAATTAGATTCTCTTGTCACATTCTGCATTCCATCATGATGTCCCTTCAACCTCCTAAATTTTTTTTTTTAAAGATTTGCACACATTAGGTTTCACTCATGTTTTAGCTGTAAATTCTATGGGTATTGACAAGTGCATAGTATCATGCATCCACCATTACAGTGTCATATAAGATAGGTTCACTACCCTAAAAGATCATCAGTGCTTCATCTATCTCCCTCCCCTCCTCTTTCACACACCATGGTCCTCTGGAAATGACCTTTTCACTGCTTATATAGTCTGCCTGTACCAGAATGTCATATAACTGGAATCATAGCAAGTGTAGCTTTTTCAGATTGGCTTCTTTCATGTAGCAAAGTGCATTTAAGCTTTATACATGTCATTGTGGCTTGATAGCTCATTTCTTTTTAAGCACTGACTAATACTCCAATAGAATATTTCACACAATGGAATATTAAACAACTGTACTACAGTTTGTTTATCCTTTTACCTATTGAAGGATGTTACACTTGCTTCCAGTTTTTGGTGATTATGCCTAAAGCTAAAATAAATATTTTCATGCAGCTTTATATGTGGACATGTTTTCAAATCAATTGAGTATAAACTGGAAGGGCCATTGCTGGATTATATGGTAAGACTATAATTAGCTTTGTAAGAAATTGCCAAACTGTCTTCCAAAATGGCTGTACCATTTCGTACATCCACCAGTAACGAAAAAGAGTTGCCATTGCTCTGTATCCTCACCAGCAATTGGTATTGTCAGGTTTTTGGTTTTGATCCATGTTAACAAGTGTGAAGTGGTATCTTATTGCTATTTTAATTTACAATTCCTTAAAGACAAATGATGTTGAACATCTTTATTTACACCCTTTGTATTTTCTTTGGTGATATGTCTGTTCATACATTTTTACCATTTTTTAATTGGGTTGTTTGTTTTCTTATTGTTGAGTGTTGAGTTCTTTGTATCTATTGGAGATTGCTATTTGTATGTATTGGATACAAAGTCAAATATTTATTTTAAAAATATTTTCTGTGGATTGTCTATGAGTTGCCTTTTCATTTCCTTAAATGTGTGTTTTGTGAACAAAAGTTTTTGATTTTAGTAAAGTTCAGCTCATCAATTTTTTCTTTTATGAATTATGCTTTTCATGGTGCTTCTAAAAACTCATTGCCAAGCCCAAGTTCACTGGCTAATCTCCTTTGCTTTTTCTAGAAGTTTTATAGTGTTGAATTTTACATTTAGTTCTGTGATTGATTTTGAGTTAATTTTTTGGAAAGGAGTAAGATGTGCTTCTAAGTTAATTTTGTTTTTTCTGCGTACAAGACATACTCAATTGTTACGGCACATTTGTCAAAAAGACTATTTATTTCCATTGTATTGCCTTTGCTCCTTTGTTGATCCGTTGACTCTTTTAGTGTGAGGCTACTTCTGGTCTTTTTACTCTCTTCCGTTAATCAATATGTATGTTCTTTGCCAATAGTATACTGTCTTGATTATTGCAGTTTTAGGTAAGTCTTGAAATCAGGAAGAGTACATCCTCTGATTTGTTCTTCTTCCTCAGTATTGTGTCGGTTATTCTGTCTTTTGCTTTTCCATATAAACTTTAGAACCTTTTTCAGGCATCTATAAGATAGACTTTAAGATTTTGGTGGAGGTTTCATTAAATTGATTATTAATTTGGGAAAATCGACAAGTAAACAATATTGAGTCATAATAACATGGGCATGAAATATCTTGTCTTCATCCTATCTTTAGAGTTTTGTAGTTTTGCACATATAATTCTATATTTATTTTGTTAGATTTAAGCATAACTATTTCAATTCTTTGATGTTATAGAAAAAGGTATTACTTTTCTAACTTCAAATTCCAACTTGTTAGTGCTGATAAATGGGAAAGCAATCAACTTTTTTATATTAAATGTCTATTCTGCTCCGTTGCTTTATTTCTCTATCAATTCCAAGAATTGGTTGTTGCTTTATTGTTGATTTTGGTGGATTCTTTGGGACTTTCCACATAGATAATCATATCATCTATGAATAAACATGACTTTATTTCCTCCTTTCCAATCTATGTAAGTATTATTTCTTTCTTGTTACTGTCACATTCACTAGCCTGGCCTTTCAGTACAAATTGAATAGGCATTGTGAGAAAATGCATTCTTGCTTTGTTCCTGGTCTCATTGGGACGGAGTCCAGTTTCTCACCATTAAGTATGGAGTTAGCTGTGGGTACTTTGTAGATGTTCTTTATCAAGTTGAAGAAGTTTCCCTATATTCCTAGTTCACAGAGAGTTTTAATCATGGGTGTACAGTGTGTCCTTTCAAATGTTTTTTCTGCATCATTTGATATGCCTAATGCCTTTTGTTCTTTAGTCTTTCAAGATGGTGGATTGCATTGATTGAGTTAAAAATGTTGAATCATCCTTGCTTAGCTGGAAAAAATCCAATTTGGTGTGGTGTATAATTCTTTTTATACATTGTTGGGTTTGATGTGTTAATTTTTTGAAGGTTATTGTGTCTATGTTCATGAAATGTATTGGTGTTAATTTTTGTTTTTCTGTAATTTTTAAAAATCCTTCTTGGTATTAGGATAATGATAGCATCAAAGAATAAATTAGGAGGTGTTACCTCTGACTCTATTCTAGAACAAGATTGTGGAAGATTGGTATCATTTCTTCACTAAATATGTGGTAGAACTTACCAGGGAAATGTTCTGAGTCGAGTGGGTTTTTTTTTGTAATGTTATTGTTATCAGTTCAAATACTTTAATAGATATAGGCTATTTCAGAATATCTATTTCTCCTTATGTGAATTTTAGTAGTTGCTTCTTTCAAAGAATTGATCCATATCATCTAAATTATCAAAATTGTAGGCATAGAGTTGTTCATAGTAGTCCATTGTTAACATTTTCTTAAATGTCCATGGGATCAATAAGAATGACTCCTCTTTCATTCTTGGTATTGGCAATTTGTATCTTCTCTATTTCTGGGTTAGTCTGACTAGAAGTTTATCAATTTTATTGATCATTTCAAAGAACAAGCCTAAGTTTAATTCTTGAAACAAGTTTAGTTTCACTGACTTTTCTCTATTTTTCTTTCATTTCATTGATTTCCTCTGTAAGTTTTCTTGTTCTTGCTTTAGGCTTTGATCACTCTATTTTTTCTAGTTTCCTATAGTAGAAACTTATATCATTGACTTTAAGCTTCTTTATTAATATATGCATTTAATGGTATAAATTTATTTCTAAGCACTGCTTTCACTGAATTCCACAAATTTTGAAAAGTTATATTTCATTAAACTTAATTCAATTAAAAATATTTTTAAATTGCACTTCAGAGCTTTTCTTTGACTCACGTGTTATATAGAAGGGTATTGTTTAATCTCCAAATATTTGGGGAATTTTCCAACTGTCTTTTTGTTACTGACTTCCTGTTTGAATTCCTTGTTGCCTGGGGACATAATTTCTATGAATTCTGTTCTTTTAAATTTGGTAAGTTTTGTTTTCTAGCCTAAATGTGGTCTACCTCTATGAATTTCCATATGAGCTTGGGAAGAATATGTGTTTTGCTGTCTTAGGATAGAATATTCTATAAAAATCTATTATAGTTTGAATGACAGTGCTGTTTAGTTCAACTATGTCCTTACTGAATTTCTACCTGCTTTAATTATCAATTCTTGAAAAAGTGCTGTTGAAGTCTACAGCTATAATAATAGATATAGCTATTTCTCCTTTCAGTTCCATCAGTATTTGCCTCTATATTTTGATATTCTGTTGGTAGTTTGTTTAATACTGTCTTCTTTGTGATTCCACCACTTTATTATACCCCTTTAACCTAGGTAATTTTTCTTGTTCTGAAATCTGTTTTGTGTGTAATTAATACAACTCCTCCAGCTACCTTTGATTAGTATTAGCAAGGTATATTTTTCTCTATGCCTTTACCTTAAACTATTGATATCTTTTTATTAAAATAGGGAATTTTTTGTAGAATTTACAGTTGTCTTTTATATTCTCTTGACAACCTCTGTTTTTTAATTGATATACTTAGACCACTCAAATATAAAGTGATTATTGATAAATTGAATTAATATCCACCATGTTTTTAAGTCTTTTCTATTTGTTGCATTTGTTCTTTGTTTCTCCCTCCACATCCCCTTTAACCCTATTCTTTTTGACTTTCTTGGTTTAAATTAAGCTTTTTATATGAATCTATTATATCTCTTCTTTTATTGTATCAATTATACTTTAAAAATAATTAATGTTTGCTTTAGTATTTCCACTGTACATTTTGAACTAACCTGCATGCATTTCAAATAGCACTATGTTGCTTCTCATGTAATGCAGGTACCTAGTTAACAGTATATTCTTAATTCATCCCTCTCACCTATTATGACATTGCTGTCATTCATATCACTTATCCATATCCTTCAATCAGCTCATACATTGTTATGATTATTACTTTAAATGGAAAGTTATATTTCCAATCAATTAAGAATAGGAAAAAGTAAGATTTTACTTCCATTCATTTCTTTAGCTGTTGCTTTCTTTATGTTGATCTGAATTCCTGACATATCCTTTTACTAATCCCTAAAGAAATTTGTATAACATTTCTTGCATTACAGGGATTCTGGTAAGGCATTCCTGTTGTTTTGTATCTGATAAAGTTTGTATTTCTCCACCTTTGAATAATAATTTCTCAGGATATAGAATTCTGAGTTCATGGTTTTCTTTTTCAATACTAAATATTTCAGTTCACTTTCTTCTTGCTTTCAGGGTTTCTGATAAGTCTGCTGTAATTCTAATCCTTGTTCCACTCTACTTATTTCCCCCATCCTTTATCTCATTTCAGGATTTCTTCTTTGTTTTTCATTGTCTGCAGTTTGAGTTTCTGCAGTAAGTACTCAAAAGAAGTGACATAGATCTACACAAAAAACATGTACAAAAATTTTCATAACAGCTTAATCCATAGTAGCCAAAAAGTAGATACAACACATCAGCTGATGAATGGATAAACAAAATATGATATATACAAATAACAGAATGTTATTTGGCAATAAAATAATGAACTACTGACACAGGTTACAACATGGATGAACCTTGAAAACATACTAAGTAAAACAAGCTAGTCACAAAATATCATATATTGTCTGATCTAATTTACATGAAATATCCAGAAATGCAAATATAGAGACAGAAAGTATATTAGTGGTTTCCAAGAGCTGGGGAGTGGGGAAATGTAGGTGGATACAGGATTTCTTTTTGAGTTGACAAAAATGTTCTGAAATTAGATAGTGGTGATGGTTACACAACTCTATGTATATAGTAAAAACCACTGAGTTATAAACTTTAGGGGAATTTTGTGGTCTATGAATAATTTATCAATAAAGATGTTAGAGAAAAGAAAATATATCTCAGAAGTCATCGAATATGATTTAAATGTTATTTAATTTAATTTAATTTCTCATTTTCTAGTAAAATAAAAGTAAATAGAGAAAACCACAAAAAATGAATATATAGCTTAATAGATTATTATCAGACAAGTAACCTTTTTTTGTCACTTTTAGTTTGTCACAATCTTTGAATAAAAACACCTTATTACAGTTGCATAATAATTATTCTATATTTTAATAAACTTATTTTTTAAATGACATTTGCCAGTTCTTTTGGTTACACCTACAGCAAGTTGTTCCTCTATGTTTTTTCAATTTTTTATTTAATTTTTTTAGAAATTCAGTTCACAATAGTTTACATCATTGTGAAATTTCAGTTGTATATTGTTTCTTGTCTGTCACCACATAAGTGCTTCCCTTCGCACCTTGTGCCCATCCTCCACCCCACTGTGCTGGTAACCCCTGAACTGATTTCTTTGTCCATGTGTTTGTTTATATTCCACAGATGAGTGAAATCATACGGTCTTTGTCTTTCTCAGTCTGGCTTATTTTGCTTAGCATAATTCCCTCCAGGCCTATCTATGTTGTTGCAAATGGGATGAGTCTGTCTTTTATTATGGCTGAGTAGTATTCCATTGTGTGTGTATATATATGTATACCACATCTGCTTTATCCAATCCTCAGTTTTTGGGACCATGTGTTGTTTCCATCTCTCCACTATTGTGAATAGTGCTGCAATGAACAGAGGGGTACATATGTTACTTTGGATTATTGATTTCAAGTTGTTTGGATAGATACCCAGTAGTGGGATAGCTGGGTCATATGGTAGTTCTATTTTTAGTTTTTTGAGGAATATCCATACTGTTTTCCATAGTGTCTTCACCAGTTTGCATTTCCACCAGCAGTGTACACGGGTTTCCTTTTCTCCATACCCTCTCCAACATTTGTTATTTTTGTCTTAGTGATAATAGCCATTTTAACAGGCATAAGGTGGTATCTTAGTGTAGTTTTGATTTGCATTTGCCTGATCATTAGTGATGTTGAACATCTTTTCATGTGCCTATTGGCCATCAATATATCTTCTTTGGAAAAATCTCTCTTCACATCCCCTGCCCATTTTTTGATCAGGCTGTTTGTTTTTTGTTGTTCAGTTGTGTGTGTTGTGTATATATTATGGAGATTAACGTGTTGTCGGACATATGATTTCCAAATATTTTCTCCCAATTGGTGCGTTGTCTTTTTGTTTTGATCCTAGTTTCTTTTGCCTTGCAGAAACTCTTTAGTCTGATGAAGTCCCACTTGATCATTTTTTCTTTTGTTTCCCTTGTCTGAGAAGACACGGTGTTCACAAATATCCTTTTAAGGTCAATGTCCAAGAGTGTACTACCTATATTATCTTCCAGAAGTATTCTGGTGTCAGGACTTATCTTCAAGTCTTTGAGCCTTTTTGAGTTTATTATGTGTATGGAGTGAGATAATGGTCTATTTTCATTCTTTTGCATGTAGCTGCCCAGTTTTCCTAACACTATTGAAAAGACTATCTTTTCTCCATTGTATGTTCTTGGCACATTTGTCAAAGATTAGCTATCCATAGTTGTGTGGCTTAATTGCTGGGCTTTCAGTTCTGTTCCATTGATCTGTGTGCCTGTTTTTGTACCAGTACCATGCTGTTTTGATCACTATGACTTTGTAGTACATTTAGAAGTCAGGCATTGTAATGCCTCCAGCTTTGCTCTTTTTTCTCAGTATTGCTTTAGCAATTTGGAGTTTTTGATTGCCACATATTAATTTTAGGATTCTTTCTTCTATTTTCATGAAGAATGTCATGGTATTCTGATTGTGATTGCATTAATTCTGTAGATTGCTTTCGGTAGTATGGGCATTTTAACAGCGTTTATTCTTCCAATCCATGTGCATGGAATCTCTTTCCATCTCTTTATGTCTTTATCTATTTCTTTCAATAATGTCTTATAGTTGCATTGTATAAATCCTTCACCTCCTTGGTTAACTTATTCCTACGTACTTCATTCTTTTTGTTGCGACTGAAAATGGAATTGTATTCTTGAGTTCTCTTTCTGTAAGTTCGTTATTAGAGTACAGAAATGCAATTGATTTTTGTAAGTTGATTTTGTACCCTGCCAATTTACTGTAGTTGTTAATAATTTATAATAGTTTTCTGATGGATTCTTTAGGGTTTTCTATATATAAAATCATGTCATCTGCAAACAGTGAAAGTTTCACTTCTTCACTCCCTGTTTGGATTCAATTTATTCATTTCTCTTGTCTAATTGCTCTGGCTAAAACCTCCAGTACTATATTGAATAAGAATGGTGATAGTGGGCATCCTTGTCTTGTTCCTGTTCTCAGAGGGATGACGTTCAGTTTTTCCCCATTGAATATGATGTTGGCTGTGGGTTTGTCATATATGTCCTTTATTACCTTGAGGCAATTTCCTTCTATCCCCATTTTGTTAAGAGTTTTTATCATAAAACGTTGTTGGATCTTGTCCAATGCTGTCTCTGCATCTGTTGAGATGATCATGTGGTTTTTATTCCTCATTTTGTTAATGTTATGTATCACATTGATTGATTTGTGGATTTTGAACCATTCTGTGTCCCTGGTATAAATCCTGCTTGGTCCTGATGTATGATGTTTTTGATGTATTGCTGTATTTGGTTTGCTAATATTTTGTTGAGGATTTTTACAGCCATGTTCATCAGTGATATTGGCCTGTTATTTTCTTTTTTAATGTTGTCCTTGTCATGCTTTGGTATCAGAGTGATGTTGGCCTCGTAGAATGTGCTAGGAAGCATTCCATCTTCACTAATTTTTGGAATAGCTTCAGAAGGATATGTATAAAGTCCTCTCTGAAATTTTGGTAGATTTACCCAAGGAAGCCATATGGTCCTGGGCTTTTATTCTTTGGGATGCTTTTGATTACTGTTTCAATCCCTTTACTATGATTGGTCCATTCAGATTATCTGTTTCTTATTGATTCAGCTTTGGAAGGTTTTAAGAGTCTAAAAATGTATCCATTTCCTTTAGATTGTCCATTTTGTTGGCATATAGTTTTTCATAGTATTCTCTTATAATCTGTTGTATTTCTGTGGTATCCATTGTTATTTCTCCTCTTTCACTTATGGTTTTATTTATCTGAGCTTTCTCTTTTTTTTCCCTTTGTACATCTCACTAGTGCTTTGTCAATTTTATTTATCTTCTCAAAGAACCAGCTCTTTGTTTCATTGATCCTTTCTACTGCCTTTTTTCTTTCAGTAGCATTTTTTTTATTCTCTGATTTTTATTATTTCTATCCTTCAGCTGAATTTGGCCCTTCTTTGTTCTTCTTTTTAATTCAGTTAAGTGTGGTTTGAGATTATTTATTTTGGATTTTTATTGTTTATTAAGGTGAGCCTGTATTGCAATGAATTTCCCTCTTAATATGTCTTTTGCTGCATCCCATATGAGTTGGTATGGTGTGTTTTCATTTTCATTTGTCTCTAGATATTTTTTTATTTCTCTTTTAATTTCTTCAATGTTCCATTGGTTGTTCCATACCATGTTGTTTATTCTCCACATCTTTGTCCCTTTCTCGGCTTTTTTCTAGTAATTAATTTCTGACTTTAGAGCATTGTGATTGGAAAAAATGCTTATTATTATTTCAATCTTCTTAAATTTATTGAGGCTTGCATTGTTTCCCAACATACAGTCTATCTTTGAGAAGGTTTCACACACACTTGAGAAGAATGCGTATTTTGCTGTATTTGGATGGAGTGTTCTATGTATGTCTGTTAACTTGTCTAGCTTTTCATTTAATTCCACTGTTTCCTTGTTGATCTTCTATCTGTATGATCTATCCATTGATGTGAGTGGAATATTCAGGTCCCCTACTATTGTTGTGTTATCATTAATATCTTATTTTACGTTTGGTAATAGTGGCTTTATGTACGTTGGTGCTCTTGTGTCAGGTGCGTAGACATTTATAAATGTTATTTCTTCTTGATGGAGTGTCCCTTTTATCATTATATACTGCTTCTCTTTGTCTCTCTTTGTCTGTCTTATCTTGAAGTCTACTCTGTCTGATATAAGTATTGTGACACCTGCTTTCTTTCCTTTGCCATTAGCTTGAAGTATGGTCCTCCATTCTCTCACTCTGAGCCTGTGTTTGTCATTGGAGCTGAGATGTGTTTCCTGGAGGCAGCATATTGTTGGGTCTTGTTCTTTAATCCATCTTGTCACTCTGTGTCTTTTTATTGTAGAATTCAATCCATTTACATTTAGAGTGATTATCAATATATCAGGGCTTAATGCTGCCATTTTATCACTGCTTTCCTGGTTCTCCTAAATTTCCTTTGTTTCCTATCCTGTATATTTTTGTTTACCAGTTGAATTATGTAGTCTTGTGACGCATTTTTTTGTTTTCTCTTTATTCATTATTTGTGTCTCTGTTTTCCTTTTTTTTCAGTGGTCACCACTAAGTTTGTATTCAAAATCTTGAGGATAAGATAGTCCATTTTCTGATGGCCTCTTATTTCCTTAGACTAAACCTATTCAGCTCCTTTCCTCTTCCTCTCTGAAGTTGTTTTCCTCACATCTTATTCCATCTTGTGTTGTGAGTTTGTGGCTAAAATGACAAGATTATCTTTGTTTTTATTGTTTTCCTTCCCTTTATCTTTAATTCTATGCTTGAGTATTTGCTAACTTGTTCTGATTCTGTCTGCCTATTTATCTCTTTACTACATGCTTTGTAATCCCTTTCTCCTTTATTTTTTCAGGTATGAGGCCTCATTGAGGATTTCTTATAAGGGGAGGTCTTGTGGCTATGAACTCCCTTAGCTTTTGTTTGTCTGGGAAAGCTTTCCTTTCTCCTTCATAACTGAAGGATATTTTCACTGGATAGAGTATTCTTGGCTGAAAGGTTTTGTCCTTCAAAGATGTGAATATGTCATTCCTTTCTCTCCTAGCCTATAAGGTTTCTGCAGAGGAATCTGCTGACAGCCTGATACGGGTTCCTTTGTAGGGTATTTTCTTCTGCCTTGCTGCCCTTAGTATTCTTTCTTTGTCATTCACTTTCGTCAGTTTCACTACTATATTGCTTGCTGTAGATCTTTTTACATTGACATATTAGGAGATCTGATATCTTCTTCAACATGGATTTCCATCTCCTTCCCTAGGTTTGGGAAGTTTTCTGCTATTATTTCTTTGAACAAGCTTTCTGCTCCATTCTCCTTCTCTTCTCCTTCTTGAATACCTGTCATTCTTATGTTGCATTTCCTAATTTGTCAGATATTTCTCAAGGCTTTCTTCATTTCTTTTTAGTCTTATTTCTCTCTCCTCCTCTATCTGGACCATTTCACATGTCTATCTTCCATTATGCTGAAATGCTCCTCTATGATGTTCACTCAAGCATTCAGTGAATCCATATTTTGTTTTATTTCTTCCATTGTGTCTTTCATCTCCAATATTTCTGATCGATGCTTCTTTATAGTTTCAATCTCTTTTGTGATGTAGCTCCTGAACTGGTTGAATTGTTTACCTATATTTTCTTTTAACTCATTGAGTTTTTTGAAGACAATTATTTTGAATTCTGTCTCATTTAGATTACATATTTTTGTGTCTTCAAGACTCAATTCTTGGCACTTGTCATTTTCTCTCTGGTCTGGAGATCTAATATAATGTTTAATATTGCTATAGGGTGTGGCTCTGTTTTTTCACATCCTGGTGTTATTTCTCACAGTTACCACCCATCACCACTGGGTGGTGGTCAAGAGCCTCATATTCTGAGCCATCTCCCTTCTGGAGGATCCTAGGCACTGGAGCTGGCACTCGGCAGGTGGGGGAGGAGCACTTTCTCCTGCATGCTCTTGGGCTTTTCTCACTCTCCTATTGCTATCTGCTCTCCCGGGGTGTTGGCTTGATGAGGTCATCCCCTGCAAAAGCTTTAGCCCCAGTAGAGGGCTTCCCTCTAGGTTGAAAGTGCCCTTGGGGATCCTGATGTTCCCATGAATGAACATCTTCTCCCTCATTCCTTCCCTCTTGGAAGTCTCCCGTGGTCCCGGATCTCAGTCTTTAGGCAAGAGACCAAAGTTTTTTCACCTCCTCTGAGGGGGGCTCCAGCCTCTCCACCCTCCATTGTATGGCTGCATGGTTATCTCAGAGTTTTTTGTGTTGTGCTTGGATGTCCTCTATTGGAGTATGAACGTCCTTTTCATTGTATGGTGGAAGGGAGAGATTATTGAGAAAGCTCAATCCACATGTTGCTGGCATCACTCATAAACTTTTAATTATTATCAAGCCAAAGTATAGAATTTTGTCTGCCACTAACAAACCCTACTGTGCACTGCATCTTAATCATAGCCTTCCAAGAGCAGCCACTATCCTAAATTTTATATTCATTGCTTACTTGAGTGATTTTTATTATATCTCTACACAACATTATTTAGTTTTGGCTATTTTTTAAGAACTTGCTCTGTAGTTTACTTTTTTAATCTCCAGTATGCTTCTTGTCACCATCTGAAATTTTATTGTTCATTGATAATAGAATAGATATCTTACATAAGGAATTTTAAATACCATATCTTTTCCTTATACCCTGAAAATATGGCATGACTGTAGTCATAGCTAAATCACTTTTTCATTACATTTTTTTATTTTGATATAAGTATAGCCTCACATGCCATTTAAGAAATAATGCTGGGAGACCCTATGTACATTTTACCCAGTTTTCCCCAAGTATAGCAGCTTGTACAACTATTGTACAATATCACAACCAGGATATTGACTGACACAGTCAAGATAGAAAATATTTCCATCACCAAAAGAACCCTCTTCTACCTTTTTATAGACATACTCACTTCCTCCTGCCCCCACCCTCTACTAACTCTGGCAACCACAAATCTGCTCTCCATTTCTATAATTCTATCATTTTGAGAATGTTCTGTAAGTGAGATCATAAAGTCTGTAGCCTTTTGGTACATATATTTCTCAAAAGATTTATCCAGGGAATTAAGACATGTTCATACAAAAACCATACATGAATGTTTATAACAGCTGTACTTGTAATAGACCAAAACTGGAAAAATCCCAGGTATTCTTTGATGGTAATAATTAAATAAATTGTGGTACGTTCATACCTTGGAATACTACTCAGAATACAAAATGAGTGAACTATTGATATAGCCTGAATGGTTATATGATTTTCACACCATTCAGAGGTTCTGGCAATATTCACATCAGTGTAGTAAGAACATGTAGATGCTAATCATTTCTAGTTAATCCAGATCAATGTACAACTTTTCTGCAGTTTTATTGAATTTTAGAAATCAAATATTTAGCACAGGCAGGTTTTTTAAATCCAAACAAAAATAAATAATAAAATATTGTGAGTGAGTCTCCTGTTAATTTATTGAGTATTAGTTGGCAATAATTTTTATGAAATTTGGCCAGTATGATCTTTGGAGGTTTACAGGGATTTAAAAGGTAAGTCCTGGGCCAGCCCACATGGCCTAGTGATTAAATTTGGTACACTCCACTTCAGTGGCCCAGGTTTGTTTCCCGGGGGTGGACCTACACCACTTGCCTGTCAGTGACCTTGCTGTGGCACCAGCTCACATACAAAAACAGGAAGATTGGCAACAGATGTTAGCTCAGGGAAAATCTTCCCTAGTAAAATAATTAAAGCTAAACAATAAAAGATAAAATCTAAATCCTAGGGAAGTAGTACATACTAAACAATAATTATTTATTACTTGTTTGACAATTATCCAACAATTTGCAAACAATGTAAAAAATTACAATGAAAATAAACTGAGAAGTTTTTCATCTATGTATTATATACATGTACACCCATATATACACCTTGGGTATATATATGCTATGTGTTTGTGTATATATATATATATATATATATATATATGTATGTATGTATGTATATGCATGTATATAATTTCTTGTTATTCTACAAGTTTACCCAACAATATACAGGCATACCTAATTTTATTGGGCTTTCCTTTATTGTTCTTTGAAGATATTGCATTTTTTACGAATTGAATGTTTGTCACATTGAGCAAGTCTATCAGCAATACTTTTCCTACAGCATTTACTCACTTCATGCATCCATGTCACATTTTGGTAATTCTCACAGTATTTCAAACTTTTTCATCATTATTATATTTGTTATGGTGATCTGTTATCAGCAATCTTTGATGTTTCTATTGTAATTATTTTGGGGTGCCACAAACTGCACCCTTGTAAGACAGTGAACTTAATTGATAAATGTTTTGTGTGTTCTGACTGCTCCACCAACTAGCTATTCCTCCATCTTTCTCCCTCTCCATGGGCCTCCTTATCCCCTGAGACACACCAATATTGAAATTAGGCCAATTAATAACCTTAAAATGCCCTCTAACAGTTCAAGTGAAAGGAAGAATCACAATTCTTTCACTTTAAATCAAAAGCTAGAAATGATTACACCTATTGAGGAAGGCATGTAGAAAGCTAAGATAGGCTGAAAGCTGGGCTTCTTGAGGCAAACAATTACCCAAGTTGTGAATGCAAAGGAAAAGTTTTTAAAGAAATTAAAAGTGCTATTGCAGTGAACACTGGAATGTTAAGAAAGCAAAAAACCTTATTGCTGATTATGCAGAAAGTTTTAGTGGCCTGATAGAAGACCAAATCAGCCACAACATTCTCTTAAGCCAATGCCTAATCCAGAGCAAGATCCTAACCTTCTTCAATTCTATGAAGGTGGAGAGAGATAAGCAAGCTACAGAAGAAAAGTTTGAAGCTAGCAGAGTTTGGTTCATGAGGCTTAAGGAAGAAAGCCATCTCCATAACATAAACATGCAAGGTGAAGCAGCAAGTGCTGATGTGGAAGCTGCAGGAAGTGGTCCAAAAGATCTAGCTAAGATAATTAATGAAGGAGGATATGCTAAACAAAAGATTTTAAATGCAGCCAAACAGCTTTATATTGGAAGAAGATGTCATCTAGGACTTTCATATCTAGAGAGAAGTCAATACCTGGCTATAAAGTTTCAAAGGACAGGCTGACTCTCTTGTTAGGGGCTAATGTAGCTAGTGAATTTAAGTGCTTATTTACCACTCCAACAATCATAAAAGCCCTTAAAAATTATGCTAAATCTTCTTTGCCTGTACTCTATAAGTGGAACAAGAAAGCCTGGATAATATCACATCTGTTTACAACATGGCTTACTGAATAATTTTAGCCCATTGTTGAGACATACTGCTCATAAAAATAAAATCCTTTCAAATTGTTACTGTTCATTGATAATAGGCCAGGTCACCCAAGAGTTTTGATGGAGATTCACGAATTAATGTTGTTTTTGTTCCTGCTAACACAACATCCATTCTGAAGCCATGGATCAAGACTAATTTAAACTTTCAAGTCTTATTATTTAAGAAATACATTTTGTAAGGCCATAGCTACCACAGATAGTGATCCCTCTGACAGATTCAGCAAAGTAAATTGAAAAGGATTCACCATTCTGGGTGCCATTAAGAACATTCATGATTCAAGGGAAGAGGTCAAAATATCAACATTAACAGGAATTTGGAAGAAATTGATTCCAACTCTCATGGATGACTTTCAGGGGTTCAAGACATCAGTAGAGTAAGTAACTGCAGATGTGATGGAAATAGCAAGAGAACTAGAATTAGAAATGGGGCATAAGATGTGACTTAATTGCTGCTATCTCATGATAAAACTTTAATGGGTGAGGAATTGTTTCTCATGGATGAGCAAAGAAAATAGTTTCTTTAGAGGGAAACTACTCCTAGTGAAGATGCTGTGAAAATAGTTGAAATTACAACAAAAGATTTAGTCTATTACATAAATTTAGTTGATAAAGCAGCAGCAGGATTTGATAAGATTGACTCCAATTTTGAAAGAGGTTCTACGCAGTTAATATGCTGTCAAACAGCATTGCATGCTGAGGAGAAATCATTTGCGAAAGGAAGAGCCAATCAACATGGCAACCTTCACTGTTTTCTTATTTTAAGAAATTGCCACAGTCACCCCAACCTTGAGCAACCACCACCCTGATCAGTTAGTGGCCATCAACATTGATGAAAGACCCTCCACCAGCAAAAAGAGTATGACTTGCTGAAGGCTCAGATGATGGTTAGCATTTTTTAGCAATAAAGTATTTTTTAATTAAGGTATGTGCATATTTTTCAGACATAATGCTATTGCACACTTAATAGACTACGGTATAATGTAAACATAAATTATATGCACTGGGAAAGGAAAGAGTTTGTGTGACTCGCTTTATTGCAGTGGTCTGGAATCACACTCACAATATCTCTGAGGCATGCCTGTAATGATATGTTTAATAAGGCATACATGTGATTGACATGTAAATGTTTTGGCTTTTACTTTTCTTGGATGTATATTACTATTTCATTTTTTTCTATGTTAACTATAAGTCTGCATATAAACAAATTCTTTAACATGGGAAAATATTTACAATATAAAGTGGAGTTTTTAAAAGTAGCTTGCGTGAGAGTGTACATATTTGATCTAAATTGCATTTAAAAAATAAAAGTATAAAATTTTAAAAGACATTTACTCAAGTGTTCATAATCTGGATATGGTATCACAGATTGTATTTATTTTCTACTTTGTAAACTTTTATAACTTCTAAATTTTCAACAAAGAATATAAAGAAGTAATAAAAAGAATTATTTATTTTATCATGACCAGTTATTTCGGCACTTAAAATAATAGTATGAATGAACCAATGGATCAGGCAATGTGGTTATCTCAATTATATAGAGTTATTGCTATTTCATTTCTACATCTCAAGAAAGTAAGACTGAAAAACATGGGAGTAATTGGTCCAAATTTGAGTAAAAATCGAATTGTGGCAGAATTGTCAAATCCAGTTCTAACTCCAAAGTTTATGGCTGATGGCTACATAAATATTATTATGCATGTGCCTTAGTGAATACATTTTTCGAAAAAATAATTACTAAAAATTAAAGGACAAAACAAAATAAGCACTTTTTTTTCAAAAAAGCAAGATTCACTTTAGGGTTATGTCAATAGAAATCTGTCATATTTGGACGGTGATTAGAGAATACTTTCCCTTAATTTGTAAATATTTTCTTCACATATATTTCAGATTGACACTAAAAAAGTATTCGTTAAAATAATTTGAAGTTCAAATTGGAGTTAAATGAGGAACTAGTGAAAATTATGTGGACCCAGGATTTTAAAGTACTAGACATTCTCCTTTTTCTAGAGATCTGTCTCTCCTGTGCAGTCATTATATTCAATGTGAAGCTACAATATCACTATAATTATTAAGTCTAAGGTGTTCCATTGTGAATGACAAAAATCTATTTATTCACCTCCTCACTAAGGGGGTTTATAAATGTAAGAGATAAAGACTTTATATTAGATAGATAAAGATATAAATAAAGATGAGATATTTTACTTTGAATTATGGAAGAGATAGTCCCTTGATGTTCGAGATAATTAAGTAGAGATTTGAATTGTTTTTATTTTTAATTATATATGATTGCTTATTAGTATGTACATACATAGAGAGAAATTTAGGCCAATAAATATTGTTCTCTCAGATGCCAACTTGGTACCTCTACATAGATCAAACATATATTTCATACATAGCCAATTAGAATTCTGAATTAACCAAAATCCAAATGAGGAGAAAGAATTTTACAACTTTTCTTGCTTTTTTCATGTCTAAAAACGACATCATTTAGTTATTATATCTAAAAGGCAAGATATTTAGCCTTGATTCCTTTCTTTTCTATCACACATCTCAGCCTGTGGACCAATCCTCTCAACTAAATCACAAACATGTTCACTCCTCTCAGTGAGTGACTACCTGCAGTCTATGATGCTATCTTTTTTGCCTGGACTACCATAATGGTCTTTTAACTGTTCTCCCTACTCCATTGCATGCCCATATCCCACCATGATCAATTTACCACACAGCATTCAGGTTATGTCACCCATGCTGGAAACCTTTTATTGATTTCCCAGAGCAGAATAATGATTGAAAACTCTTTCTCTGGCCTTAAATGAACCTACATGGCCTGGTCCCTGCCTGCCTCTGCAAAACTCATCTGGCACTACTCTCCCTCTAGCCCACAATGTCCCAGACCCCACCCCTCATATTTTTGTTGGTCTCTCCTACATCAGGCTCATACTTACCTTAGAGCCTTTGCCCTTGTTATCCTCTCTGCCTGCAATCGTCTCCCTTGATCTCTCCATGGTTAGATCATTCTTAGTCAGATCTCAGACTAAAATTCACCTGATAGGAGATCTTCCCTGAAAAATCATCCACCTATTTTGACTCTCTCCCATTGCATTTATAGAAGTCATTTGCCATTTGGGGCTGCCCAGCATCACACCAACATTCCTACAGGGAGAATATCCCAAGATAATTGGGAAATAGATCATTGCCCAGAATAACAAAAATTAATAGAAAGAATATATAGTGTCTAAATCAATTCTCTGGAAAGTAGAACGTAAACCACTGGATTAATTTTGGCCAAACTTGATGGTTTCACCAAGGAATTTAAGTCCTAAGAGCATGTAATATTGGTAAATTATCAATATGTATGAGATTATGTTTTGTGATTGAAGAAGGGTCAAGACCTCAGTGTGTTAGTGTAAATTTCCTGCTGTCAGCCCTAGTGGAAACATCTCCATCAAGCCATCATTTTAAAATCATATTTTTGTGTGGAGACACCCTTGTTTATACCAAAGCATGTTTCTGTACCCATTGTTGCAATTCTGTGAGCTGATACTCTTTCAATATGCTAATTTTCTACATGCTTAAAAAATTGTCATCTATTGTGTGCAAAGAATAAAAATGAATAGAAAACAACAATAACACACCACTATAAATCTATTAGAATACCTACAATTCAAAAAATAAACAATAAAAAAGGCTAGTGAGGATGTGGAGCAACAGGAATTCTCATTCATTGCAGGTGGAAATGCAAAATGATGAAGCCACTGTGGAACACAGTTTGATGGTTTGTTACAAAGCTAAATATTATCTTACAATACAACCCAGCTTGCGCATTCAGAGATATTTACTCAAAAGAAATGAAAACATATGTTCTCACAAAAAATATGTACAGGAATTTTCATTGAAGCGTTATTCATAATCACTAAAAACTGGAACTGATCAACATGTTCTTCAACATCAACATGTTCTTCAACATATGAATGGGTAAAAAAACTGGTACAAACATAAAATGGAATACTATTCAGTAACAAAAAGGAATGATGATCTCATTTGATGCAGGAAAAGCATTTCACAAAATTCAACATCCTTTCCTGACAAAAAAAAAAACCCCACAACAAATTGAAGATAGAAGCAAACCTTTTCAATATAATAAAGGCTTACATGAAAAGCCCAGAGTTAACATCATAGTCAATAGCAAAACAACGAAAGACCCAAATCTTTTCCTCTAAGATCAGGAATAAGAAAGGATCACTACTTTTACTGCTTCTACTCAACATAGTGCTGGAGTCCTAGCCAGTGAAGTTAGGAGAGAAAAAGAAAGCAAAATCATCCAAACTGGAAAGAAAGAAATACAATTATCGGCATTCACAGAGAACATAATTTTATTTACAGAAAATCTTAAATATTCTATTAAAAAAGCTGTTTAGAACTAATAAATAAACTCATTTTTGGATACAAAGTCAATAAACAAAATTAGTTGCACTTTTATACACTAAAATGAACAATCCAAAAAGGAAATTAAGGAAATAATTGTATCTACAATAACATCAAAAAGAATGAAGTATTTAGAGTAAGCTAAATCAGGGAAGCAAAAGATTTGTACACTAGGGACTATGGAATGTTGCTGAAAGAAATAAATAAATGGAAAGGCATCACATAGTCATGAATTGAAAGACTTAATTTTATTAAGATGTCAATACTACCCAAAGCGATCTATAGATTCAATACAATCTCCATCAAAATCCCAGTGACCTTTTTGGCAAAATGAAACATCCATCCAAGGACCACAAAGGTCAAACCACACAGGACCCTTAACATCCAAAACAAAATTGGAAGTCTTTCACTTTTAAAACTTATTACAAATTTACAGTAACCAAAACAATGTGGCACTGGTATAAAAAGGCATAAACTGATGGAATAGGCTAGGGAGCCTAGAAAGAAACCCTCATATTTATGGTCAAATGATTTTTGACACCAATGCCAAGACCATTCAATTGGGAAAAGACAGTCTTTTGAATAAAAGCTGTTGGACCTTTTCCTTTCACCATATACAAAAATTAACTCAAAATGGATTGAAGATTCAAATGTAGGACCTAAGACTATAAAACTTGTTGAAGGAAGCATAGAGGAAAAGCTTTAAGACATTATATTTAGCAATGATTTCTTGGATATAACACCTAAATCACAGGCAATAAAAGTAAAAATAGATAAATACAATGGAATATTATTCAGCTCTAAAAAGAAAGGAAATCATGTTACATGCTACAACATGAATGAACTTTGAGGACATTATGCTGAGTGAGATGAACCTGTGACAAAAACTTAAATCCTGTGTTATTCCACTTATATGAGGTATATAGAGTAGTCAAATTCATAGAAATAGAAAGTAGAATGGTGGTTACCAGGGACTGAGTGCAGTGAGAGGGGAAAACAGGAATTATTGTTTAATGGGAATAAAGATTCAGTTTTTAATATGAAAATTTTGTGGAGATCTGTTGTACAACAATAGGAATATGCTTAAAACTACTGAACTGTACACCTAAAAATGGTTAAAATGGCAAGTTTTATGTCGTTTTACCACAATTAAAAATTTAAAAGAAAATCAAGAGATCACATAACAATTCAGATTTGTGTCTTTTCCTTTAAACATCAGCAGCTCTGGAAACTCTAGGCCCACATGCTTCCCAGTTTGCCACAGTTTCTAGCTTTCCTCATTTGCCCATTTGCTTGACTGGCTTATGTCATGACTTGAGTGGCAACCCTGGGAATGGCAAAGTACTCAAGTTAGAAGAAGGCCTTAGTGACTACCATGTTCTTGATAAAACCCCACAAAAGTCAACCATATTGTAAACATCTCTTTAATGGTCTCCCCAGTAAACTGAGAGACAATAGTGACAATGATTGTGTCTTTTCACACCATGATGCAAGCTCTCGGTGCAATGCCAGGTTAAAAAACCAAAAGGTAAATAACATGTTACTGAATAAAAGGAAGTTTTTTAAAAAAGTCTTTTTAGGAGACTCCTGGATCCTAGGATGGAATACAAATGTGACAAAATAATCTAAATGTATTATCAATAAGGTACTGGAAGACTGGAAATAGAATTAGTCTGTGAGACTAAAGGCAAAGAAATCCTACATAAATACTATACTTAACTTTATAAGGTTGTTTTCCATGAAATATTAAATAAAAATCTGAAGCCACTATATATGTATAATGGAATCAAACAATTAAATAAGAACTCCTAATTAACATAATTACATTTAGATGGTTACATATAGAAATATTTATAGAGATGTGTGTACTCACGGGTTTATAAACACAGATAGATTTTCTTGCTTGGTAGCTGAAGGCTTTAGTAGCCAATGTCACTCCAGTAGCAATGAGCACTCCTAGTACCCAAATCTTGGTTTCTATTACCATTCTTCCATAAAGAGAAATGTGGTTGCTTAGATAAATGGTTGATTCTAGCACTGGGGTAAGAAATATACAAGATGAGCCCAGAGCATCTTATAGTGCCAGAAATTAAGAAAGTGTTCAAAACACACGCACACATACACATCAAAAGCACTGACTGGCTTATGTCAAAGAGGCAAGGTAATCAACCAAAAGAGCTCCTAATGGGCAAAGCTGGAACCCATCTGAACAACAAGATAAATAAAGTAGTACTGGCTTATAATTCATTTTACAAAATACATATCCATGAGTCTTCACTGATATAAATAAATGATTGAACAAATAATTAAATGGGGAAAGAGTAGACAAATCTGTGCAGAACAATATCAAACAATTTATGTAGATAGCTCACATGTATGGAGGTGAAATATAACTCCCTACTTCTTAAGTGTGGACTGCATGTAGTAACTTCTTTCCAAAGAGCACAGTATGAAAAGGAATGGAGGGAAGAATAATTTGTGAATGTAGAAACCTGACAAACACTACCTCGGCCAGCTGATCAAGGTCAACATTAACAGTGATAGGTATATCAATAGTATACACACTTGATATGACACGAGGACAACAGCACTTTACTTCTGTGATCTTCCTTCCAAAATTACATACACTCAGCCTAATTAGAAACACATCAGACTAATCCCAATTTAGGAACATGCTGCAAAATATTTGACCTGTACTCCTCAAAATTGTTAAGGTCATCAAACAAAAAAGAACAGTCAGAGAAACTGTTCCAGCCAAGAGGAGCTTAAGGAGACAACTAAATATAATGTAATATCCTGGATGGGATCCTCTAAGTGAAGAAAAACATTGTGGAAAACTAAGGAAATATGAATGAACTACGAACTTTAGTTAATTAGAATGTATCAATATTGGTTCATTACCTACAACAAATGCACCATACTAGTGTAAATTGTTAATAATAGAGGAAACTGGTTGCAAGGTGTATAGGAACACTCTGTACAATCTTTTCAATTTTCTATAAATCTAAAAACATTCTAACATAAGTTTACTAAAAAAAAAAAAAACTGAATAGAACAGTACTTACCACGATCTCATTTTTTTTCTTTTTACTTGACTTTTTCTTTTTTTTCTGACTCCTTTCTAGATTGTTAGTTCCTTGGGAGTAAGAATTGTGTTTTTTTTCTCAATGCACATCAATAAATATATAGTGAGTGAAATATTCAAATGCCCTCTCTATCTCAATCTGGAGTGTTCCAATAGTCTGAGAAATAGCTTTTCTCCTCTCTTGTAGATCTTGCTTCCTTCTTCTTTTCTGACTCTTTTCAAATAATTCCCATAGCTTTTATATTTAACTGTCATAACAGTTCTTTTACCAACTCAAGAAGGGAAGTTTTACACATCATTCCTCAGCCTACTAGTTTTAAAGTATGTCTTTACTTTTCCCACAAAGAACCGTGCAATTACAGACAAATCGATGGATTCTGGATCTCCATCTACCATTTTGAAACCTCCTTTGAAAAGTTCTTTGGATGCTAAGTCATTCTTAATATATTTCTACATTTGATTGCTTTAGCATTTAATCTGGGGCTATTCTTTAATTACAGATTTTTGGGTGCCAATTTCTCTATTTCTGTGTCCCAATTGTAGATTTCTGAATGAGAATATAAATTTGATAAGACATAATTTAAAGTTTCTCTCTGCTCCTGAAATTCAGTGATTATTATCAGCCATTTCACTCTTCTAACCACCGAAGCAACTTCCTAATCGAAAGGTTGGTGTTTTTGCTTTTTATTTCAACTTCAGGATTTCTGGAACAACTTCCTTCCCTTTCTCCAAAACGTAAACTATATCCATTGAAAGTATATTTTCAGATTTTGCCTTCCTTCTCTTTCTCTGAGTTTGGTAGTGTGCCTATATGGCTGAAACTACCTTCGGTTTTCTTGGGGATTCATCCAATTTCAAACAGCTGTGTTATTTAAATGTTGGAGTTTTTCTGGAATTTGTCTTATGGCCTTTAAAATGAGAAAGTGAATGGGTATGTGTGTCAGATGCTACTAAGTCTTTTTCACTGGGGTTCCATATATTTATTGAAAAAATTTATTAATAAGATTTCTATCACAGAAATACCTAGAAGTTCTATAATGAAATATTTTATACGAAAGTCCTCTTTCATTTCAATTAATCTAATTATTGTTTTTATTATTGGGGGCTAATACTTATTAAGTAAATACAAGGCACCAAGCTCTTCTGTAAGCATTTTGCCAGTACCAAAACATTTACTGTTTATACGCTTGTTAGGAAGATATGACAGTTACTATTATTTCACAGATGAGAAAGATGTGTCACTGAGAAATTAAATCAATTGCCCAGAGTTATAGCTGGAAAATTGTGGAAATAGAATTCAAACTAATAAAACCTAGCTCCAGAGTTCAAATTTTAACAAGTACATGCCACTTAAAGTAAATAGTTTGGAGATGATTTTGTTACACTATTCTTTCTTCTGAAAATATAATAGGAATTAAAATTCTTGATTTTTTTTTCTTTGGGAATGTTCTAGAGCTTGAGGGACCCCTGGTTTTTCAGCTTTCTGTTTTACATGTGAATCTCATCTCACAGCAACTGTTTTTAAGAGCTCCGCATCTGTAGCGGATCTTGTGTTAGTAGAAAACTGCTTTCTCTCTTGAAGCAATTGAGATGGATTTCTTAGTGCCTATCCTCGGCCTAGTTACTGGTAGGTGGAAATTCTTGGCTGCTTTCTTTTCCCATCCAACTTTCCTTCACCTTCTAAATGTCCCTGATAGTTCATTAGCCCTTGATCTGTACAGAATTTGGTTTCACATGGTATAAGATTTGTACCTCCTGGTTTCATTATAGCTCACTGGAGGGTCCCTTCTGTTTTCAGAGAGCCCTGTCTTCAGTCTAGTTCCAGTGTGGCTCCTGGGCTCAGCCAATATCACCCCCTTCAGCTGTCCTCTATGTCAGGCTGTTTGTGGGTTTCGTCTGCCGCTAGTCCACACATTGCCTCATTCCTTTGTTGAGATTTTCCCAAAATTCCGTGATTAAATTCCCATTTGAGATGCCTAAAGTAGTTTCTGTTGACTAGAGTCTGATAATTACAGATATTTATCTATGTTTCAAATTTTCCTGGGCTTTTAATGAATGTTGTTGATTTTTCATTGTAGAAATTCACTGAATGTTTGTTGATTAGGATAATAAATTGGCTGAGGAAAGGTTATAAAAATGATGGATTACTAACTATGGAGATTATAAAGATAAGACCTTAATCTAATGAGGAAATAATACCTCTGGCTAGACATACATGTCAAATATCTTGAAATATAATACTTATAAAATTTTTTTTTAACTTATAAGACAACATCACAAGCGCTTCAATGTAACATTCTTTAGTAAGTTGTTCTCTCTCTCCTTTCTCCTTACTTTGACTCCGCACACATTTACACTCACTCTGATTGTGGAGCCCAAAGTTAGCTTTGGCAAATATTATCATCTTTTCCTTCCTTGAGATCTTTTCCATCATGAATACGTTTAACTGTAGGGCCAGCCATTGATCAGAAGCATGCAGTCACCTTTGCAATGGATATAGCCCCTTCCAGTTCACTGACTTGAGATATCTTAAAAATATATAGGAGAGAAGTATGTCTAACTCCACTGGTATAGTTAGAGGCATAACGCTTAGTTTACTTAAGTTTATTTACTATTTACCTGGAGAGTTGCTCAGGCGAATTAACAATCTCCTGACATACAGCATCATAAAAAATTCAAGGAAATAAATGGAAACAAACTGCTAGCTAGAATTAAAATAATCAGATGAGATATACTCTTTTGACATAAAAATGTTAAGAACATAAAGCATCCAGAAAACATTTATAATCTCTGAAGGGTTCCATTCACAGTGACTGGATATTGAAGGCCTGGTCAAAGACATTTTATAATCTTTACAAAATTATATTTTGATGATCAAAGATAGAATATTTTGTATGGTCTAATAATGATTAGTAAAATATTTTTACTTTCACAGCAGAAATCAGCCTATATTTAACAATATAAAATACTTCATTGAGGGAATTATAGGTTATGAAAATGAGAGAATACACAGTTATTTTTAAAGTGATATAGCTCAAATACTATGTGACTGACACAAAACAATAATTACCATTATTTTTATTAACAAACAAGTATTGATTACCCAGTATAAACATAGCATCCTCTTGGATAAAAACATTCATGCTAAAAACTCTGTTTTCTCCCTGCAAAGAGTTTATAGTTTAAGTTGACAGCACTCACAAAACAGAGCAGTAATAGTTTGAAGGCATACAATATAAGGTATTATATACAACATACAACATAAGGTATTATCAGATGTTAGGGTTAAATAATATATAACATTTGCTTTATTTTGAGATTTTTCTGCTCTCTACTTACAATTAATCATGCTCCATATATTTAAGGAATGTGAAGTATTATGCTTATTGGGTAGTAAATAACTATGACCACATAAAAAAACTTCAAAATCTTTGCTCTCTTTCTTATGTTAAAAACCGTTGAGATTATATATGAAAGACAAGAAGCCTGCACTCCATTCTCCACTTTGTTACTCTAGACTTAATGAAAGAAATCGTAGTATCTCTTTGAGGAGTTTGCTTATCAACAATTGCAATAAGGTTGTATATCTCCTAGTTACATGAAAGAGAATTTGATGATTAGTTTGGGAAAAGTCTAAGAATTTCTTTTGAGTTTCTTTCACAAAACAATATCAAAGAGAAGGCATAATTTATTACTCTTAAGGATTTCCTCTACAATGCAGTATTTGTGGCTGTTAGTTTTGTGATTTCTGCACAGAAAGAGAGATGGTCAGTCCCTGTAGCGAACAGAAACAGCGCTGTTTCTAGATTATCAGGTTCTATCAAGGTTCTAGATTATCAGCCCTGCATGCTATGTGTTACAGACCTATTTACTGAGTCTCTGATTTATGAAGCTAAGACAGGAAGAGTTAGCAGCATTGTTGTAGCAATTTCCCAGTCCAGTGATCTGCAAATTGTTGCCCCAATCACTCCATCAACATGTCTTTCCCGTGCTTCCTCCTTTCCCTCACTAAGTTGTAGTTGTGGAACAGCTCTCTCTGGGGTATTGCTGCCCCAGGTTGCTATGCAGACAGAGCAATAATAGATATAGAAGAAAAAACAGCTTTTTCCCTCCTCTTGTTACTAACAAATGTGAACTTTTATCTCACTTGGGACTTCAAATATAAGTAAGGCAGGTGAAGTGAGAATAGGAGAATTTCAAAGACATATGGGTCTATTGTCTTTAATACTCCAGGAAGGCAGGGAGCCCAGCTTCCCTTATTCTCATCGACTTGCCACCCACTATTCAAAGGAAATGTTGTGGGTATTATAATCAGTAGTTTTCTCCAATGCTGTTTCATTTGAAAGTATTTTTTGTGAGTTCGCATACCCTCAATGAACCCTCACTCACCTAAAATTTCTAACTGAACATAAACCATTTTAATTTTATGTCTCAAGTGAATAGCCTGTAGATTTCTGAAATTGGTATTAATTTACTTTAATATATTTAAAGACATAGAGCATAAATTCCCTGTTACTAAACCATTGCTAAGAGGTCACACAAGATACATAAGATTCCAGATGGTCTCTGACAAAATGCAGTTTTTAGACATGAAGGGGTTACTATTCTGGCACCAAACTATGTTTAACCTATTGTCATTGATACTTTTATCCATTTCCTGGCAGTTTCTTTGGATTGAGACAATGATGCATGAAGTTTGGAGAGGAACGGAGATGAGAATGAAGTCTGAACATAAAGCTGAACACATGAACACAGAAAGATTTCCTAAGATGTTTCTAGTTTTTTGCTTTTGTCATTAAAGTACCAGGTGACAGGAGTGTATAGAGACTCTATTGGAAAAGAAGTTGGGTTCATAGTAGAAAAGCAGACTAGAGACAAGTCCAAGATGACCAAATAAAAAGGCAAGAAGGTTAGAATTCTGCTAAAGGTAATCCTTATATATTCCCCGTAATTTCCTATAAGTAAGATGGTGACATTCATGGCTTCCAAATAAAGTTCATGCATTTCATAAAGTTCATGAATCTTGCACGATTTGATAAATATTTTAATGTTTTTTACAATTGTTATATCTATAAGATTTTTCTGCAAGATAGATTTCTCTGAAGACTAAAATTTGAAGTAATTATTAAGTAATAGAATGGTTATATTTTTCTTCATGTGTTTGGTGACCATATAAGATTATTTTCTCCCTACACATCTATTTCCAAGTATATGGAATTACCAGACTTCCAAAGAAACTTCTGTTTTCCCTTGGCAGTACAGCTGTGTTTCTCAAAATGCAAACTTCAGTTACCAAGGAAATGCTGGCAAAGCTTCCTTTGGTGACCCCAACAATGCTGCTAATGGTATCACAGTATTTATACTGCACTTAATGTGCATCACAGGGGAATGGCATTTAAAATTCAAAATAACATGTTTAAATAACACGCAATAGACTGAAATGACAGTATATGGCAGAAAACTGTACAAACAGTTCTAAAATATTTACTTATTTGGTTCTATGTTGTGCAAACATGTTGTGATAATATACATAAACAAATATTTAACAACTGTATGCTTAAGCTGTAAATCTAATGTGGGTGTGATAATGTTTACTTAGCTTTGCTTTTCAGATCTTCACAATTCATTTTGTATGAGATAATCTTATATGGAATTCTATAAATATAAGGAAAACTATTATGATTCCTCTCTTCTCTTTCAAGAATTCTACATAAATTTTCTTCACTATTTACAAACTAGACGTTCAGGTACATATGGTTTTAAAATTATGAATTTATAATAAATATGTACATTAGTTATTTCAGTTTAATGTGATTATACAAAACATTATCTGTATGAGGCTTTATTTTAAACACTAGATATTCTTAGATAAATCAGATGTTCTATACCTCATCATTCAGCCTCAAATATATCATAACTATGTATAAGAAGTAGGCTACAATATTTTCAGCCATTAAAAGATATTTTTTGTCCCCCTTTCCCCAAGAATTGAAGTGAATATACTTTTTTTAATATTTATTTTTTTATTGCAGTAACACTGGATTATAACATTATATAGCTTTCAGATGTACATTGTAATATATTTCAAATTCTGTGTAGATTACATCATGTTCACCATGCAAAAACTAATTACAGTGCATCCCCTCACATGTGAGCCTGATCACCCCTTTTGCCGTCCCCCTTTTCCCCTATGGTAACCACCAATCCAATCTCCATTGCTATGTGTTTGTTCATTGCTGTTTTCATCTTCTACTTATGAGTGAGATCATATGGTATTTGACTATCTCCTGACTTATTTCACTTAGCACAATACCCTCAAGGTCCATCCATGTCATCACAAATGGTTGGATTTCATCATTTCTTATGGCTGAGTAGTATTCCATTGTGGGTATATACCACATTTTCTTCATCCATTCATTCCTTGATGGGCACCTAGGTTGTTGCAAGTCTTGGCTATTCTGAATAAGCCTGCAGTGAACATAGGGGTGAATGTATCTTTATGCATTTGTGTTTTCAAGTTTTTTGGTTAGATACCCAGCAGTGGAATAGCTGGATCATATGTTAGATCTGTTCTTAATTTTCTGAGGATACTCCTTACCACATTCCATGGTGGCGGCACCAGTTTGCACTCGCACCAGCAGTGTATGAGGGTTCTCTTCTCTCCACATCCTCTCCAACACTTGTTGTTTCCTGTCTTGTTAATTATAGCCATTCTGACCAGGGTGAGGTGATATCTCATTGTAGTTTTGATTTGCATTTACCCAATAGCTAATGATGCTGAGCATCTTTTCATGTGCCTGTTGGCCATCTGAATATCTTCCTTGGAGAAATCTCTGTTCAGATCTTTTGCCCATTTTTTAATTGGGGTGTTGGTTTTTTTGTTGTTGAGGTGTAGGAGTTCTTTGAATATTTTGGATATTAACCCCTTATGTGATATATGGTTTGCAAATATATTCTCCCAATTGTTAGGTTGTCTTTTCGTTTTGTTGATGGCTTCCTTTGCTGTGCAGAAACTTTTTAGTTTGTTGTACTCCCATTTGTTCATTTTTACTTTTCGTCGCCTTGCCAAGTCAGACATGGTACTTGAAAATATGCTGCTAAGACCAAGGTCAAACAGCATACTGCCTATATTTTATTCTAGCAGTTTCATGGTTTCAGGTCTTACATTCAAGTCTTTAATCCATTTTGAGTTGATTTTTGTGCATGGTGTAAGGGAATGGTCTACTTTCATTCTTTTGCATGTGGCTCCCCAGTTTTCCCAACACCATTTATTGAAGAGACTCTCCTTCTCTATTGTATGCTCTTGGCTCCCCTGTCGAGTATTATCTGTCCATAAATGTGTGGGTTTATTTCTGGGCTCTCGATTCTGTTCCATTGATCTGTGTCTCTGTTTTTGTGCCAATACCATGCTGTTTTGGTTACGATGGCTTTGTAGTATATTTTGAAATCAGGGAGTGTGGTACCTCCAGCTTTGTTCCTTTTTCTCAGGAATCCTTTGGCTATTTGGAGTCTTTTGTTGTGCCATATAAATTTTAAGATTATTTGTTCTATTTCTGTGAAAAATGTTGTTGGAACTTTGATAGGGATTGCACTGAATCTACAGATTGCTTTAGGAAGTATGGACATTTTAACTATGTTAATTCTTCCAATCCAAGAGAACAGAATATCTTTCCATTTCTTTGTGTCTTCTTCGATTTCTTTCAACAATGTTTTATAGTTTTTGGTGTACAGATCTTTCACCTCTTTGGATAAGTGTATTCCTAGTTATTTTATTCTTTTTGTTGCAATTGTAAATGGGATTGTCTTCTTAATTTCTCTTTTTGCTACTCTGCTGTTAGTGTATAGAAATGCAAGCAATTTTTGTGTGTTAGTTTTCTATCCTGCGACTTGACTGTATTCATTTACTATTCTAAATTTTTTTAAGTGTATTCTTCAGGGTTTTTAATATATTAAATCATGTCATCTGCAAAGAGTGACAGTTTCACTTCTTCTTTTCCAATATGGATCCCTTTTATTTCTTTTTCTTGCATGATTGCTCTGGCCAGGACTTCCAATTCTATGTTAAATAAGAGTAGTTACAGTGGGCATCCTTGTCTGCTTCCTGTTCTTAGAGGGATAACTTTCAGTTTTTCTCCATAGACAATGATATTAGTTGTGGGTTTGTGATAAATGGGCTTTATTATGTTGAGGTACTTTCCTCCTATACCCATTTTATTTAGAGTTTTTATCATAAATGGAGGCTGTATCCTGTCAAATGCTTTCTCTGCATCTATTGAGATGATCATGTGAGTTTTATTCTTCATTCTGTTAATGTGGTGTATTACGTTGATAAATTTGCCGATATTAAACTATGACTGTATCCCTGGAATTAAACCCACTTGGTCATGATGTAAGATATTTTTAATGTATTGTTGTATTTGATTTGCTAGTATTTTGTTGAGGATTTTTGCACTGATGTTCATCAGTGATATTGGAGTGTAATTATTCTTTTGTGTTTTCCTTGTCTGGTTTTGGTATGAGGATGATGTTGGCCTTGTAGAATCAGTTAGGAAGCCTCTCCTCCTCTTCAATTCTTTGGACGAGTTTGAGAAGGATAGGTATTAAGTCTTCTTTGAATGTTTGGCAAAATCCACCAGGAAGCCATCTGGTCCTGGACTTTTATTTTTTGGGAGGTTTTTGTTTGCTGTTTCAATCTCCTGACTGGTGATTGGTCTATTCAAATTCTCTACTTCTTCTTGGTCCAGTTTGGGAAGGTTGTATGTTTCCATGAATTTATATATTTCTTCTGGATTATCCAATTTGTTGGTGTATGGCTTTTCATAATATTCTCTTATTATCTTTTGTATTTCTGAGGTGTCTGTTGTAATTTCTCCTCTTTCACTTCTGATTTTATTTAGTCAAGACTTCTCTCTTTTCTTCTTGGTGAGTCTAGCTAAGGGTTTGTCAATTTTATCTTTTCAAAAAACCAGGTCTTGGTTTCATTAAGTTTATCTATTGTTATTTTGGTCTCCATTTCATTTATTTCTGCTCTGATTTTTATTATTTACATCCTTCTGCTGATTTTGGGTTTTGTTTCTTCTTCTTTTTCCAGTATCTTTAGGCGTGCTGTTAGACTGTTTATGTGGGATTTTTCTTCTGTGTTGAGGCAGGCCTGAATTGCTATAAACTTCTCTCTTAGAACTGCTTTTGCTGCATCCTATAGATTTTGGCATGTTGTATTTTCATTTTCATTTTTCTCCAGGAACTTTTGATTTCTCCTTTGATTTCTTCATTTATCCAATCATTGTTCAGTAGCATTTTGTTTAATCTCCACATTTTTGTGTTTTTTCTGGCTTTCTTCCTGTAGTAGATTTCTAGTTTCTTACCTTTGTGCTCAGAAAATATGTATGGTATTATTTTCATCTTCTTAAATTTATTGAGACTTGTTTTGTGGCCTAAACTGTGATCTATCCTGGGGAATATTCCATGTGCATTTTAAAAGAATGTATATTCTGTGGGTTTTGGATGGAATGTTCTCTATACATCCACTAAGTCCATTTGGTCAAATGTGTCATTTAAGGCCAGTGTTTCCTTATTGATCTTCTGTTTGGATGATCTATCCATTGCTGTATGTGGGGTGTTCAAGTCCCCTACTATTATTGTGTTACTGTCTATTTCTCTTTTTATGTCTGTTAATAATTGCTTTATATATTTAGGTGCTCCTATGTTGGGTTCATAGATATTTACAAGTGTTATGTCTTCTTGTTGGAGTGTTCCCTTTATCATTATGTAGTGCCCTTCTCTGTCTCTTGGTACAGTGTTTGTTTTAAAGTCTATTCTGTCTGATGTAAGTATTGCTACCCCTGCTTTCTTTTCTTTGCCATTTGCATGGAATATCTCTTTCCATCCTTTCACTTTCAGTTTGTGAGTGTCTTTAGGTCTGAAGTGTGTCTCTTGTGTGCAGCAGGTATATGGGTCTTGTTTTTCTATCCAATTTGCCACCCTATGCCTTTTGATTGGAGCATTTAGTCCATGGACATTTAAAGTAGCTATTGATAAATATGTGTTTATTGCCATTTTGTTACATTTTTTCCTGTGTGTTTTAGTAGTTCTTCTCTGCTCCATTCTTTTTCTCTTGCTCTAGTCCCTTGTGGTTTGATGGCTTTCTTTAGTAATACATTTGATTTCTTTTGTTTTACTTATTATAGGTTTCTGATTTGTGATTACCATCAGGATCCTATATAATATTCTATGTATATAACAGTCTATATTGAGTTGATAGACTCTTTAACTTAACCTCTTTCTAAAAGCTCTACATTTTCACTCCCATATTTTATGTTTTTGAAATCACATCTAACCTCTTGCTTTGTGTATGTCTCCCCATTACCCTTTTATCATTGAAATAGGTAATTTTAGTACTTTTGTTTTTTAACCTTCATATTATTTTCACAGGTGATTCATGTGCTACCTTTACTATATTATTACCTTTACCAGTGATTTTATTGCCTGTTTTTTGTGGGGGCTTTTTCTTGATAATTTTTTTACCCCTATTTGTTGTGACCACTTTTCCGTTTAAATAAGTCCCTTCAGCATTTCTTGTAGAACTGGTTCTTTGGTGATAAACTCCTTTAATTTTTGCTTGTCTGGGAAGCTCTTTATCTTTCCTTCCATTCTGAATGACAACCTTGATGGATAGAGTATTCTTGGCTGTAAGTTTTTTTCCTTTTAGCACTTTAAATATGTCATGCTGTTCACTTCTCACCTGCAGGGTTTCAGCTGAGAAGACTGCTGATAGTCCTATGGGATTTCCTTTGTATTTCACTTGTTGCCTTTCTCTTGTTGCTTTTAGCATTCTCTCTTTATCTTTAATTTTTGACATTTTAATTATAATGTGTCTTGGAGTGGGCCTCTTTGGGGTTATCTTGTTAGGATATCTCTGTGCTTCCTGTACTTGGATGTCTTTTTCGTTCCTTAGGTTAGTAAAATTTTCAGCTATTATTTCATCAAATAGATTTTCTGCCCCTTTGTCTTTCTCTTCTCCTTCTGGGACACCTATAATACAAATGTTAGTGAGCTTGATATTGTCACAGAGTTCCCTTAGACTGTTCTTATTCTGTTTAATTATTTTTTCTTTTTTTTGTTCAGCTTCTCGATTTCCTCTAGTCTTTTGTTTATCTTGCTTATCCATTCTTTTGTATCCTCTAGTCTACTATTGAATCCCTCTAGTGAATTTTTCATTTCCAGTATTGTATTCTTCATTTCTGATTGGTTATTTTCTATATTTTCCAGTTCTTTGTTGATGAGCTCACTGTGTGCATGCAGTCTTCTCCCAATATCTGTGAGCATCCTTATGAGTTTTTGTCTGAACTCTTTTTTGGGTAGGTCTCTTATTTCTGTGCCTTTTAGTCCTTTTTCTGTGGTTTTGTCCTGTTCCCTTGCTTGGAATGTATTCCTTTGTCTCCTCATTATGCCTCTTTCTCTGTGCTTATATCTATGTATTAGATAAGTGGGCTATGTCTCCTGATCTTGGAGAAGTGGCCTTATGTAAGAGATGCCTTTTGAGGCCCAGCAATGTGCTTCCCTCTCATCACCAGTCCCAATGATCCAAGAGTGACCCCTTTGTGGGCTACATTTGCCTTCTGCTGTGGCAGGGTTGCTCTTAATGCGGGTACCCAGGGAGTTTGGTCTTTCCTTTCTTGGCCAGTTGTTTGTAAATCCAGTTTGGGTAGCCTCAGCACTGTTGGCTACAAGGTCTAACAGCACACTCCTGTTGCAGCTTTCCTGTTAATTGGGTAGGTACCCAGTGTAGCTGGTTGCTAGACTCAGGGCTTACAGTTGCTATAGGTCTCATGCATACAAGGCTATTATCAGCTCTTTTAGGAGTGCAGCTGAGTGGGGCTGGCCTTAGGCATGGGAGCACTCAATTTTTTCAGGCTTTGGAAGGTTGGGCTGATCCTTTTTATGGCTATTTGTGAAGCACAGGTCTTCTGCCACTGATAAACCTCACCTTCCACAGGACCGCACACACCATACACACAGTCTTCCTATGTGCACACTTGCCAAACCCTTGGAGTGTACCCCAAAGCCCCACTGCAGAAGCCCCCACCTCTCCACAAATGCCCCCCACAGATCACCTGGTCCTCACACAGACCCTACCCCACAGAGGCAGACACACTCACCTGCCTGTAGAGGATCAAAGCACCCAGTAAATCCAGGCTGACAAGTAGCCCAAGGGCTTCCTGTTGGGTAAGGCCAGTTCCTAGGCTGGGCTGCCTTCCCTTACTGAACTCAATAAAATCTGCACTCTAGTGGTTTTGGTAGCCTCCTGAGCTAACAAGTCAGGGGAAGAACTTCAATCGTGTCTACCAGGTCTGTGCCTGGACTAGGTCACAATGGCCACCACCAATGTTTCAGTCTCTGGAGAGGTCTCTCTTCTCACTGAGATGCACCCAGAGCCCACCAGTCACCCACCAGTGAGTCCCTTTTCACCAAAGGACTGTGAACCTTCTCTCTGGTGATTTTAGTTTGCTGAGATGGGTGAGTTTGTGCATGGACCCTTTAAGACCCAGGTCTTTTTGGCTTTCTCCCAATAGCTTTTCTGGGGGTAGCCCCACTGTAGTTAATAGCCCACAAAGCCAGATAGTATGACCCTTGTCTCAGTTGTGCTGAGTCTAAAGGATGCTTACAGCAGTATCAGTCCCTGCTCCAGAACTCACTCCTCCAGGGAAGGCTGTGTACCTTAGGGTGGCTCCCACCTGGCCAGCTGAGAAACTCCACTGCTTCTGAAGGTGGCTTTTGTTCTCTCCAGAAGGAATTTCTGCCTTTCCCACCTTAGTCAGGACTGTCCTTTGTTGTGGGGGTTCTCTTTATCCAGTTTTCAGTTTTCTATCCAGGGTAATTTTCCCAAAAATTGTTGTAACCTGGTTGTGTTCATGGGAGGAGATGAGTTCAGAGTCTGGTTATGCTGCCATCTTGACAAGATCTCCTGAATATACTTTATTAATGTGCAGTCACAGACTTTTATAAACATACTTTCTATCTATGAAAGAAGATGGGGGGCCATTCAAACACAGAGGTCTGATTTAAATATCTTAGGACCTCAGTAAAGATTTGATTATATTTGGCAAAGTCACTGATTGTCTCTGAAGTGTGACCAATGAGAGAACTGTAGAAACTGGTGGCAAAACCCCTGAGACCTTCACATTGTGAGAGCAGGCATTATACAGATTTTTGTTTGTTTGTTCTTGTGATTCTAAGCAAAGAGAAGAGTGTGCAAAACTTCAGTGATATCAGCATTATCACCAGAGTGACTAGAAAAACTACTGTGAGGCCTATGATGCTGAGTAGATTTGGGTCTGAGTAATTTACATATACTAATTACTGTTTAAAACCTTCCTTATATCCTTTCTTTTCCTTTTATCATATTGTGAGCATTTGTCTTCTCTCTAGTTTGGTAGTCTCTAGGACTAAAGGGTTTTGTCATCCTCACTTCAATACTGCACATTCTGTATGACATAATATGGTGTTTGGAATATGGTAGACATTTGGTACATGTTTGTTGCATTGATTTAAACTCTGTGGTTATTCATCCACAAAAGAAAATATGCATGAGTAAGGAATTTATACAAATGCAGTTTTACCAATTTAGAGAGAAGTTACAGACTCCTTTTATCTTGTTTTCGGGTATTCAATTGGACTCTGTCTTCTATCTCCTCAGAACTAGGTGCTCTTGTATAGCTGGAGGGATGAGTGGATCTGAGAGGTGGTGATTATCATCTCAAAATCACTAGGCGAGTCAAATATGATTTTTCATAATTATTTAAGATTTGCCATTAACTTTTTTGGAAAACGGCCGATGGAAATAATGGAGAAAGCATTTATACATGAAGTTTTGCTTATCAATCTGTCATATATTAGTTGTTATATTTGAGCAAGCCACTTTTAAATGTTTTCATAGTTTCATTTGTAAAATAAAAGGTAATAACATTTGCCTTGTTTACCTCACAGGCTTTATTTTGTAAACCTAACGTTCATTGTAACTTGCACACTTGGTGACACATTGTTCATTTACATAAGTGTGAATCATTAAACATTCAACTGAATGTCAGAATTTTAGTACTAACAAATTAACAAATCTAAATCATTTATTAGTCAGATAATATAGTCCAATTTTCAGTACAGAAAATACTGTCGTATTGAATTATTGGTGGAATATTTTAACAACATTGCATTATGTGTCATTGTCATATTTGAAAGTACATATTTAAAGAACCATTGATGTGCGTGTCAGTTAATTAAGAATGATAGTGATGTTCAAGACAGGATGAGTGGAGCCTCTGCTCTCATGCAGCCAGCTTTTAGCATGTTGGTCTAGTTTGGTTCCTGTGATTTAAAATATGATCTACATCTTATGAGATGCAAGATTCAAGCTTATTATTCTTCGTGCTTTTGTCCAGTACAAGAGTGAAATGATGAAACTGAAAACTGCTCTTCTCTACTTTTTGGCCTTAGGAGATCTAGGGACCATGGAAATTTTGTTTTGGAATTAACCAAAAGTGTAATATCAAGGATTAAATTAACAGTGGCCTTGTGGAGGAGTTTCTTATAGAAATTGCGACCAAAACAAACAAACAAAAACAAAATAAAAAACAGTTGTCTTCACACCTATTTGAAAGAAGTGACTAATTCAGCTAAACCTAAAGCATAGACAAACCTGTTGTAAAATTTACATTTATATATATTGTGATCTATATTTACAGCTTTATAGATATAGCTATTTCTTTTGAGTTCTGGATTTGTAGTTCAGTTTAATATTTTCTTCTCACTCCTGGATTTTACATGGAATCCTTTTAAGCCATTGCTAGCGTATTGTCTAAAATATTGTTCTATATTATTTTTTAAACACTAGGTTTTAAAAAATACTTCTACTATGTATTAAAAGTTCAAGTACATTAAGATCTATTTTGGAGTTTCTATCCATTTCTATGGATTAATGTGTCTTTTTGTATATCAGCAACATATTGATTTGATTATATGACTTAATAGCCTGTTCAGATATTGATAACTCAACTCCTCCCAACTCTTACTGCTGTACTTTTATAAGTACTTCTCGAATATCTGGAGTTTTTTTTTTTTTTTTTTGGCGAGGAAAATTGGCCCTGAGCTAACCTCTGTGCCAATCTTCCTGTATTTTGTATATGGGATGCTTCCACAGCATGGCTTGACAAGCAATGTGTAGGTCCATGACCAGGATCTGAATCCGAGAGCCCCAGTCTGCAGAAGCAGAGCACACAAACTTAATCACTGTGTCACCAGGCCAGCCTCTGAGGATGTTTTAAAACTTTCTGTTGACTGTTTATTCTTGTAGAAAATTTCACCATGTATGGCATATCTTTGCAAGGGTTTAGATTTTGTTTTCTGCCCTTCAATAAGAATTTATAATTTACTTCAAAGCAATCTTTGTCTGCCTGTTAAATACCTAAGAATTTTGTAGGTTTTGTTTTTTTCCCCCAGATTTTTAATATTTTTTCTGGTGTTTATTCCTAGCATAAGAAAAGAGCATTTTATATTATAGTAATCTTACATGAAGTTACCTTAACACATTATCTTTTAAATTGCAATTAGCATTGTAGTGGAATATTTTTAAGTACACTATTATATTTTTAATTAAGAGAGATAGTTATTTCCTTAATATTTATGAAAGTAATTTCATTTTTTACTGTGTTTTCTAGAACTCTTAAAATATTTTCAAAAAGTAATGGAGACAGTAGGCATCTTTATCCAGTACCTAATTTTAATTGACATGATTTCATTGTTTTAACACTTAGGACAATTTGTATTGCTTTTTAAAATTGACTTTATTAAATTTACCCTTCCAAAACTATTTATTGAAAACTTTTTATGGGCCAGGTGCCATGCTAGTCTCTTTTAATACATCTGTGAACAAAATATAGATTGCTGCCCTTGCATAGCACACATTTTCATGGGGAAGAGACAGATAATAGCACATTAGACATAATGTGTCAGCACAGTACGGGGTAAGTTAGAAGGTGCTAACAGGCATGGAAAATGACAGGTAAAGCAGGTAAACAAGGACAGAGGTATGTGGAGAGGTATAATTTTAAGTAGGTTCATGAAGGTAGGACTCTTGAGATGATTTTTGTGCAGAGTAGATGGATGCAAGGATGTTATCCATGCAAATATTTAGGGAAAGGCTGTGCTAGGCTCAAGGAACAGCCAGGCATTTTCAAGAAATATCATGAGTTTTTCTTCTATTCCTATCTTTTTAGAGTTTTATTAGGAATTTCAGCTTAATTTGACCAAATATCCTTTCAGAATCTCTAATAGAGAGAAAAAAATCTATCGTCTATCGATCTGTCATCTATCTATCTATCATCTATCTATTAAAAGATAGATAATGTATCTACATTTAACTTGCTAGTAAATTAATTACGTTAGTAATAACGTCTTGCTGTTTATCCAGGTTTGCTGTTTTGAAATAAAGCCTAGTTGGTCATAGTACAATTTCATTTGTAACTCATTGTATTTTATATGCTAATAGTGTATTTAGAATTGTTGCATCTATGTTCATAGTAATAAAGTTCTCTTCTTTCTTTTCTTCATAATATTTATGTCAGCCTTTCTTATTAATATTCATTTTAGTTTGATTTAATAACAGGAATTGAGGAGGTTTGAATAATTTTATGCTGGAATAATTTCTTCTTTAAGAATTAGATAAAAATTAGTTTTGAATCCATCTGTTCCAGATGCCTTTTTTCAAGGAAAACTTTTATCAATTTTAAAATTTAATCTGCTTAATATAACATAAACTAGTCAATTGGCTACATAACAATTAAAAATTATAGTTTGAACCATTGAGCAAATCATCTTGGAATTAAACAAGTGCTGAAATAGCATTTCTGTAGCCGTGTGAACTAGCTAACAATATATTCTATTGTGGAGTTAAAGTTCGACTTCTCTGGGAAGTGACTTTTCACTCACTTTTATTACATAAAATCTTGTTTTAATGGGGTCTTTGAAAGTGATAAAATTAGTTTTAGTCATAGATTTAAATCTTTCAGTAAAATTCGGTCAAAGATTTCAACATTTTTGCCTCACTATAGTAAATAGTTCTTTTTCACATCGAAATTCATTGGCATATTATCATTATTATATCCTGGTTATGCTGGGATTTATTGTTCAGTCAAATTTCATTTTTAATTTCACTATTTACCAAAATCCAAAATTTCTGAATACTTGAACACTATTTTAGGCTGGAACTTTATGAATTGAAATATATTAAAATTTTAGTAGTTCTTTTTTAACATATAACCAAGTATACCTTTTTACGGAGGTTTCATTTTAAAATAACATAAAATTTAGACTAGAAATGCCTACAGAAAGGCTCCCATTGAACATCTTTATATTTATGGAGTGTTTTACACAAATTAAAATGCAGGAAAGATGATAAATAAAAGAATCTGTGAACTGCATCCTCAGGATCCTCAGGAATGTCACATTACCCTTCTTGTGCCATTATGTCCACAATATCCTAATCCCCATTCCTCACTCCATCTATCCCTAGGTTTTCCACTTCTGTTCTGTATCCCTTTGTGGTAGTAATTCAAGGTGAGAGATGATATTTCTAAATTATCCCAAATTCATTTCTTAATTTGCATTGACTTCTCCAAATTCTGCATTATATTTGATTTCTCACAGATGATTCACCCACTGCTTCCAATGGTGATGTGATATGATTTTCCTAGGTACAGTTCTATATGCTATTTTTCAGTTGGATAATTTCTACTGTTACAGTTGATTATCCACTCAACAGTGCCAGGTCTTATGAATATTATAGACTCCTTCTTTGATCAAGCATTTCTCTCTTAAGAAGGCCCTGAACACTGGCAGCCACTATGACTCATGTGTACTTTGTAGATGTGGTTGTATACACCTATACTCAAACCACAGAAAGTGTGGGATGCTCCCTCACCCTGCCACTCTGCAGATTTATCTGTAAAACCTGCATGTGAAAATAGATACACAATGGCCAGAAGACTCTTATCCCATTTAGGAGAGCCTTTAAATTACAGTTTCATCTCAAATTTTTACCCTATAATACATGTAACAAGTTAAGTTATTTTTTTCCCAGAATGTACAAGTCAATGAATAAAAAATGATTTGATTATTCAGTATGTACAAGTAATCACTAACCTAACATGAATAGTAAAGCATGTTATAGTGTCTAGTGTTAGCCTAGTTGTTTTGTCTGTAAAGCAACTTGTTTAAAATCGTTCCTCAAACTCTTCCTTTTCAGCCAGAAGTCAGGAGATAAGGAAATGATTTACTTCACTTAACAGCATTTCAAGCCCAATGCTAATGTGAAATTCTGGTAACTGTTTTCCATCATTGTCATCAGTGAGCAGCAATACTTATCTTCCTCTCTTGAGATCTGCATCTTATTTGGTCGTTTCGACATCATGCTAGGCTAGTAACCATAATCCATGCAAGCTGTCTCACTGCTCTTGTTGCCACTGAAGATATGTGTGTGTGTGTATATGTGTATGTATGTGTGTGTGTGTGTGTGTGTATCTTTCCTGATGTGTGCTTAAGGTACGTCCATGCAAAGCAAAAGCCCTCTTTTCATCAATTAAAAACAATTCCAAAAGTTGGAATGGGGGAGATGGATGAATAGGCAGAGCACAGAGGAATTTTAGGGCAGTGAAACTACACTTTATGTGACTGTGACAGTAGATACATGTCATTCTACGTTTGTCCAAACCCATAGAATGTACAACACCAAGAGTGAACTCTAATGTAAACTAGGGACTTTGAGTAATAATGATGTATCAGTGTTGTGTCATCAATTTTAACACAGGTATCACTCTGGTGGGAGTTGTTGATAATGGGAGAGGCTAAAAATGTGTGGGGTCAGGGAGTCTAATGGAAATCTCTGTACTTTCCCCATAATTTTGCTGTGAACCTAAAAATGCCCTACAAAGATAATGTCGTTAAAAACTACAAATATAAAACAGGGGCTGGCCCCTTGGCTGAGTGGTTAAGTTTGTGTGCTCCGCTTTGGCGGTCCAGGGTTTCCCCAGTTCAGATCCTGGGCTCGGACATGGCACTGCTGTTCAGGCCCTGCTGAGTCAGTGTCCTACATAGCACAAACTGAGGCACTCACAACTGGAACATACAACTAAGCACTGGGGGTCTTTGGGAAGAAGAAGAAGAAAAGAAGAAAAAAAGAAGATTGGCAACAGTTGTTAGCTAGGTGCTAATCTTTTTAAAAAAATAATAGTAGTAATCCCCAGCTATAAGCATTCTTGACTTCATACACCAAAGCAGTGATGGATGGCTAATTCTTCTTTAGAATCTCCTGTAAGATAGAGTGGCTTCCAAGGGTAAGGAGGAAAGAGTAAAGAACACAAAATGATTTTATGAAGTTTCCCCTTTTACAGATAAATGGAACTTAAGAACACTCAGTTCATGAACTGAGTTGCTAGGTTTGTCGTGGTTTAATAGAATAAACCTATAAGTATCTAAGTTATTTCCATTTCTCTTTTCTATTCTTATTGATTGCCATCATTTTCCAACTTCTCCCTTTTCTCATATACTCACCCAAGGCAATATGAGAGAATAACAGTGCTAATACATTATCTGATTGAAATGCATTACATTTGATTTGCACCATAAAATGGAATTAAAATGAAAAAGACAACTGGATTTCTTGGTGCAGATTTCTGATTTTGCAGGAAGATGACATTCATCATTATTCGTGACATATGACATGCATTTTCAAATCTGACAGTATCAGGCTGACGAAATATGCATTTAAAGCATAAAAGGAAGCCCCCCCAAAATTTAAAACATATTATCTCAATCCACTTCACTGAAAATATGAATATTCCTGCATTAATTAAGAAGTGTGTTTATGTCAAGGACTTGAAATTGTGATACCCAGAAAGATACTCATAATCGACTTTTTATTAAAAACAAAACAAAATTCTCTATCTAGGGTGAAATTTTATAATATTTAAAAAGTTTTTATTTTCCTAAATTACTTGTGAACAAAATTTCAAGACTGAAGTATAAATGTAAAACTTTAAAAGAAAAGCAGTTGCCCTTTGCCTTTTCTGTGGCACTCATATTTAACTTATACATGTCTAATTTATTCTCATATTTACACTTAAGAAGCTCGTACTATTTGTTTATTAACACTAGATATTATCTATTGTACACTTACTATAGAATATGAGTCTTAAGCTATTGCGTTACACTGCCCCATATATTTCACTGCCTCACAAACTCCCAATACAGTTACATAATAATAGTTATATCCATATTAAATGTCAATGTGAAACATAAGCCAAGTTCATACTAAGTCAAAAGCTGAGTGAAAAAACAAATTTGGTTTGTGAATGAGATTGTCTTGAATCTGTAGAAAAGTAGCAAAGAATTGATATCTTCACAGTATTATGTCTAGCAATCCATAACATAGCATGTCCTTCCATTTGTTTAAAAATTCGTTATGTTTGTTATTAAATCTAAATCAATTGATTTTTATATATTAACTTTGTATCTATGTTATTCCATACTAAACTTCCTTAATAGCTCACCTGGTAATGTCTGATATAATAATGTCTATAGGTTCTCAAGGATTTTCTATGTTCAAAGTCATGTGAACTCTGAATAATGACAGTTTCATTTCTTCTTTCAATTCTTATGCATTTTGTTAGCTCTTTTCTTGACTCATTGCAGTAAGACATGAATAAAGATTAAGGAAAAATGGAGATAATGGATGGTTTTGCCTCATTTCTTATCTCAGAGGGAAATGTTTCAATAATTCACCATTAACTATGATGCTTCTTAAATGTTTTTTGTGTAGACTCGTTATAATATGAAGGATACTCCTATGCATACTCAATTTTATATGAGTTTTTATCAAATGGATTTTATCAAATGTCCCTTTGCCTTTATTGAAATGATTATATAATTTCCTTCATTTTTAAACTTTTTTGCTACTTTTAATGTGATGAAATATATTGACTTGTGTGTGTATGTTTGTATATTTGCTATTGTTCAGGTTGGGTTAATTTTATTGTTCTGTCCTCAAGTTTACAGATTCTATTTTTGTCATCCTCACTTTATTATTCAGCCAGTCCAGGAAGTTGTTAAATTTATGTTAGTGCATTTTTCAGTTCTATAATTTTCACTTGTTTTTTTTTCATAATTAGCATTTCTTTGCCAAGATTTTGTAATCTTTCATTTGCTTCAAGAGGATTTGTCATTTCTTGTTGAAATATTTCGATTAGGGTGGCTTTATATCCTTGTCAGATAATTCCAGTATATGATTCATCTAGTTACTGTTAGTTGATTACCTTTTGTCATTCAAATTGTGGTTTTCCTGGTTCTTGGTGTGACATGTTATTTTATTGTATCCTGGACATTTTGCTTATTATGTTAAGAGAGTCTAGCTCTTATTCATGATGTTTTTTTTTTTTCTTTTTAGCACAAATTCACTGCTATCACACAGGTCCTAGTCTAATTTTGTGGGCTGTGGTTCCATTGACAATATCATTTTTAAAGTCTATCTGGTACTACTGGTCTCATTGATTTACCTTGTGTCACTAGAGCTCCACTGTTCCCTACTGGTGCTGTTTGAGGAGGTGGAAGGAGCTTCCCCAGGGTGGGCGACCTGGTGCCACTAAGTGGATAGAGGGATGCTTTATCCAGCAGTGGGTAGATAATTCCTCCGATGGGTAGAAGTATTTAAGACATCTCACCTCTGTACTAATCCTCCAATCCTGGGGGACCTAATGAGTTCTTCTTTCTTCTTTATACCTTTCAGAGTTCAGTTAGGTTGTCTCTTGCATTTTCTTCAGTGTTACAGCTGTACTTACTGGGTGAATCAGAGAGAAATGAATCTATGCCATCTTGTTGGGACCAGAAGTCATTCTATTTGGCCTTGATAGACAATTCCTTAATGAATTGAGGTTGAACATGTTTTCTATATGTTTGAAAACAAGTTATGTTTCCATATCTATTAACTGCTTATTTACTAATTATTCTTAATTCTCCTCTTAGTTTATGTGAGATTTTAAAATTCTAAATATACTTATATCTTTTCCAGGTATGTTTCTGTAAATAATTCCTCAGCTGCTTGCACTTTGTTTAATATTGCTTACATCTGTCTTGATATAATTTTTGTTGAAATTGACAGTATTTTAACTGGCAGAACTAGAAATGGTAATGCTATGATTTGGAAAGCGTTGAGAGTTATTGATAAAAACAGTCATCATCATTACTCCAAGTTTTAGGGGAATGGAAAAGAAAATATGCAATGATATACTAGGAAAATAATATATAATTTTTGCAGAAGAGTTTGAGTGAATTGGGGCAATTTTCTTTGACTTGAATTGGCTCTCTGGTCAACATCTGCAGGGTCATTTATTCTTATATCTCCAAGTGGTGCATAATAGAGGCTCAATAAATGTTTATTAAATTAATAAATTCAGTGGCTTCAGCACTACACCTTTCTGTATGCTTCATGATCCCTCATATTGCCAAATATAGAGCATATACTCATGAGAACCTCAATAAATGCGAATGGAAGGTGATGACATTGTGAGTGAACAGGGACCATACAATGGTGGGAAGAAGAACAACGTTGATGGTTGTATTTCTGCAATGTTAGATAATTTATGCCCTCTATCTCTCATAAAATGTTTCTAACCTCTAGGGAAAAAAGAGAAGTGGAAAAGACAACCAATCGTATTAAGGTTTTACAATCATATAAAAAATTTCATGAACATACTGATAATGGTTCCATTTTTATTCTGTTTTAATTTAGGTTCAGGTTCTTCGAAATGCTGGAGAAGAAGTTACCCTAACAGTGTCATTTTTAAAGAGAGCACCTGCTTTCCTCAAACTCCCACTGAATGAAGATTGTGCATGTAAGCATTTATGAAGAATAGATAAAATGCTCACATCATCATATTTACTTTCTAAACAATTATTTCCTGACAGTAATTGGTAATTTCTTTTTAAATTTGAAGTTTCTGTCTAAATACAAAGACTTTTATACCACAAAACATTCTATTAACCCTTCTGCAGAGGAAATAGATATTATTTTTCATAACGTATTCACTACATTTGCAACTATTTTCTAACCTATAATTGGAGGCATATATTTATTTTAAAAATGAATATCATATCAAATATATACATTTTGTATCTCTATTAAATTTCATTGATAACATTTGATGACATATCTTCTCTAACTGGAAAATGATATACTTTTATTTGGCTGCTGAACTTGCTAAGCAAGCACGTGCACTTAAGCTGTCCCAATGAGAACAAAGAGATTGAAGGAAGCAGCAGTCTATGTGGAAATGTAATAATTTTGACAAGAGCTGCTTAAAAATTTCTGTATTATTTGTATATTTTGAAATTAAATGTACATTATCTAATTGTTAAAAAGTAAAAGAAGAATATTTTTGTTTGTTTGTTTTTCTTTTCTTTTTATTTTTGAGGAAGATTAGCTCTGAGCTAACATCTGCCACCAATCCTCCTCTTTTTGTTGAGGAAGATTGGCCCTGAGCACGGCTTGATAAGCAGTGCATAAGTCTGTATTCAGGATCCAAACTGTCGAACCCCGGGCCACTGAAGCAGAACATGCAAACTTAACCTCTGCACCACCAGGCCAGCCCCGAAAGAAGCATATTTTTTAACAAGTACAATTTTCATGCAATGCAAATTAAATGCACACACAGTTGTATTGTTTCTGACTAATGCACATGTTTGCTTAATCGACACTCCTTTATATTACAGAATGCTTCCCCTGTGCCTCTTCCCAAGAAATAGCCTAGAAATAGAAACAACCATTGATTTCATTTCTTATCATTATATATTATTTTTGCTTCTTATAGAACTTTTTAGAAGAGTCATACTGTATTTGTTCTTTTATGTTGGCTTCTTTCTTTTTGAACTAGCACTTATGTTATATATTTCAGTAGTTGTTCATTTATATTGCTGTTATATTCCATCATATGAACATAGTACAGTTTTTTAATGCCTCATCTTATTGATAGATAAAAGATCTGTTTTCAGTATTTTGCTATTATAAATAAAGCTACTATGAACATTCTTGGGCGAGGCTTTTGGAAGTCTTACAATTTTATGTCACTGCTATAACTACTTAGGAATGGAATTGCTAAGTCACAGGATAAATGTTTAATTAACTTGTTAACAAATTGCCAAAGGTATTTCTAAGGTGGACATATATTTTAAAGACCTCTTGCCATCCACTCCAGCAATGTAAGAGAGTTCTGGTTGCTCTCCATTCATTCCAATATTTAATGGTCAAAGATTTTTTTCAGCCATTCCATTGAGTGTGTAGTGGTATCTTATTGTAGTTTTAATTTGCATTTCCCTAAAGACTAAGGATGATTAGCTCTTTATTATGTGCAGTTTGCATATCTTATTGGCAGTTTGTATATCTTATTTGATAATGTGTCTGCTCAAATTTTGCCCATTTTTCTATTGGTATATCTTTATATTCTCACACTGCAGGAGTTTAAAAATTTATTCTGTATATAAGCCTTTTGTCAGTTATATGTGTTAGAAACACTTTCTCTCAGTTGATGGATATCTATATTTTTTACTAAAGCTGTCTTAGATTTGCAGAAGTTTTTAATTTTGATAAAGTCTAATTTACCACTTTGCTGTTGTTCTTATTATATATGGTTATTGCTTTTTGTATCTTCTCTAAGAAATATTTGTCTACTCCAATGTTGCACAGAGATTGCCTTACATTTTTCCTAGAAGATTTATGGCATTGGTTTTATGTTTAAATTTATAATCCATCTTATATTAATTACTTTTTTTGTGTCTGAGGTAGGAATCAAAAATCAAGGAATCACTTTATTTCCATTAATTTATGTGTCTATTGTTTCACCAAAAGCATAGTGTTGGTTACTGTAGAATTATAATGCCTCTAAAAAGTCACCTAGGACCGATTCTCCAACTTTGCAATTTTTCAAGAATGTTTGGTTATTCTAGGTTCTTTTCATTACTGCATGCATTTTAGAAATAGCATGTCAATTTCTATTAAAAAAGTATTATTATTTTGAATTGGATTAAAGTGAATTTATAGGCAATGTGGAGAATTAACATTTTAATGACTTTGTCTTTCAATCTATGAACATTATATAAATTTCCATTTATTTATGTTTTAATTTTTCTCAGTAACATTTTTGTGTTTTCAGTGGGAAAGTCTTGCATATTTTTCGTTAAATTTCTTTTCAGCATTTTGTTTTTTCTATGCTATTGTAAACGACATTTTAAAAATTTCATTGTTATCTGTTGCTAGACAATGATAGAAGTACAATTTTTTTATATATGACATATTCTGCAACACAACTTAATTTTATTATTTATCCTAGTAGGATTTTATGTACCTTCTTTAAGTTTTTCTACATATACAGTTATGTCATCTGAAAATAAAAAGTTTTGCTTCTTCCTTTCCAGTGTGTATTTCTTTAGTTCCTTTTTCTTATCTGTCACAATGGCTAGGACCTTTAGTAAAATTTTGAATGAAGTATCAAGAGCAGACATTCTTCTGTTGCTTAAGATATTAGGAGAGAAATTTCCAGTCTTTTACCACTAAGTAAGATATCAGCTATAAGTGTTAACTGCTGCCCTTTATTAGATTGAGGAAGTGCCCTGCCGTTCCTAGGTTACTGACAGTTTTTCTTTCGCTTTTTTTTTAATATAAGTTGATGTGTAATTGTCTCAAGTATTTTTTCCCACATCCATTGAAGAATTATATATGTTTTTGCTTTTTTATTTTGTTGATATGGTGAATTTTTAAAAATTGATTTTGAATGCGAAATCGAGCTTGGATTCCTTGGACAAACCCACATGGGTCATGAAGTATTATGTTTTTTTATTTATTGCTGGTTCCAATTTGCTAATGTATTGCTGAGGCTTTTTTACAATCTATGTTCATGAGGGATATCCATATGTACTTTTCTTTTCTTGCAGTGTGTTAGTGAGATTTTGATATTAGAGTTTTTATGTCTTCATGTAAGTAGTGAAGTGGTAATTCGTCCTCTATTTCCAGAAAGATTTTAATGGTGATAGCACCTTTTTCTTCAGTGATTGAATAAATTCACCAGAGAAGCAATCTGAGTCTAGAAATAAAATTTTTATCTTGATAAATTAATCTCTTGAATGGATGTAGAAGTTTTTTGATATTCTCTTTTCTTCTTTTGTAAGTTTTGGTAAAATTTTTTTCAAGGTTTTTTTCCATTTCAACTAAGTGGTCAATTTATTTTCATGAAGTTATCTATCATTTCTTTTTATTATTCTTTTTAATATCTGTTGGCTTGCAGTACTGCCACCTCCTTTATTCCTAATATTAGTAACTTGCATTTTCTCTCTCTTACTAAATCACTTTGCTACGGGTTTTATTAATCCTTCCAAATAACTCATTTTTGTCCTCTTTAATTTTGTCTATTTTTTTTTCAATCTCACTGTTTTCCACTTTTATTTTTATTATTTTCTGTCTTCTATTTACTTTGTTTTAATTTGCTCTTCCATTTCTAACTTAAGATGAAATCATAGTTCATTAACTTTATATCTGTTTTCTTTTTCATGTATATATTTAAATCTTTAAATTTCATTCAATGGATGCTGTCACAGAATTTGACATGTTATGTCTTTATTTTATTTATTTAAAAATAAATGTTTTAAAGTAACATGTGTTTGCCTTAAAAATAGCATCTCATAAGACCGAAATGCAGATAAACATCAAAAGTAGCTAATACAAAGTATACAATCCTTATGATGTAAAGAATGGAAAAACTATATCCATTTTATATATGTTTTGCTAGTATAGCAAAACAGCCTATTATTCCCTTCTTAGCATCAGGAAAATTACGGAAGTTTAAAGTAATAAAAGAGGAGAGAAAAATCATTTATTTTTTGAGTACATGGGTTAATATGTTAGGAATATTTCATATGACCTCTAATATTCAAATATAAGTATAATAGTTCAAATAAAAATTGAGACTCAATTACACTAATAGCTCATAATTGTCAACATTAATAACTCCAAAAAAAGTAACCTTTTCAGAAAAAGTAATGAATCAGAAATCAAAAAATATATATTATAATCCTGACTAAAGATTACTAAATTGTGAAATTTTAGAAAATCACAAATCTTTAAGAAATGCATTACTCATCTTTAAAAAATAGATATTAATGGATTTCTCGTGAGGATGTAATACGAAGTTTTTTAGTTGTAGTTTCACAAAATTAGATAATGTCAATGAGGGTTTTTCCAATTATAGTACATAGCAAGAGCACTTATAAAGACAGAGCACATGCAAATCATTTTGCATGGTGGAAAATTATGGTACCTAAAGATAAGATTTTCCAGTAGGTTGTAACACAACATTAAATAGAATTTTGGAGACAAACAAAATCCTACACTACTCTAAGTATGGTTCATAAGTGTAGGCCACTTTGTATAATGAAATGAAACAATGTTTTTTATAAGATTGTGTGTTTTCATTAATTAGGACTTAATTTTATGAAATCAGAGGTAAATATTTGTAGGTCTCTTTTAGGGCCTCACTTTAGTCACTTAGTTTACGTGTAAAACTCTGGCTTTGATGTAAGTGAAATAAAAATTCCTTTTACTACCTAACTGACTTGATGTATACTGAAATATAGAATGTAGAATGCATTGGTCTAGAATCTTCTGGCACTCTAACCAGTGTGGTATTGTGATTTTGTCTCCTGTAGGTGCGCCAAGTGACCAGAGCAGCGGGACATCTTCTCCTCTGTGTGACAGTGGCTTACATCTCAACTACCATCCCAATAATACAGTAAGATGACCATAGTTAAAACTAATTAAGAGATACAAAAAAAGCCCAAGAAAAAAATACATAATTACAGTTTGCAAAAACTGCTATTGAATCTGGTTTTACTGATAGATTTGAAATCCTTGGTTGCTTCATCACTTAAGTATTATGATAAGCAAGGAAGTGAAAAATAAGCAGTTTAGTTATTTTTTTTAAAGTCATTTTCCTCCTTTCAGGTCTGTGTTTAGCTCTTTGTAAGAAATAGAGACTTTTAACTTCATGAGGTCACGCATAACATCATTAATTATTTTGCAACATTGCATATTATATGTAACTTTATGTTCTAAATGATTTGAGATGATTTTTATTTTGCAATTATTTAACTAAAAGTAGCAGTTAGTGTGCCAGTTGTTAGGATTTCTTAGCAATCTTCATGTACACTGGGGAATTAGCACAAAGTAAGAAAATCTAACCTACACGTTGTTAAAATGTAATGACCGTTAAACTATGCATATATTTAATAATTGATAAAATTGGCATGTTTGTTTTATATACATTTTATAAAATGTTATTTTTTAATTTCATTTGTATTTTCGAGTAAACAGGTTTTTTTGCTTTCATAAATATTCTTGAAAGTCCTTGCATTTCACCCTTTATAACATTCACACATTCTATAGACTGAACACTTCTCTCTGGCCATAAGTCTAACAGTTATCCCTCGTGCTCACTGACATGAAGAGTAGCAGAGCTGACTTTAACCGGAATTTTATTCTTCTATTCCATCTATCAGGATATATAAGACATACAGGTGCTTCTTCTGATGTGTATGATTCATCCTCCATTTGAAATCCCTGACCTAATTGTGACATTTTACTTCAAACTACTCCTTGTGAACGTCATCCGGCTTGAGTGACCCTCACTGTACCTAACTATACCAGTAGTGTTCCTCAGCTCAGAGCCTTAGGTCCCCAATTCTTTTATATCTATTATTGGTGGGGTTTTTTTGCTCCTGAAGAAGAACCCTTGGCAAGACCAAAGGTTATCTCTACATGTGTAAACCAGCCACATCTGGGTGTATTTCATCTGACCTTCTCTTTTGTTTTTGTTGCCAGAGAAATAATTGTCACACTATAGATATTTAAAATGCTGATCTTTAGAAGGTGGCAAGATCTGAGTGACTTAAATATTGATTTCCTAATGAGAAAATAAATGAATATATACATTCCATGCTCCCATCAGTTCCCTTCTCAATTCTACAGATTTCTTACAATCTCCAGCCAAGTCTTTACCTTGTAGTAATTGCTTTCCTCATCTTCTTCCCCTCCAATCTAGATGCTCTTGATACTTTCGATGCCCTTCCAGTCCCCTTCCCTGGGCTAGTGCAACCACCCCAGGTGCTGTGAGTATTTGTTGTCCCCATACACAGCTGCTCCTTCTTGTAAGGAACCTCTGCCTGGGAATCAGGGCTCACCACTCACCTCCAATGACCTAGAAAGAGGGGTACAAAGGTAGGCCCCTTGCAGGGCCTCAGCAGATGACATGGAGACCTTGCTTCAGGACCTCAGCTCTTTAGTCAGGTTGTTCACTGCCTCATCCACTCTTCCCTCAGTCCTCACAGGTTGCTCCTGAGAACTTTCCCTCCACATATCCCCCACACAAGAATCCCCATCTCAGCTCTGCTCCTAAGACAGGAGGAAGAGCTATTTTGCTTTAGTGTGGCAGAAAGATGCTTGGTAATATTTTATTAATTCCTGTCCCATGCCTTTGGATACCTCTATAATAATGAGAAATAGATAAGTCAGAGTGGATGGCCTATGGGTAAGAATCATTCTGGTTTGTTTTTAACTCATTCCATTGGCATACACAAAAAATCCTATAGAATTAATTTTATTAATTGTGCCTGTATATGGTTGCATGATACAAAGTCTTCCTTTAGAAAGCTATAATTAGAGCAAGAAAATCACTCAGTAATTCTATAACAAGAGTGTACCAAATCATTTGTCATAAATATTTCTTACTAGAGTCGTGTATTTCCATTTTTAAGAGGCAAATTTTATTTTTATTTTTAGCCTTGGGATTGAACATTATTTTGACATAGCTGAAGATCTTTAAGTGTAAGAAAATTAATGGTACTTCTCATGATGCTTTAGAGAATAAAATAAAAATCAAGGCTTATGTAAATTCAAATAAAGTATATTAAAAATAAAGACAATAAACTCAATGTATTTCAATTAAATGAATATTTACTGAGAATCTATTCCATGGAAACACTCTTCTAGGTACTAAGGGGAGAAGCTAATTATGGTCCCTGACCCAAAAAGTTTAAAATCCAGATCTTTACACAAATGCATAAAATTAACTGAAAGATAAGCAGAAAAAGAACAATGGATATTAGCATTCGAGACTTTAAATATCAACTTAATTGGCCTCAACAAAAATTGAGAGACTACGAACCAAATATGTGCTCTGTTTCCCACCTGGGAATTAGGCTTCAAGCCTGATGAGATCATGCAGACTTGCCCAGCTGGTGCCCCCTATGTTTCTGTTCATGCCTTAAATAGGCTTTGATGCAGGAGTGGAGAGTAAAGGACATTTCTACTCAGAGGTTTATAAAATTAGGAGCAGTCTGACATATCACTAAACAACAATGAATAGTGGAAATTTGGAAAGAAGTGTGCATTGTGAGGCCTATTTTCCACAGAATGTGTACATGTTATAGACAATCTCCTTAAGAGAAACATTCAGTTTTCTGATGTGTCTAAATCCTCAATTCTATCCTGGGACCAGGTAACTCCATGTTAAATCCCTATGCCTTAATTTTCAGAGAATAATTAGAGCATTAATCAAAGCAAATTTTGAGTAAGAAGGTGCCATTCTAGTTTTCTGAAACATCCTTAATGTATTTTAAGGCATCATTTTAAGCAAATAGGAAAATAGCACCTTATATCACCTTACATCACTCCACCGTCTTACATAAAAAACATGGTCTAGTCCTTCTAAGGACTTGAGGTCACCAATTTTAGGATACATGAGAATCACCTGGTTTGCCAGCCGAGGCGGAGAAGAGGAATTGCTTTGTGCCCACCAGGAGACTTAAATTCAGGTAATTAGCTAACCAGGTTCTGAGAAATATTTTTCTTAGCTATATACCTTTAATGAATCCTTTCTGTGCCAACTCCTTAACAAAATCTGGATCAACATTTTGCCCTGTATGCAATTCTATTTGGGTAGATAATTGTTCTTCATGTTATTGTGTGGCAAGGTACCTTGAAATGTGCTACATTTTGAGAAAAGAGTCTATTTTATGTATTTATTTTTTGAGGAAGATTAGCCCTGAGCTAAGTGCTACCAATCCTCCTCTTTTTGCTGAGGAAGACTGGCACTGAGCTAACATCCATGCCCATCTTCCTCTACTTTACACGTGGAACGCCTACCATAGCATGGCTTTTGCTAAGTGGTGCCATGTCTGCACCCCGGATCCAAACAAGTGAACCCCAGGCTGCTGAGAAGTGGAATGTGTGAACTTAACCACAGCGCCACCGTGCCGGCCCCAAAGGGGTCTATTTTAAAGCAGACTATGTAAATGCCACTTTTCCCATTCACACTATTAATATTATAGGAAACAATATTCTTGATGAATAAAGCTCTTGAAAAGTAGTTATGGGCCTTAAGACCATAAAAATCATAATGTTTTGGATCGTTTTTATACAATTAAAACTAATTCTAAGACTACTGCTACAGAAAAAGACAAAAGCAAATTTATATTCTCTTTTCATAATTAAAATAAATAAGGATAAATAATCTTTGAAGAACATTAGCTATTCCACTATAAATAACAGATTTGTAAAATGAAATACATTAACCCTTATTAGTTTAATAGCTGAAGTGGGACTTATATTTTTTATAAGGAGGAAACATAAAAGGAAGTGAGGTATTTATAACTTTGGTATGTAAAGGCATCAGGTTGAGATGCTACATCATAGACGTGTCAAAGATCACATGTATTTTCATATCTTCCAATCCATGAAGTCTATAAAATGTAATTTATAAAACTAATGATACTCGTCTATTGGTGAAGGGAGCTATTTGTACTTTTCATGAAAGACGAGGAACTGTCTTTAAATAATTTGCCTAAATTATGTAGCAAAATTGTGAAATAATCAAGACAAAAATCTGAATTATTCTTTCCATCATTTCACCTTTGATTGTAAATGTGAAATGTGCTATGATAGTGTGTTGGCTCAGGAATCAGAAAGATGTAGGTCTGAGTAAATCCCGGCACTGCCATTTTCTGGCTGGATGACTAGGGTAGATTATTTACTGTAAAACTTCTCAGGATTGAGCCATGTGCAATAATGTCCTTTGAGAGTGTTTCATCCATATGCTATATGGGCTTAGCTATAGAGCAGTTTGGTGCCACATGGGACCCTGATTAACCCTATGGTCAGTTCTGGCCTGGCCACAGAAACTTAGTCTGTTTACCCTAGTGTGTCACATAGGGTTATTATTTCAAGTGCCTTATGCAGAAAAGATGGGTAAGCAATAATTTAATGCTTCTAGAAAAGCTTTAGGTTTTGCCTTGGTAACAAGAGCCTTGTGATAGCCTTATCTTTGGAGATAGGCACGGTAAGACATACAGAGTTGAAATAACCTGTCCCTAGGTTAAAGGCCTAGTCAGTTGGGAAATTGTGATTTTGAACCCAGGTGGTCTGATTCTGATTCAGAGCCTGAGCTTTCACTACCCTGTTGTCCTGCCACCTAATTGACCCCTGTGTCATATGCTGACCATCTATAACATCTGACAGCAAGGCCAGGAGAGCAACATGAAACCTAGGTTTGTGCCCTTGCAATTACCCGATAAACATTAAAAGCAACTGTCTTGCATCAAAGGATAGGTGTCTGAGAGAATATTTACCAACCAGTAAGGGGCCCCTCACTGCATGATCTTAGCCAGTTCACCTTCGCTGTATTCTAAACTGCTGTAAGGATTTAATAGATTTTTATTGGCACAGTTGGTGACAATTAACATGATAATGCCAAAGAACACTCAACCTTGAGTGAAAACAATGGAAGGTTTTTGCTCCTAAGCAATTTTGAATTGAAACCTGAAAGAAAAGGTTAATAATATTTAGACTAACAAAGTTTCAACATCAAGACTTAAATAGAATCTTCTTCTAACATCATCACTCAAAAATTATAGAATCTATAGAATAGAAAGAAATCAGTGTCGGTAGCTCCCTGATCAAATTGAGACTTTGCCCCTACAGCTGATGCCAATTTAAATATCAACATTATCCCATGTACTAGTGCTAGGAAGGAATTTTAGCAATGAAGCTGACACGATGAAAGAAACATAAATCAACATCAAGTGAAAAGCTCAAATTTTATTCAAATATATGTCTGTTCTATACATACATAAAAAACCCAAACTTCTAATGAAACTTAAAATACATGTAATTTTAAACCAGCAGAAGTTGACTGAACATGACATTAAGACAATATAAGAAAATACAAACATTTTATAAACATGAAGTTAAAACGATGGACAAAGATTTCCTTGAGTAGTTTTAAAAAGTTGTTTTATAAGTGCATTCATTCTATTCAAAAATATTTACTACTAATTGATAATTCACAGGACTTATATTAATCTCTAGCACCTGGGAGATACTCAGAAAGTATTGGCTAATTGAATGAACTACAACTTATTTTTATTTTTGTTACCTACTAGCAATTCAGTGTTCATTACAATTACAGTTTTGCCCCATCTTTCCCCTTCTTGAATGAATTCAGCTCTGCACACTTCTGTTTTTTTCTTCCTTCTCCCTGCTCCATTTTTTTCATATGATTTACTAACATTCTCAATTTCAATGATTTCCTCCTCAATTTCTTATTAGAATTCCATTAATGAAGAAGTTAAAGAATACAACTTTACTGTCAATGAATGTGGATTTTTTCTTGTGGTACTCTGTTCATTATTTAGGGGAAAAAATATTCCCCAAATGAAAAGGGTTTGTGACACACAAACTCAAAACACGGAAATGAGCAACACTGAATGTTTCTGTTCTTTTCAGGACACATTATCATGTTCTTCATGGCCCACCTCTCCAGGCTTGAGATGGGAAAAGCGATGGTGTGATCTTAGACTGATCCCTCTACTTCATTCACGTTTCTCTCAGTATGTGCCTGGGACAGATTTGAGTCGGTGAGTTCATGTTAGTGAGTTCTGATTTCCGGTTGATTGAAAATGAGACCTGTAGTCAAACTTTTAACATAATATGCCTTATAATTCTTATTTTCAGCATTTTTCTAATAGTAGGAAGAAGAACTAAAAGAATAGTATAATGACAGTAAAACAGGAATCAGAATCTAGTGATAAAAAACTAAGTTAAAACTCTGATTCTACTACTAACTTACTGTAATGAATTCAGGGTCTTTAATAGACATAGTTTCATTGTTTTTTTGTATTTCTTCTTGTGCTAGTTTTAGTAAGCTGTTTTTTTCTTTCTCAAGATAATTGTATAGTCCATTTAAGGAGTAAATTTATTTTCATGTAGTTTATCATACTCCCATATTATTATCTTTTGAAATAGGTGTGGGATCACTAGTAATGTCCTCCTTTTCTTTCTTTCTTTCTTTTTGTTTTCTGGTGAGCTAACATCTGTTGCCAATCTTCCTCTTTTTTCCTAGAGGAAGATTGGCCCTGGGCTAACATCTGTGCCAATCTTCCTTTATTTTATATTTGGGATTCTGCCACAGTGTAGGTTGCTGAGTGGTGTGTAGGTCTGTGCCTGGGATCCAAATCTGTGAACCCCGGGCCACTGAAGCAGACTGTGTAAACTTAACCACTACACCACTGGCCTGGCCCCCTCCTTTTCATTCTTGAAATTTGTTTTTTCTCTTTTTATCTGAGTTTTGCTAGAGGGTTGTAAATTTATTTTTTTAAAGGTCTAGTTTTTAATTAATTAATTTTTTAAAAGGAGTAATTTTGGGCTTTGTCGCCGCTCTTCATTATATGTATATATTGTAAATTATGAGTTTCTGCTTCTTTCTTGTCTCCATTCCTTAATGTCTTTGACTTGATGTTTTTGTTCTTATAGTTTCTTGAGGTAGAAGTTCTATGGGTCCAGAAACTTTATTGTAAAACGTGGTATTGTAAATATTTTAGACTCTAATGTCTTTGTCACAACTATTGGACTCTGTCTTTGTATCATGAAAACAGCTACAGACAATATATAAATGAATGGGCATGGTTCTGTTCCAATAAAACTTTATTTATAATAACAGGTGGCAGGCTAGATTTAGCTCATGTGTCATAGTTTGCCAACCCCTCGTTTAGTCACTAATTTTTCAGACTTTCTTTCCTACTCTATGTAGTTAGAGCTACACATTTCCATCAAAGCCTACTTTAGCTATACCCACAAATTTTAACATTACATCTTGGTTTATTTATAGTGTTTTTGAGTATATCATTTTGTATAGTTTTTTGAGTGGTTGCTCTAGGTACTACAATATGCATACATATCTTATCACACTACTGGTATTGACAATTTACCACTTTGAATGAAGTCTAGAAAAATTACTTTTGTGTAGGTCCCTTTATCATCTCCACTTTGTAAGTGTAATTATCTTAATTTCTTATGCATACATCAAGCACTGTATTAGGTGGTATTATGCTTCTTCCTTTAGTCATTAAAATGATTTTAAAAATTTGTGGAAACAAGGATAATCTATTATATTTAGCCCAATGTTTATCCACTCCAGTGTTCTTCTTTCTTTATGAAGTTCCAAACCTTCTGTTAACATTTCCTTTGTGTGTAGAGAAATTAATTTTAGCCATTCTTTAAAGGTGGATTTGATAGCATCAAATTCTCTTAATTTTCCTTTGCCTGAGAATATCTTTATTTTACTCTTATTCCCAAGGATAGTTTTCCTGGATATAGAATTTGGAGTTGACAATTCTTTTTCTTTTTGCTCCTGGAAAATATTGTGCCACTGCCTTTGGGCCTCCATGGTCTTTCAAATTGATGTTCCCTATGTATAATATATTCTTTCTACCTTGTTTTTTTCTTTTTTTTAAATTTTCTGAAGTCAATTATGATGTCTCTTAGCACTGATTTCTTTGGGTTTATTCTATCTGGAATTCACTCATCTCCTTAAATCTGTACATTTATGACTTTCTCCAAATTGTGGATTTTTTTGGACATTACTTCTTCAAATACTTTGTCAGTCCCCCTCTCTCGTCTCTCCTTCTGGCACTTTGTTGATACACGTTAGTTCTTTTATTATTGTTCCACAGATCCCTGAAAATGTATTCTTTTTTTTTTCAATCAGTTTTCTTTCTATTATACAAACTCAGTAAATTCTATCGATCTGTCTTCAAGTTCTCTGATTCTATCCTGTCATTTCCACTCTGCCATTGAGCCCAATCAGCATGATTTTATTGTTTTGTTGATGTGTTTTTCAGGTCCATCATGGCCACTGGGTACTCTCTTATAACTTATATATATTTTTTGGCTGAAATTTTCTGTTTTTTTATTCATTCCAAGAGCATTTGTAATTGTTTGTTGAAGTATTTTTATGATGGTTGCTTTAAAATCCTTGTCAAATAATTTCAACATCTCATTTATCTAGGTATTTGTGTCTTTGGATTGCCTCTTCTCATTCAAGTTGTGATTTTCCTGGCTTTGGTAAAATAAGTTATTTTTTAAAACTTTCATCTTGAACTTTTTGGATTGTAAATTTTGAGAGTGTTGATTCTATTCAATCTTCTTTTCATAGAGAATCCCTTTGTTGAGGTATAGTATGAGGGCTAGATGAGTGTGTATGCTAAGTTCCTTGCTGAAACCATCCCAGCAACAGGGAAATGCTGACACTGACTGCATCGTTGAAGATATTTGAGATCTAAGTTTGGCATAGCACTCAGCCCTGTTGACCAAACCCTAGTGAAAGAAAGACACCAACTTGATTCCTCATTGCCTTTGAGTGAGGTGTCAGCTCAGTTCCTTGCTTGGCCCTGCTGCCACATGGGAGGGTAAATGGGCAGGGCCAATGCACATTTCTTTGTTGCTACAGGATGGTAGTAGAAGCTCAGCTCTCCAGGGAACCCTTCTGACAAAGGGGAGGGTATGAAAAGAAAGCTGAGACAACCAGCCCCTCCTCACTCTACCTCAGTGATGACAGGTCAGAGTTGAGGCTGAGCTCCCTGCTGAGCCATAGTGGTCAGTATGGAAGGGGACACAGAATACTGACTAGCCCCATCTCATACCATCTCACCCAGTATAATTGCTACATAGTGGGTACAGAAGTTCAAGTTCCCACTGGACCCCACTGACACTAACCTGGGGGAGAATTGGAATGCTGCCTGCTTCTTCCAAGTGGAGGATGGAAGATCAGCTTCCTTCTTGGCCTCTTGAACATCACCAGGTGGAGGAATCAGAGGATGGATGGAAGAACAGTTCTCTGAGGGGTCCCATGGAAACCTGGGGGGAAGGGCAGTGGTTCCATTGATGTTTGACTAATTTGAGCAAGTTGCCAAAAAGGTTTAATGCTTTCAGCCCACTCATTTCCTAGCCCTTTAATTAGGGAGAACAGACTTTCCTCAGAGCCTTTTTCTGACCTGCTGTTGGTGATTCTGGGTTGGAGGCTTCTAGACCATCCTGTCTACAGACAATATATGGGAGGCAATAAGGAAACACAGGGGACTTAGTATCTTGTCATTCCTCAAGTCCCAAGTTCCCTAGGCAATCAGCTTTATCCTTTCACCTTTCAGGGACTGGTTTTACTTGCTGTTTGGTTATGCCCAAGGTTCTTTAATAGTATTAGGGAGCCCTCTTGGGAGGAATGGGTCTACTCTTGCTTGGCCAGGACTGGATGTCCACAAGTATTGATATTTATGTTCTTTCTTATTATCCATTTAATGATATTTTCTAATTTTTGTTATAATTGCCTCTTTGACTCATGGATTATTTAAAAGTATATTGCAAAATTTTAAAATATTTTGGAATTTTTAAGTTATCTTCCATATTGCTTTCTAGTATAATTTCATACTGAATGAGTTCAACCCTTTGATATTTGTTGAGACTTGATTTCACTCAGTGTATGAATAATTTTGGAAAATGTTTCATATGCACTTCAAAGAATGTGTGTTGTCATTTTCTTTAGTGCAGTGTTCTGCTTATTTCAAGTGGGTCATTTTTGCTCATTAGTGATTCTGATCCTCTATATCATTAATGATGTTTTTGTGTGTTTATTGTATCAGATATTGAGAGAGATGAATTGAAGTCTCCTACTATCATGGTGGCTTTGTGTATTTCTCCTTTTAGTTGTGTCAATACTGTTTAATTCTATGTTATTATATACAAGCAAATTTAGAATTTTTATAACTTCCTCATGTATGGTCCTTTTGTTGATATGAAATGCCCTATGTCTCTGGAATTGTTTTTTGCCTTCAAGAATTACACTACATATCTACTGGCTAATATTTACATTGTATATTCTTTTATCCATTTCTTCCAACTTTTCTTGGTCCTACTCTGTAAAAATATCTCTTCTAATCTGTATATATTTTGTCTTTTTTTTGGTCCAAAGTAAAAATCTTAGTCTTTTAACTGGATTCTTTAGTCTAGTTACTTTTAATGTAATTACTGTTATATCTGGGATTATATCTACAAGTTCAGTATTTGTCTTCTGTTCAACACTCTAGATTTTGTTTTTTCTGATGAAGTAGTTTATCTTGAGATAATCATAGATTCATATGCAGTTGTAAGAAATAATACAGAGATTTTGTTTACCCATTTCCCAATTGGTAACAACTTGCAAAAATATAGCACAATACCATATTCAGGACATTGACATTGTAAAAACCATCACTCTTTCAGATATTCACATGTGTGAGTGCATGTATGTGTGTGTTTAGTTCTATAGAATTTTATCCCATGTTCACGTTCCTGTATCCACCTACACAGTATAGAACAGTTCCATCACTGCAGAAATACTCCTGTTGCCCTTATATAACCATGCCAGCATCCCTCCTCCCCTAGCACACCCCTAACCTCTGACAACTTGCTCACCTGTTTTTCATCTCTAATATTTTGTTATTTTAATAACACTGTGTAAATGGAATCCTACATTATGTAACCTTATTGGATTGAATTTTCTCACTCAGCACATTTCTCTGGTAATTATTCCAAGTAGTTGCATTTTTCAATTGTTCATTTCTTTTTATTTCTGATAGTATTCCATGGTATGGATGTACCACATATTAAAAATTTACCCCTTAAAGGACATCTGGGTTGTGCCAATTTTGGACTATTCTAGATACATATGCTATGAACATTTGTATATATTTTTTGTGTGTGAACATACTTTTTCATTTCTTTGGGTAAATATTCGAGAGCTCAATTACTGAATTGTATGATAATAGCATATTTAGTTTATTAAGAAACAGGCCCATAGTTTTTTTAAAGTGGCTTTACAATTTTATGTTCCCACCAGCAGTGTATGAGTGATCCATTTTCTCTACATTTTGCCAGGTTTTGGTGTTGTTGCTATCTTTTACATCTGATACATATGTAGTGATATATCATTGTGACCTGAATTTGCATTTCCTAATGATGTTGAATGTCTTTTCATGTGCTTATTTGTCAACTGAAATCTTCTATGCAAGAAAAAAGTTCTTTGTCTCAACACACTAGTTTTTGTATTCTATTTTATCTTTTTTTAACTTTTTTGCAATAATTAAGCATTTCTATTGTTTAATATTCTCTCTATTATGTGTATACATATATATATATATATCCTTTTATTTTGTTCTAGTTATTGCCTAAACATTACACCATATGTCTTAGTCCTTTCAGGCTGCTATAACAAAATACCACAGACTATGTGGCTTATAAAGAACAGAAATTTATTTCTCACAGTTCTGGATGCAGGAAGTCCAAGATCAAGGCACCAGCATGGTCAAGTTCTCTGATGAAGGCTGTCTTCCCGGCTTATATCTGACGTCTTCTCTATGTTCTCACATGGTTGAAGGGGCTAGGGATCTCTTTGGAGCCTCTTGTATAAGACACTAATCCCATTCATGAGGGCTCCACCATCATTGCTTAGGCATCTCCCAATGGCTCCACCTGTTAATACTACCACATTGGCCATTAGAATTTTGTCATATAAATTTGGAGGGAAGCACAAACATGGTACTATATACATGATTTATTTGCATTTAATACAATTTATTAATTTTCCTCTTTCAGAAAATGGTAGAAACTTAGAATACTTTAATTAACTACTTTATTCCTTTCCTGTCTTTGGGAATATTTCTGATATAATTTTAATTATATATGTATTTTAAATGCCTCAAGGTATGTTATTATTTTCACATAAGTAGTTATTCAAATGTGTCTTGCCTTTAATCTTTCTGTTTCTCTTCATTTATTTCCTTTGGTTCTATTTTTGTTCTCCCTTAATAACTCTCAATATTTTTATTAATGGTATTTTTAAAAATGTGTATATTTGTTTTATTTTGTTTTGTTCTTACTTTAAAAATATTTTATACAGATACACGATGCAGAAGCATTTAGCTAAAACAGTTTATGAGAAAAAAGAAATTGGATGAGTTCAAATGACTCCTTACATTTTTATTTTTATGGTACCTCAGCACATCAACAGCTTTTAGCAATTGAATTAATTGCACTTAATAAATATTATAGTAATAAGCAGTTATAAACATAGCACTATTCAGAGCAGATTGTACAGCAATTCAGATTCAAGAGCTAATTTATTGTTCACTCATCACTTAATAAATGTTGCTTTAATGTCTGTAAGTGGGAGGTGTTGTGTTTGGTTCTTTCCCTGAAAGAGCTTACAAGCAAGGACAATTGAAACAGTAAATGGAAAAGAAAAAAAGAAAGGATAAATTACTGGCCCATGATGACAAGTATAGAAAATTATTTAGCTTGGTTCAAAACCTATGATATTATTTGTTGGTTGCTTTTGCCAAGGCCCATCATTTTAAATTCAATGATATAATACTTCTCATATTTAATTGCAACAAAGTTGTGTTGCTGTCATATACTATTGTGTAGATGTGAATTAAAACATCACAATGTTTTTTATCTGTGATAAAACAGTTTATGTTCATCATATAGTAATGACCCTGTCTTAGAAATATATGTTTGATTTCAATTCTGAAGTGTCATATATTGCAAAACATTGCATCATCAGGGTATTAGAACAGAAAGTAGAGGTTGCAGGAACTTTCGCTGTTCTTTTAATCTCTAAGATTTGTTTTCGTATGTGAAAAATTATATATTGAATATATAAATGTTATATGCATAATATGGTATAATATTTCTATTTGGATTTTGGAAACATAGTATTTAACTCTGTACATTCAATACTTAGCATGCTTTATGCCTCAAAAGCACTAAATAAATGTTTATTCAATGAGTTTTAATAAGGAAGAATTCCATCTCTCAGTTTGTTTTTTGAATAGGAGTATCATCTACTGCATGCTCCTTAAACATTATGAAAATCAGTAGCACTGAAATGAAGTCTACAGTTTTGCACTATTATTTTTAGAAAATTCCAATGACAGCAGAATTTCTAGTGCCCTTCTAAGAGTGCTCAGTCTTTTTCTTCTGAAGTGAAGATTTTTGAGATGATGCCATACTGGGCACCTATGGATGAAGTTTAGTATCTGAACAATAAGCTAGGATGGTGATAGTGCTTCCAATAATGCAAGAATCTTATCAAATGATTTCTAATAATACCACCAAATAAGAATCTGTTTCATAATAAACACTTAATTCACAGTTGTTCACTGAAAAGTGGGACTTTTAAGAATGTATATTTTAGGGAATCTGAGAAGGAAACAACCAGTGAACATATAAAATAGAAAAATACAGGGAGGAAAAAAGAACTAACTACAATATTATAATATCACAGCATATATTGTGAACAGGATTTTAAGGAGAAGAAAGTGTCAACTACAGAAAATAAATACTGAAAGGACTGAGAAACAGTAATTAATTTTGAGGTGACTTTGGGTAAATAATTGGTGGAGTGAATTGGATTGAAAAATAGTTTGTTATAAGAAGGATATTGATGGTAAAGAAAGGGAAACGATGTGTAAGGATATGCTATTCATAATGTGATGTGGGATTAAAGGGGGATACTAAATCTGAGGCATATCATGGTCATGGTTACTGATTGAGGAGAACGACTCAATACTAAAGAGGCTGGAAGAAAAACAGAGTCCCTGTTTTGGTATACTGCTACTCTTGCTGTTCCATCGCTCTTTTGTTATATGTGGTCCTATACATGTGGATCCAGAGTGAATCAACGGATTGAGTTTTTTACACTTTCACAGATAGGCCAGCAGGTGCACTACGTAAACCAGGAATAATTGATGACTTTCAAAAAATATTCAACTAAATAACATTAAGATGCTACTTGATTTCACCTACTCCATGAGCCGTACAAGTGTCCCTTTGTCTAGTACAATCTTCATAAATACTCCACTTCTTCACGTGTTCTTATAGAATTGTACTGTGAACTTGAGGAAGAAAGTGCCATAACTCTCTTAAGGTATATAATGCTTCTCTCTGGAAAAGATCAAAATTCCTTTGGACAACTCTACATCAACTTTGCATAGTTTTTTCAACCTGTAGAAAATTATCGCATCAAAAACTCTCTACTTGTTTCATTTCTCAAGTTTGTGACATACTTCTTCAATGATATAAGTCTACCAATTGCATTTTAATATTTTTCATAGCCAAAGAAAGAGTCCCAGGGAACTTGAGTATCTCTGGGAAATTGACAAAATCAGTAAGGAATTACCATTGAAAGAGCATATTCCAGATAGCTTTAGGGTAAGATGAAAGATTTGTGATTGATAAAATGAAAGGATGTATACTTCTAAAGCCCATAAAATTATAAGAAAAAATAGGATAAAGACATACAATATGGTGCTTCTACTGGCTAGACACTAGATATTCAAGAGTTGGAAGGCAAGGCTATCTTCTCGGAAGGACATAAAGCTAGGCAGGATTCAGGAATTGAAGGAAAGATAAACTATGGAAGAGATGTTATGAGGAATAGGATTATCCAGTCACAAGAAATAAATAAAATGACTACTAGGTAGGCAGGAGAAACTGCAAGATATATAATGTTGACTGCTGTGAGGGTAGAAAGATAACAAAGGAGATAAAAGGAACTAAGTTAACTGATTCCCAAAGACCAATTACATTGGAACTCTTTTGCACAAAGTATTACTTTTCCCGTGGAATCTTGACACTTTAAGCAGAAAAGGCTATAAATTTACCTAAATTGAAGTTATTGAGAGCTGGAAATTAGTAAAGTAGAAACAGCCAGAGGTCAAAATGAGAGAAAATTTTAGGGTGGGGAAAAAACCACATAATTGATATGGATGAACAGGGAGCTCAGTCTAGGGAGGAACACAGATATATCCTGAATAGATTTATGGAGAAGGACAATTGGAAGGGGTAAAAAAAACAAAAAAGAAAAAGTTAATTACGCAATGATGGAAAGGAAGAGATTATGGTCAAAGAACAGAAATGTCGGAATTTAAGTCTGATAGTCGAACTGTCTTCAATGACAAGCAGATCTCAAATTATCAAAAGCAGTGGATTGTTAAAATAAAATGGGGATGGATATTTTTGCACTGACCAATTAAACACTCAGGGCACTAGCACTGTGCCAGTACTATGAGCAATGGAAAGTAACACACAGAGACCCTTTTTCATGGAGGCAGTCTACTAAGAAAGAATGATATGTAGCAAATACCACAGAGAACAAGTATTACAGTAAAGGAAGTAGGAAGACTGGGAGCACTCAGGTGGGAAGGATTCCCTCCAAATACATGGGTTATAGAAAACATCATGGAATAGGTGGCATCTAAATTACCTTTTTAAAATTTGAGTTGGATTTTGACAGGTAAAAATAATACAGCATTTTTAACAGATTTTCAGGTTTTAAGAAGCCTAGTCCATAGTCTTCAAAATACAATTTGACGGAACATTCATCAAGATAGACCATGTTCTAGGCCATAAAACACACTGTAAAGATTTTAAAAGAATAGAACTCATACAATGTCTGCTTTCAGAATGCAATGGGACTAAACTATAAATGAATAACAGAAAGATAACAGGAAAACCCCCAAGTATGTGGAGATTAAGCAATACGATTTTAAATAATATATGGATCAAAGGAATAAAACCTCAATAGAAATGTTTTTAAAGTTTTGGAGAAAATGAAAATGCAACTTATCAAAATTTGTGCAATGCAATGAAAGCAGTACTTAGAGGGACATTTATAGCATTAAATGCATATATTAGAAAAGAAGAAAGATAAAAAATCCATAATCAAGTCTACACCTTAGGAAACTAGAAACAAAGAACAAATAAAATTCAAAGTAAACAGGAGAAAAGAAATAATAATAATTAAAGCATAAATCAATGAAATTTAAAATAGGAAATCAATAGAGAAAATCAATGAAACCAAACTAAAAGCTGATTCTTTGAAGATTAGTAAAATTGATAGGCCTCTAGCCAGGCTACCTAAGAAAAAAAGAGAAAGAAAACAAATTACTAGTATCAGACATGAAAGAGGGGACATAATTACAGATCTTACAGGCATTAAAAGGCTAATAAAGGAGTACTCAGAACAACTCTATGTCCACAAATTTGACAAACTAGAGTAAATGGATCAATTCCTTGATAGACACAAGAAGAAACAGGCAAACTGAATAAAATTATATATATTAAAGAAATTCAATAAATAGCTAATAAACTTCCAAAGTTGAAAGCATGAGATCCAGTCAGGAATTCTACCAAACATTTAAGGAAGAAGTTATACCAATTCTCTACAATCTCTTTCAAAGGAAGGAAGCAGAGGGACTACTTCCTAGCTCATTCTATGAGACCAACATTACACTAATCCCCAAACCAGATAAAGACATTCAAGAAAAAAACAAACATGGATCAATATTTCTTGTGAACATATATGCAAAAATCCTCAATAAAATATTAGCAAATTCAATCCAACAATGTATAAAAAGAATTACATACCACAACCAAGTATGATTTATCCCAGCTATGAAAAGATAGATCAATATTCAAAAATCAATTAATGTCATCCAGCAAATCAACAGCATAAAGAAGAAAAAACATCACATGCTTATGTAAATAGATTCAGGAAAACATTTGACAAAATAAACATCCATCCATGATAAAAACTCTCAGTAAACTAGGAATAGAAAAAAACTTCTTCAACTTGATAAAGAATATCTACAAAAAACTTACAGGTAACATCATACTCAATCGTGAGAAACTCAAAACTTTCCCACTAAGATTAGAAACAAGGCAAGGAGGCCCCCTCTCACCACTCCTATTCAATATTGTACTAGAAATACTAGCTAATTAAACAAGACAAGGAGAGAAAATAAAAGGTATGTAGATTAGGAAAGAGGAAATAAAACTGTCTTTGTTTGCAGATGACATGATCATCTATGTAGAGAATCAAAAAGTATCAACAAAAAAATCCTGTAACTAATAAGTGAAAATATCAACGATGCAGAATGCAAAATTAATATGCAAAAGTCAATCACTTTCTTATATACCAGCAATGAACTAGCAGAATTTGAAATTAAAAACATGGTACCATTTACATTAGCACCCAAATAAATGAGATAGTTATAAATGTAAAAAATATATATAAAAGATCTATGTGCAGAAAATTACAAAACTCTGATGAACAAAATCAAAGGAGAATCAAATAAATGGGGGACATTCCGTGTTCATGAATAGGAAAACTTGATATTGCCAAGATGTCAGTTTTTCCGAACTTGATCTTAGATTTAATGCAATCCCAATTAAAATCTCAGCAAGTTATTTTGTGATTTTCTGGAGAGGCAAAAGACCCAGAAGAGCCAACATAATATTGAAGGAGAAGAAAGATTTGAGGACTGACACAAACTGACTTTAAGATTTACTAAAAAGCTACAGTCAAAAAGACAGCATGGTGTTACAAAAGAATAGGCAAATAAATCAATGGAACAGAATAGAGAACCCAGAAATAAACTCACATAAATATAGTCAACTGATCTTTGACAAACAAGCAACAGCAATACAATGGAGAAAAGAGAATCTTTTCAACAAATGGTGCTGGAACAACCGGACATCCACATACAAAAAAATCAGTCTACAGAAAGACCTTGCATCCTTCACAAAAATTAACTCAAAGTGGATCAGAGACTTGAATGTAAAACAAAATCTTTAAAACTCCTAGAAGATAATCTGAAGAGAAAACCTGAATGAACTTGGGTATGGCAATGACTTTTTAGATATAACATCAAAGGCATGATCTATGTAAGAAATAATTGATAAGCTGTACTTCATTAAAATTAAAAACTTCTACTCTACAAAAGATAATGTCAAGAGAATGAAAAGACAAGCTATAGACTAGGAGAAATATTTGCAAAAGACACATCTGATAAAGGACCGTTATCCAAAATGTACATAGAACACTTAAAATTTAACAATAAGAAAACAAACAACCCAACCAAAAAATAGGCCAAAAACTTTAGCAGATATCTCACCAAGGAAGATATATAGATGAGAAATAAACATATAGAAGATGCCCCACATCATATGTCATCAGGGAAATGCAAATTAAAACAAAAATGAGATTCACTACACACCTACTAGAATGGCCAACATCCAGAATACTAACAACACTGAATGCTGATGAGAATGTGGAGCAATAGGAACTCTCATTCACTGCTGGTGGAAATGCAAAATGGTACAGCCAGTTTGGAAGACATTTGGTCGTTTCTTACAAAACTGAACATAACTTTTACCATATGATCTAGTAATCATGCTTCTTGGCATTTACCCAAAAGAGTTGAAACTTATGTTCACACAAAAACCTGCACATCAATGTGTATAGACGCTTTATGCATAATTGCAAAACTTGGAAGTGAGATGTTCTTCAGTAGGTGAATGGATAAATAAACTGTAGTACATCCAGATAATGGAATATTATTAAGAGCTAAACAGAAATGAACTATCAAGCCATAGAAAGATATGGGAGAACTATAAATGCATACTAGTAAATGAAGGAAGCCAATATGGAAAGCCTACTCACATCATATGATACCAACCATATGACCTTCTAGAAAATGTTAAACTAGGGAGACAATACAAAGATAAAAAGTGGTTGCCAGGGGTGGGGATGGTGGTGGGTAAAGGAATGAACCGGCAGAGCAGAGAGGATATATAGGGCAGGGAAAATACTCTGTATGATGTTATAATGATGGATATATGTCATTATACATTTCTTCAGACGCATAGTGTGTACAACACCAAGAGTGAACCCTAATGTAAACTATGGACTTTGAATGATAATGATGTGTGTCAATGGAGGTTTGTCAACTATAACAAACGTACCGTCTTGTGGGCAATGTTGATATCAGGGAGGCTATGCATGTGTGGGGTCAGGGAGTCTATGGGAACTCTTTTTACTTTCCCTTCAATTTTGCTGTGAACCTAAAACTGCTCTTAAAACAAGTCTTAAAAATGTGAGGTATGTGGGACAAAAGTTGCCATCTTCATTTTATACACAGAGAAATTAGAGGTCAGAGAGTTACAGAAAATTGTTACTTGACACAACCTTGCAGATAATAAATGGAGTGAGGTTGAAAGGCATTTCAGACAAAGGGAATACTGGGAGGACGGACAGTTGCATAAAGGTACAGGGCTTATTAAGGGAATGATGAGTTATCATGTTTCAAATAATGAAACAGATTGGTGAATTTCAACTTTTGAAAATTGGTAACAAAATGGTTTGGAAGAGCTCCTCATGTACTTCATCCAGCAGTTTAGGTTTTGAGCCTGAATGATAAAAGATATGAAGAGTTAGTGAACCAAGGTAGCATATGCGGAGCAGAAACAATCCTGAATTTGCTGTTTGTGAACTGAACTCTATGAGAAATAGAGTTAACTGCTGAAATCACTAACATGAGTGTATCTTTTTATTTTTTCTTTTCATTCATCACCTCCCCAAATAATTAATAACCAAATCAAGTAAATGGCTTATTTTTAATAATATTTGAGTCAGTGTTCTCACCTACATACAGAGTGAACCACTTTCTTGAAACAGACTCTTATCGTTGTTCATCTTGAATATTTCAATATGCTTCTTACATTACTCTTGCTTTCATTATCATTTTTTCCATCTTCTTCACCACCGCTGCTAGATCTTTCTAAAATACAAATATGAGCCTGTCATTTCAGCACTCAAATGTTTTTGTTGGCTCTCCCTGACTTGCAGGATTAAATGTTAACTTTCAAGTAGAAATGTTGTAGCATGGTTGCAAAGATCTTAAATGATTAGGCTTTACTTTGTTGCCAACTTTTTCGCTTGCCTCTTCCTCATATCCATGTTGCAACAAACCAAACAACCCACATTTCTCTCAACATGTCACACTCTTCATGCTGCTTTTTAAATTTGATTTTGGATTAATTATCTCTTGTCTAAAATATGTGCTTTCCCTTCTTTCTTTTATCTAAACACTTCAACCAGTAAGATCCAAAACTCTGGAGTAATTTTAACTCTATCCTCTCCCTCATATTTCATTAAAAAAGCAGTCATTAAATCACATCTTTTCTAATGCCTTTATAAATCCCTTGAATTAATTGTTTCATTTTCATTCTCACTACCACACGTTTATCTTGGTTCCATAATATATTATCCTAACTGGTCTAACAGGACCACCCACTCCACACAAATCTAACCATGGTAGTCCTCTATATAAAGTTCAGCAGTGTTTCCCTGGACTTTAAGCTCCTTGCATGACATACAAAGGCCTCCTACTCCAAGCCTTCCTGCTTTTTCCTGCTGATCTCCTACACTCCTCCTCATGGATGTGACAATCTGGCCATTCCAAATTTGCATATTTTAGTCTCTGCAGCTCTTGCTCCTTGTGCTTGAAATGCCTACTCTCACTGCTTTCTCCTATTCACTACTCACAAATTTAACATCTTCCCACCTATATCTTCATATAGTATAAAATCAATAGTGAATCAGAAATGTATGTATATCTTGTGTATGCATGCTATATTGAGAGTTATTTGCGAATTTTTATAGTGAGCGGTATGTTTATCATACAAAGGAAGACTAAATCTGTATTTTTAATGAATAAACCTATATTGAAATTCAGCAAATTTTGAGAATAATATTCATTGCCAGAGCAATGACCAAGAATCCTTATAAAAATATAAAAAATATTAAGCAAAGAGTGGAAAAAATAATCTGAACTCAAAACTTCAGAGTATCAAACTCTTTAATTATGCAACTCTTTTTCAGCAGGTATGGGGGGGTTGGTACTAAGTATCATAATTTTGTCTAAGTATCTTCTAAACTGCTACAAATTTTAAGGTTTAATATCTCACAATACTAGACAAATGGATATGGAGTCTATTGATTTCAGAAAGAATACCATCAAATAAGATGAAACAAAGAAGTTTTGGGTCTTTTTATAACTATTACTGATTCTATCAAGTAAAAGAATTACATCTTCTAAAAGCTATAAATAAAAACAAAAGCACTGCAGTTCTTCCTAAGTGCTTGATGAAACAATAAGTCCATGTGGAGACATTCTTACTAAACACTCTCAAATATTGCAATTAAAATGACACATTACTGGATTATTCAAGGGAAAATTATTCCTAGAGTTCCAGTGATACGGGAAAGTATTTGGATCCCACAAGTTACTCCATAAATACTTGTTAAATATGTAAAGTACGTTATTCTCATTTTCCTTTCAGAGAAATTGAGCCACAACTAAGTGGACTAATTTGCCTAATGCTGTCATTTACTTAACAGTAGAGGCAGAAATATGACCCAGACTGTAACCTATCAGCCTTTATGTAAGAGGTCAAATGGAAGTAAAAAAACTGCTCAGCTGCTATGCTTATGTTCATGAAAGGGTTTCCGTCAAATCAACCTGAAAAGTTGAAACAGAATTTAAAAAGTAATATATATGAACATATAAGCCTGGATTTATAAAAAAATTAGTACCTCAGAATTACTCTGTGTAGGAACTATGTAACATATATGACTACATAGATGCAGATTTAATCTGCTGAATTAACTTTAATCTGCGAAAAATATTAATTAGCCATGATTCATTTAAAGCAGAGAGAAAAATATTTTCAAGACATGCTTTAATTTATGGTACATGGAGCAATGGATGATAATCAGAGAGCAGAAAGAAATGTATATCACTAAACTCAAATTCGTTCTCATTTTTCATGAATGGTTGAGCTGTCTGGATATTTTAAATGTCTCACTTACTGTTGAGTAGCAAAATTAAAGCTAAGAAAGTCATGTAAAGTTTTAATATTCTTTTCATGGCATGCATGATTTATCTTGTCGCAAATTGAGAAGAACATTATTTCAAAGAGACGGACGATAATTGTACTTCCTATGGGCTTTTCATGTACTTTTAAGATAAAACAAAAAAGCATATTTGAATGCTTCCCTGTTGTCAGTTGAAAGAGCTTGGGCAAGGACATGAGAGCAAATTTCTTCAAAAATATTAATAATTTGGATGCAGAGTACCTCAGAAGCTAAAAGCTAACGATGGACTGGTTTCGTGGGAAGGGAGAGTGCCACAGGCCTAGTGACGAAACTGAGCCCAACTTATGCTCTGTGGGGGTGTCCTTTGGTGTTTGGGGAAATGAAATCATGTCTAATATCCAAAAATACCTAGTTAGAAAACTCAAAAGTGACAGAAAAGTTAATTATTTGGAGAAAAATACATACATTTATACAATTTGCGTAGCTTTGAATATTGAACTACAGAATTTTTCTATTGCTTCATGATTGGCTGGGATTTAAATACAGTTTGTGTATTTTCTAAAGTGCATTGTATTGCACAGCAGAGTAATTCTCAAGCATGAGGCATTTAGCTATTTCCATTCATTTTGGAATTTTTATCAATTCCTGTCCATTAAGCTTATATCTGAACATATGAAACCTTGATACGGAAAAAAAAGGTAAATCATTAAAGCTGTAGGGAGCTGCTTTAGATTCAACAGCACTTTGGTGAACAATTTAGAATGGCATCATTTAGTTTTCTCCAACAACAGCAACAACAAATCAACGAAAGACCATAGGGATATTTAGACTGGCCATTGCATTTTAAAGAAAAGTTTGGTTGTAAGTGAAATGCATGACATTCACATAAACTTAGAGCATGAAAATTTGGACCTGAGGAGTAGCTATGAACCTCTTGTCCCGAACCATCTTTGAGAAGATAAATAAACTGAGATTAAAAGTGTTTTAATAACGGGCAAAATACTACTGCTCATAACATCAAGTGATTTTTTAAAAATGATGTTTAATATTTGTGGGGTTTTTTTTGTGATCTTTCCTTTGTTAATCAGAAAATGCATTGAAAAATGTCAAGAGGAGATGATGGTAGCTGAAATAATAGATAAACTTCTATATAATTTTGTGGTAAACTTGGAAAAGAACCTTTCTGAAATGTTTTAGATATTCTCCTATTTACATAATACATATTTTACATCTCAAAGTTTCTCCAAATTTATCTGAGTTTCAAGATACTTTCTATCAATTCAAGATTATATGTTTTCTGAGTTTATCTTTAGTGTTCCATTTAAAAACAGAGATATTTACAAAGAAAAGTAAGCAAATGTGAATTTGAAGCTGCATCTGTACTGTTTGAAAGAAAAGCTTTTCAACAGATACTGTTTCAAGTTAAAAATAGATAAATGAGATTATGGTTTGATCTGATTTGTTCTGACATGTCCACAGGCAGAATGCTTTTCAAGTCATTGCTGTGGATGGGGTCTGCAGTGGGATTATTCAGTGCCTCTCTGCTGAAGACTGTATTGACTGGCTACAAGCAATAGCAACTAATATTTCAAACCTCACAAAGCACAACGTAAGTAGTGATTCAAGGAGTCCCTGGCCGTAGAGTTTCTCAGCCTTGGGAAATTTCTTCAATATTTATATGTAACCTTGCATCAACTGCTTGGTGTTTTTTTAAGAACATCAATCATGAAATCTATTCTAGAATACTTACTGAAAGAAAATCACTTTGTCCTGAGAGTTTCAGCCTAATTTATCAGTTCAAGAATACTTTCAAATGTAGGATTCCACTCACAAACATCCTAAACATCTACATTAATTAAATAAGTGAAAATATATATTTAACATGTAATTACTAAACATATATAAATAAACATACATATATACATGCATATGTAATTATATATGTGTATATATATACACAAACATATATATGTAAATATCTATGTATGTATAAAGATATACGCATTCATAAAAACATTCTGCACTGAAACAGTACTGAATTTCAAGAGAGTATTATAGATTTTCCTTTAGTGATTTTAGAATTGCAGCTAGGCATGTCTGAAGGGGTAGAAGGGAAGGATGAAAAGATTTAGCACAGAGACTGAAGGCCTTACCTGGGACTACACTGGCACAGGAACAGTCAGAAGACATCATTCTGGGATGTGGTAACTTGACCATTAGAGCTATGTCTATATTACTAGTAATGGCTTCTCTGCTTCTCTGTGTTTCTACTCAACCTTTTCTCCTTTCCCCCTCCTGTCTCTTTATTATCACTATGTTCTCATTGCCACGATTCTTTAATAACCTAATCAATCCTTTCTCCCTCTTGCTTCCAGGGAAAGTATAGTCTAACAAAATATGCAAAACCTTAAACCTAGTTTCGTGGAGTTTTGATATAGATCATTAAAGAATATTTGATCTTAACTAAAGATTATTCTGGTTAAGAAAATGCTAGATAAAATCCATGCTTTTGTCTTAATACTCTCCTCTGTCTGCAACTGTCCTATGCTATGTTGGAGTATTTAAGAAGTCCTAAGGAAATTTCAGAGGTCTAATATACAAAAGGTCAAGCAGAAATGTATAACTCTTTCACTGACTCATAAACATACAAAACTCTCCTCACATAAATAACCCTTTGGACCCAAGTATCTTTGCACAAATTTTGTGTTGAAATCTAAGAAAGAATGTGACAAATATTTTTCTCTTAAAAATAGGTGGGCTCTCAGCCATTAAAAACAACAATATTGTCATACATGGCAATGCAAGAATCTCCTTGGTGGATGTTGAAGGGATTATCTGGGAGTGGCATCGATAGGCATGGGATATGTATATATTCATCTTTTCCTAGTAATGCCAAATGTTTTCCAAATTGCTGTGTAATTTACCCCCTTACTCTTAGTGCCTGACAGGTCTCTGTCTACAGATCACCTCAACACTTGGTATCATCCTGTCTTTTAATTTTTGATTATATGGTATGTGTGAAATTGTGCCTTGCTGTAGTGTTAATAAAGGCAGGTGGGTTTTTCTCATGGTTCCTGAATAGGTGCAACTACACCAAGCCTTACCCAGGGACATCACTCAAGGAGGCCTGGCCAGGGCATGTCTGGCTTGGGCAAGAATGACTCCCCCAACACTCAATCTTTGCGAATCTTGTGGTATCATCATATTGGAATTGCAGTAGATGACAAGAGATTTCAGACTGACAACAGAAATGCAGTTCTTGTCTGAGGATCATGCGTCTCCTCCTCATCCTTTCCATCCCTTATAGGGATGTACTAGGGTTAAAGAAAAGAGAAAAATACCTTGTGAAGTATTGACTCTCTATTTCATTACATGCAATAATTAGAGTGCCTCAAAATGAGCCCAGATTAGGTATTTATATGACAAAATTTTTTTTAAATGAACAGCATGTTAAATTTTAAATCCAATGTTTTACTCTTTACATAGATCCAAATTGACATTGACCTGAAATCCTGATAATACTCTTGTGAAAATTGTTTCTTTGAAATGTATGTTCAGTTAGAATGCTGTGGTGCAGAAAGCAAGCATATGAAAAGTCAATGTTTTATTAAAAAAAGAGTGAAGATGTGAAGGTCTCTATCCTCTGTAGGCACAAAGAAGGACAAGCCAAATTTTACTGCTTGTTCTTCATCCTTGCTATAGTTGCTCACGAGGAATCTTAGGAAAGCAGACAATCTTTCTGTCCTACGTTGTTTTAGCTGCTTGGACATACACACATCTGGCATGATAATGTTACTGTATGAAAGGTCACCTAGTTGTTCTTCCACTTTGCTGTGTTTATGTTCTAATCACATAACGTTTGATCTTGTAATCATTTCTCACTCAAAAGTACTAATGATTACAGCATACCCTCATATAGATATAGTGCTACATACATGTTGAAAACTTATTAGGCATAGTAACAATATGTGAAGTTAGTTAATAATATGTGAAAGTTACATTGACTTCAGTAAAGGTACAATGACTGCATTGATGATACAGTTGATATGGTTGATTAGTATGAAGAAAGAAATTAGGCAGATCCAGAGTAGCTAGAAAACTTCTGTTTATCATGGTCAGATATATATTCTAGTTCTCTTAATATATCTTGATTCTAAAAATACATGAGAAATAATACCTTGTAAAATGATGTATAACTTTTTCTATATTTGCAAATATTCTAAGGGCATCTAGGCTTATATAAATCTGACTTTGAATAGTTTACCTGCTATTAGTAGGTGCAAAAAGAAAAATACTGACATAAATATCTAAGAAAATTCCACTCCAGAGATTAACATACATAAAAATAAATTTGAAAAAGAGGCCAACTAGAAAACACATATAAAATAACTTAAGTAAAGAAAAAATCATGTAATTTAAATGATGCACATGTAATGATTAGAAGGAAAAGAAAAAATATTAAAATCGTAACGTTATAGAAACTTTTTTGTAATGAATCATGTTTTAGTGTATAGACCAATTGGAGAGTAGATAGAAAAGGTTAAAAGAAAGCAAGAAAAAAGAAAAAATCCCAGTGCTAGAATCAGTGGAACAATGCACTAACCATTTTCTATTCTCTTTGCTCACTAATTCCAGCAGTAATAATTCCAAGAAACAGAGAGATTTTATACCTGTTTCATGTGGAAGTTGCATGTAATTATAGTTGTTATCTGAAAATTTTCTTTTTGCACAAGGTCGTTGAATGTAATGGTTAAAAATATTCAAACACTTATTATTTTAATGTTATTTTGTAATTATTCAGGGTGGCTCCAAAATATTTACAATGCATTTAATAAATGGTATATACTAGAAGAGGATGCTTTAGGGACTTGTCTAAAGTCTGTGCTTGCTCAGAAGCCCATTCATTTTACTTCAATTATATGCTTGCACATTGGAAAGGAAGAAATGACAGAGGCTATGGTTTAGTGGGGTAAATTCCAGCTAAAGCCTAAACAAGTTCCCATTGGGTATTTGCTGTTATTTTAGGTAAAATAGTCTTGAATAGATTTATAAGGGTAAAATTCATGAATTGTAAAACAGTATTTGCTTCATGTTAATACTTTTTCTATTTTTTCTACCTTTCATTATTTCATCAGATATATGATCAAATATCTGTAGAAAGTTATTAATTTTTATTTCTATGATCAACTCATATTAAATAACTGAAGATCTTAAAATATGCTTATGCTGTAATGAGATGAAACTTTTGGGAACCTTGGGAGGGGGTAAGTGTACTTGCCATGTAGAAGAAATATGAATTATTGGGGGCCAGTAGGCAGACTTTGATAAGCTAGGATGGCTCCCAATTATCTTCACTTCCTGGTGTTTATACACTTATGCAATCCTCTCCTCTTAATTGTGAGCTGGACAGTGAGCTTAGAAGCAGATGTTTCCCTGTCAAAATTTCAGGTGAGACTGCAGTTTCAACTGAGTCTTGATTATCACCTTGTGAAAAACTCAAAGAGAGAGAGGACCCAGCTAATCCATACCTGGATTCCTGACCTATAGAAAATATGAGATAGTAAGTGTTTTGTAAAGTCACTAAATGTTGGAGTTGTGTTATATAGTAATAGGGAAAAATCTTGGTAGCTTAAGACAACATAAATTTCTTCTCTCACAGTTCTGGAAACCAGAAGTCCAAAATCAAGCTCTCATCAGGGCTGTGTTCCCTCTGGAGGCTCGGGGGGAGAGTCCTTCCTTTTCTCTTGCAGTTTCTGGTGGCTGTCAGCATTTCTTGGTTTCCATGGCTCATGGCCACATCACCACAGTCTCTGCCCTTATGTTCACATCACCTCTTTTTCTGGGTACCTACTCTCCTTTTTGTGTCTCTTATGAGGACACTTGTCATTAGATTCAGGGCCTGCTCAGATAATACAGGATGATCTCATCCCAAGATCTTTAACTTAATTAGACGTGCAAAGATTTTTTTCCAAATAAGAAAACATTTGCAAGTTCCAGGGATTTGACACAAATATCTTTTTTTTGTGGTGGGGGAAAGTCCTTTTTTGGCTCACCATAAGAACCAATACAGCAGATAAAAAGCATACTTAGATTCAGACCTTAAGTTCTGTCTTAACTTCCTTGGCAGTATTTTTAATATCAGTTGTGTTTTCAAAGTATTTATTCTGCACTGCTTGGGTGTAAGCCCAGAACTTCTCTCAGTTCACACACGGAAGTGGGCATCTTCTCCCACTTGCTCCTCTGTGGGTTTTCCTTACACTCTCTGGCTCCCAGGCAGCTACTGTCCTTAATATTTCCAGAAAGTTAGAGTGCCTCTCTGAGTTTAACTTCCTGCATTTTTGTACATTTCTCATGTTTGGGCTCTCCTTCATGGCAAAGTAGCACAGAAACAAAGAGAGCAAACATAATGAGGATCCCTCCTATAATGAGGATCCAATTTCCTATTCCCTTTATTTTGAAGGGTGCATTATCTCTTGGGGATTCTAGGTGCTCACATTGCCACTGCCTCCACTGCAGAAGCTCCTTGACAGACTGGCCCTGAAGC